>NW_026652278.1:110825123-111333673 GCF_009828535.3 Hylobates moloch | reverse complement strand
ACTGGATTAAGAAAATGTGGCACATATACACCATGGAATACTATGCAGCCATAAAAAATGATGAGTTCGTGTCCTTTGTAGGGACATGGATGAAACTGGAAAACATCATTCTCAGTAAACTATCGCAAGGACAAAAAACCAAACACCGCATGTTCTCACTCATAGGTGGGAATTGAACAATGAGAATTCATGGACACAGGAAGGGGAACATCACATTCCGGGTACTGTTGTGGGGTGGGGGGTGGGGGGGGCGGGGACAGCATTAGGAGATATACCTAATGCTAAATGACGAGCTAATGGGTGCAGGAAATCAACATGGCACATGGATACATATGTAACAAACCTGCACATTGTGCACATGTACCCTAAAACCTAAAGTATAATAAAAAAATAAATAAATAAAAATAAAAAAATAAAAAATAATAATAATAATAATTTAAGCCTAGATTTCTAGACATTTTGTGAATTATCACATCATGTATTAGAATAATTCATTTAAGTGAAAGTAAAACTATAAAGTTTAGCATTGTTCAAAATATATTTGTTTTAAGCAAAAAATCAATTATAAACAGAAGAAATATGGAAAGTATATTACTGTGTGTGCCATTATTGACATTTTAATCAACATGCAAGTGTGCTAGGCAAGATGCTAGTCAATGAGCTTTTCATCTAAGGAAACCATGAAGATGCTCATTTTTTAAAAGGCGATTAATAATATAAAAATGCCAAATGAATTCTACAGATAGTAAATTCTACAGGGAATGGATTGGGTGGTTTGGTCATGTGTTATCTGGTAGGCATAGACTTAGTTTGAACCCTGACAAAATGATAGATTTTTAAAGTTTTGAGTATTTCAGGAACTTGAGCAAAGGCTGCTGGTAGAACAGCCTTATAAATAAGGAGTATAAACAGGAATATAAAAATATATGGAGGAACAGAATGGAATAATCTCACTAGGAAGAAAAATCCAGGGATGAAGCACTGAGGGAAGATGGAGTTTAATCTAAAGGGCCTTAAATATCAGAATAAAAAGTCTAGATTTAAATCATAGAAGTATTTGAAGAGTAAGCATTAACCTGAATAAAATCATATTAATATGGTGGCTATTTAAAAAATAGGACATATGGCCAGGCGCGGTGGCTCATGCCTATAATCCCAGCACTTTGGGAGGCTGAGGCAGGTGGATCACGAGGTCAGGAGATTGAGACCATCCTGGCTAACACGGTGAAACCCTGTCTCTACTAAAAATACAAAAAATTAGCCGGGCGTGGTAGCAGGCACCTGTAGTCCCAGCTACTCAGGAGGCTGAGGCAGGAGAATGGCGTGAACCCAGGAGGTGGAGCTTGCAGTGAGCTGAGATCATGCCACTGCACCCCAGCCTGGGTGACAGACCGAGACTCCATCTCAAAAAAAAAAGGACATAAATAAACAGGCTGAATGGACACCAACAGGAGGCTTAAATATATTGAACTGGATGAAGTTGTGGTAGGGAATTAATATGGAAAGAAAAAACTTTTGAAAGGGTTTGTGATGAAAGAATTTACAAAATTTGCTGACTAGAAACAGAAAGAAGAGAGAAGAAATGGTTATAACTTAATTATAGGTGACATCAATATTAATGAGACATTTAATAATTAACATACCTATTTTACAAGTATAAAGTATGCACCTGATCAAAGGAATGCTCTACTTACTAATACGGTGGTAACACAGAGCCTAAGAACATCAACCTCAGTGATTTTCAACCTGGAATGTGGGTAACAGGCTGTTGCCCCTGTTACCCACCAAAATCCCACCAAAATCCCCTTCTCTCCCAATGAGAATCATTGCATGCAATGAAAACTATTACTGCTGGGAATGTGCTGCATATATGAACTCTATAGTGGCAAAACACTGATTTAAGTGATATCATTTATATTCAGCAAAGCTTATTGCTCCAACTAAGTTTTAAAATATTTTAGTAGCCTAAGAGTAAAAATTAGAGCAACACAAATAATCAAAACCAAGAGTACAACACAAAACACAGATGGATTGAAGTTGAAGCTTGAAGGATGGGTAAGATATGGATCTACTGGCCAGTTTTGACATTTTTCTATTGTTCTAAATTTTTGTTTCATTTGTCTCAACATTTGTACCATCTAAGGAATGAAAACTACTATCCTGACTTCTTAAGGAATATCAGAAATACTTACAAAGCACTCCGCAGCATCATCCATAAGGCCAAGTTGAAATCGCTGCTCATCTTTGAAGCTTTCTGCAAGAGCATGCCTTATGTTATCTGAGGGAAGTGCTTTTTCTCGACTGTGTTGGAACTGTGCAAATATTGTCTGGGAATCAAGAAAATCAGTAAGTTTAACGCCAGCTTTAAAAACATTTCAGGAATTTCATTACAACACAGAGAAACTCAAAACACTATACTTGGAAAATAATACCGAAGTCTTTTGCTCTAAAATTTCATACAAAAATTAATTATTTGTATCATCAAGTGTAGAAATGTTTGCACCAGCCTCTAAATCAAATGTGAGCGGACACGAGAATTAAACATGTAGGGTTCCCAGGTCCCACCCTAAGAGGACACTGCTGGTCCTGAGCATTTCAGACAAGAGATACCCAACCTGTATTTCTCATCTAAATTAAGAAACTGGAAACATCATTCAGTTTCTAATCTAAACCTAAGAAACTGGAAACATGAGATTATAGTTGTTAATCTGATTTTCAATTTTCCTTATTAAACTTAAGCAAGAAAAAAAATTTTAATAAATTCCAATTTTATGACAATCATCTTACATGGAAGAAAGAAAAGTTTTCAATGACAGCCCACCAAAGTAGTATTGGTCACATTCAGTCCCATGTTAGCTCAAAGGGTCATGTCATCTCAAAAAAATATATTTTTAAGATCAACATACAAAGACAACATTTCATGAATCTGTTTCACTACAGCAAAAAAATACAATTTATAAATAAAATAAGAAATTTAAAAAGACAGATGTCAACTGATATTAGATACCCAGAACTATAATTATTTTAGCCATTACAACAGCTAAAATTACGAATAGTAAAAGATGAAAAATAACTTTCAGATTTTATCTCTTATTTAGGCAATTAACTTCCAGGTAATGTTTAAGATTTTTAATCCTATGCGAGACTGTCACTCATTCATTCAACATATATTTTTTGCCTCCCTAGTATATGATAGGCATTGTTCTACCCTAGAAAAATGGATGACAACCCTGCCCACATGGAGACTATATTCTAGTTATAGTAATGAGAAGGCAAAGAAGTAATTATATAACATCAGAATATGGCAAGTACAGTAGAGAAAAATAAAGCAGTGTAATGGGGATAGGAATGCCAGGGATATTACAGATGGAAGCAGCTTACCTTTTACCTAGGGTAGTCGGGGAAGGCCTCACTGATGGAAAAGTAACATTTGAGGAGAGGCATAAAGGAAATAAGGGTGTTAGCCATGAGGACATCTGGAAGAAAAGCATTCCAGACAAAAGGAATAACAATGGGGAGACTTTGAGGTGGGGACCAGCTCTGAGAAATAGAGCCCAGTTTGGCTAAAATGCAATGTATTTATGTGTGTTTTTGACAGGGGAGGAGAGGAAGGCAAGCACAGGAAAGAGGCAGGTGACTATGCAGGGCTACAAGAGAGTTGGTCTAGGAAATTAATAATCCTAGGTTTTACAATTAGACAAAACATTCAAAATTTACTGTGGAATAAATAAAATATGATACTGTAATGTGATGTAGGTTCATTCTTCATTTCCTAACAATAACCCTATTTGGCCATGTTCTTGAAAAAAGAGAATATAAAATTTCTTCCTTTGGTGATTTACTAAACAGCCTTTTCAGGAACATAATGAAATTAAGGCACGTACATTAAAAAAAAAATTATGTGTGTCTATGTGTGTGTGTTCATTATTAATATTCAAGAATGTAAAAAATGAAACATTTATCTCTAAAATGTGTAACAAAATCTTAAGTTCTCTGGCAAAAGATTTCAGTGACACGAATGAGTTGCTAATATATACTGGATGCTCTGTTTCTTTGTCTTCCTTCTATTTTCCTCAGCAGAGCAGCCACAGGGATCTAGTTCAAATATTATATCTGGTTAAAACAGACTGTATCATTCTTCCACTCAAAACAATCCCCCATCTCCCTAAATCACTCAGAGAAAAAGCCACGATCCTTACAGAGGCCTGTAAGGCCCTACACAATCTAAATCCCTGTTCTAGTTATTTATTGCTCTGTAACTAAACCACCCCCAAAATGTAGTTACATGAATCTGCAGTTTGGGTGGGGACAGCATATCTCTGCTCCACTCATTTTGGACAGTTTGAATGCTGGGACCTGGAATATCTAAAGGTCGCTCTTTCATGTCTGGCGGTTCATGCTGGCTGTGGGCTGGGAACTCAGCTCTAGCTGTGTCCAGAATGTCTCCACGTGGTCTTTCCACATGGGCACCTGGCTTCCTCATCATGGTGGCTCACTTCCAAGAATGGGCAACTCAAGAGACAGAGCTGGGTGAGAGCTATATCACCTTTTCTAAACTAACCTAACCTCAGATACCTTGCTTGCGCCTCAGTTCTGCCACAGTCTATTTGACAGAAATCAGTCATTAAGGCCAGCCTATATTCAAGGAATTAGATTTTGGATAAGGAAGCGTGCAAAAGAATCCACAGACATGTTTTAAAGCCACCTCAGCTACCCTCACCTCGGAGCTCATCTTCTACCACTCTCTTCCTTGCTCATAAAGCTCCTGCCACCCATATTTCCTTGGTGTTCCTTAAATATGTCAGGTATACTCATACCTCAAGGCCTTTGCAGTTGCTGTTTCTTTGTCTACCTGGAAGGCTCTTCAAGGTCTCGTTTCAAATATCAGTTTCTCAGTGAGGCTTTCCTGCCTACACAACGCTCCCTATTTTCTTTCCCTGATGTATTTTTCCACTGTTACAACTATTACCATCTAACATACGCTATAAGATTTTGCTTATTATTATCTCCTCCTCTATAAGAATACAAGCTCTATGAGAACAGGGATTTTTATCAGTTTTGTTCACTGCTGTGTCCTCAGTAACTACACTGGTACCTATAACTCAGTAGTAGCTCCAAAAACATTTGTTAAAATGAATAAGAATAATTGCAAAATAATGAAAAAGATAATGTTCCTAACAATTTTATACTACTTAGAATATTAATTTTTAACTGTCCTTATATAAAACAGGAAAATGAAAACACAAACCTGAATAAGTCATACTGTTAAGGATTCATCTTCAAAACTGTTAATCACCTGACAGTGAACTTTAATTACAACAAACTGACCCAATATATAAAACTTAAATTTTTGAAGGAAAAATTGATAGTAATTTTTCAGAGCTATTAAAAGGTTACCTTCAATGCACAAAATATACAGGCATCTCCCTGACAAACATGTCCAGTCAAAACCCGCAAGCTTCGTCGGAATATATCCAATTGCCATAAAACCTAAAAAACAGGGAGATGTTAAGGAAAAAGAAACAAACAGATTTTTCTTACTGTAACAAAAGACAGATTTAGATATTTTACAAATTGCAAAAGGCTAACAAGTAACTTCTTTTAATTGCCTGTACATAATCAGACACACATAACCACTGGAAATAACAGCAAGTATAAAATTGCTACATGCATGTTGTGCATATATAAAAGTTGGATTCAGAAGATACTCTTAATGGTGCACATGAAAAACTATGACAAGCATGGAGCAGGGAAAAACCAACTCCTCATTAAGGATTTGGTCTGAACAGGAAACATGGAATACTAAATAGAGAAGTTGGCAGAGACATGAAAGAGGAAGTGATTATAATACTTGGAACAAACTGAAATTTTGAAAGTAAATATAATTAGACTTTAAAGCCAGAGTGTACTAAATTGGGGTCTGCACATTATGGCAAGAAAAAGGGGTGAGCAGAGGTATATGTGGTCACTGTACATGGAACAAGAAAGGGGGTACCTGTGTGGTAATGGGGGTACAGCATAGTTAAGCAACAGCCATTAATAAATTACCTAAGTATGTACTTGCTGCAATTATCCACTTATCTTCTGCTACTAAAAGACAAAGCAAACCCAAAAAGACGGCAACTGTCAAAACAAATCAGTCTAAACTTAAAATCCTTCTGAAAAACCTGAATTCTAGACAATGAGGATAAGAATAGTACTTGTGTCTCATAGAGTTCTTGTAAGGATTAAATAATATGTAATGTTTCTAGAGCAGGATATGGTACTCAACTGGCATGCAATGAGTACCAGCTGCTATTTGTGGCTGTTACTACTATTACAACAAACAAATAAGATCTTCAAATTTCTCTTTTAGTTGTGTCCTCAAATAACATAACTAAGAAAATCTATTCATGATCTCTCCTTTCTCCCAAATAAAAACAAAAAGTTAATAAAAACAAACTGGTTTTAATATTTCCTATATTTTCAACTACTTCACAACTAAAGGTCATTTCAAAATTTCTCTTTAAATGTTGCCTTTTATTAAAGCATAATGAATAGGATCAATTTTTCTATCACAGATAACTCAGTGTTTTTGCAAAGCACTTGATGATGTTTAGTAACTTTCTTGAGTATCATATCCTAGCATATTTTAAAAAATACACTGAAATCCATTTTACCAACAAAGAAGATGATTAATGACAGCACAATTTTAGAAGCAATATACCACTGAGGTTAATAAAAAACATCTGAAAGCAGGTGTCTGGTTTCTAATTCTGGGTTTACTATTTACCAACTCCTGGACTGATTCAGGCAAAATATTTTCTGGGACTCAGTTTTCTCATCAGTAAAATAAAGATAAATGTAGTACTTACCTCTTAGGGCTGTTGTAAGGATTAAATTTGGTGACATATGCAATGTTGAAACAAGCAGTAAGAACACAATAAATGTGAGCTATTAAATAGTATTATAATATTAAATAACTTTCCTTCTCAGATATTAAAATCACACTAATATGTTATACCTAATTGTACTGTTTTTGCATTAGATAAAAGTTTAAAATATTCAGCTAAAATAGAATACCCTCTATAATCTGTTTATAAAGTTTAGTGAAGTCTTCCAAATGTAACCAGAATGTTTTCTATGATTACAAAAACTCTGAGTTACACTGGATCAAACTACAGATAAAATGTTTTATGTGATTTATTTCAAGTTCCCTGTACATTATTGTCTTTAACACAATAGTGTAAAGGCTACTTTAACAAATCGCTATCACAAAATAATTATCCTAATTATAGTTAATCTTCATCCATTTTATTTTATTTTTATTTATTTTTTAGATGGAGTCTCACTTTGTTGCCCAGGCTGGAGTGTGATGGTGCTATCTTGGCTCACTGCAACCTCCACCTTATGGGCTCAAGCGATTCTCGTGCCTCAGCCTCCTGAGTAGCTGGAACTACAGGTGCCTGCCACCACGCCCAGCTAATTTTTTTATTTTTGGTAGAGACGGGGTTTCACCATGTTCGCTAAGCTGGTCTCAAACTCCTGGCCTCAAGTGATCCACCCACCTTGGCCTCCCAAAGTGCTAGGATTACAGGTGTGAGCCACTGTTCCTGGTCCCATTTCATTTTAAAATGTTGATTATATTCTATCACTTATTTTAAAAAATTAAGGTTTAAGAAAGTTGTTGAACTAATTAGTTTCTAGCAATATACACTTTTTCATTATTTGCATGTAGCAATTTAAATGGTGCCTAACAAAATTAATGTAGTTATTTTTGAATATTTATACATATTTCTTATATTATTCCCAAAAGATCAATACATATCTATACATACATTAAATACAAACCTTTCATCATACATTCTTTACTTGAAAATAATGTAAGAAATAGCTTAAATATTAGTAAGAAATGGCATATAAATTCATTTTTCTGTCTTATATCAGATCCAAACATTTTAATGTCTGTGTTTAGTAAATTCTTACAAGACATATTCTACAATTTATTTCTCAGCATTTTTAAAAATGTATTCATCAAATTGCAAATCAACATTTGTATTCTGAATTTTCAAAAAGAAAGTCAGGTCTTATCTCATAGAAAATCTATTTGAACAGTTGTTTTGTCAGGGAGAATTGGCTTTGTAAATTAGTTTATGTGGCAGACAACAGAGACCAGCAGATCCCCCAAAGCTGCTAGAGTTGGCAGGGCAGAGTACTGCAGAGAGCTGCACAGAGAGTTAACATCAGGGATCAGTAGAGGATCCCCCTCCAGTATTTGGGGGTGTACTATGAGGAAACTGTCTGAGGCCTGGGAAAGAAACACCCAAAAGGATTAGAGGGAATAGTGCCCAGAGCTCACAGGCCCAAGATAGTGCCTATTCCTGCAGCCAAAGTAGAAAACTTCATAATTCACAGAGCAATGGTTGAAAAAGAAGAGTCTCAATGGCAGAGAAATTAACCCAAGCATAAACACAGCTCTGTCCCGCCTAACAAAGTTTAAAAGTAAAATGATCAAACTGCTTCCAAATAAATAAACTCTGTCCCACAACAAAGTTCTAGATTATTTTTAGGGAATATAAAAATACCCATAACCTGACAAGGTAAAACTTGTCTGACATCAACAACAACAACAAAAAAAGTAATTGAAATGTACCCAGTATTTATACAAATAACAGAATTAGTAGACAAGTACATAAAAACAATTATTACAACTATACTTCACATGTTTAACAGACTAGCAAATGCTAAGTAAAGACATGAAAGAGATTTTAAGAATACCAAGATAAAACTTCTCAAAGTGAAAACTATAATGTCTAAGACAAAAAATACACTGGATAGGATTAATAGCAGATAGGCAAGGCAAAGGAAAAGATTAATGAACTTGAAAATGGAGTAACAGAAAACACACAAAGTAAAACACAAAGAGAAAAAAAGACTGAGAAAGAAAATAAAGAGCGCATCAGTAAGCTGTGGAACAACTGGACAACTTCAGGCAATCCACTACATATGTAACTGGAAAACCCCAACGGAGGGAAGAGACAGAAAAATTATTTGAAGAAATAACAAAGTGTTGCCAAATTTGATTTAAATCCAAAACCCACAGATCCAAGACGCTCAACAAACCCAAACACAAGAAACATGAAGAAACCTATATCAAGAAACATCATTAAATTGCTTCAAGCCAATGATAAGGAGAAAATCTTAAAAGCACCCAGAGAAAAAGAACAAATTACATACAGAGAAACAAAGATCAGAATATTAGATTTTTCATTAGAATAATGCAAGCTAAAACACAGAGAAGCAAAATCTTTAAAGTACTGAAAGAAAAATGTCAACTTGGACCATCTTTAATGAGTGAAAATATCTTTCAAAAATAAAGGTGAAATACAGATATTTTTCAGACATACAAAAGCTGAAAGAATTCATCACCAATAAACCTGTATTACAAGAAAGATCCTTCAAGCAATAGAAAAGGTTATCAGATGGAATGTGGATCTATGCAAAAAAGTGATGAGCACCAGAAATGGCAACTATGCAGATACGTATAAGTAAACAGTCTTCATGGTAAATGTCAGCAGAATGTTCATTTTTAAAAAAATACATCACCATAGGAATACTTCTCAATGTTCTGATCCATGTAAGTTTCCTTACTCAAAATTTTCACCCGTTCTAATATGCGTTTTGTTTCTCTGAACTATACATAGTATTTTGGGTGCTAATGAAAAGGACAGAAACAGAGGGGAAAACATAAAAGGTAAAAAGAATAGGAAAAAGGGTAAACAGAAAAATATCTGAAATACCAGAAACCCTTTCTCACAGCCTGATTCTATCAAAAGCATTTAATTCTAGGTCTTTTGGTATCTAATATTTCATTATATCCAGTGCCACTGAATAAATATTTTTCTGCATTTGTCACAGTAATGTCAGTGGGATCTTTGAGCCAGGGCAGAACACTACCATTTAAGTGTACTAAAGTAAATTAGAATAAATGCTTTCTTAATACCAACTGCTTCTCTTTCCCTGGGTGAGTTAGAGAACGTTCAAGTTTGGCATCTGTCTCAGGTAGAAAGCAACTGAGAATACAGCTCTGAGTCAGATATCTGTGCACTTGACACATTCTACATGTGTTTATTTGTCAAATGAGCTAATCAACAAATATTTTTCTCTATTAGTTTTCAAAAGAAAAAACAATGCATATGAAAAGTGAATCATTATATATGAATTCTTTTAAGGTATATTCTAAGGTCAATAGAAAAAGTTATCAGTATTCTAAATCTTCCTCATCTTTAGTACTCTACAATGGTCAGAAGGACACAGGATCTATAAAATCTATAACTGCTGAATAAAAACTTTATTATGCATAAGAAACTATAGTTATCTAAGACAGAAAAGCAGGTTAATTAAAAGATTTTCAACAAGGATTGAGGCAAAATGGATTATCCTTCAATTTAACCAAAACACTGCAGCCCAAATGATGATTCCACAGAGGTAATTTAAGGACCACAGTGGGAGGTGAAGGGAGTTTGAGTACTGAAATCAAAAACTCTGCATTCTCATCTCAATCCAAGCAGCTTATGTCTTTTTATTCTATCTACAGGGATCCATATACCGGATGTTTTTTTTAAGGGAGGGGTGTTAGCTGATTAAAACCAAAACATTTGTGTATGTTAGAAAAATGTCCCTAATTTACTAAATAAACCTTTTAAATAAGATTATTTATATCATAGTGATACATCAGTCTGTTGGAAAAAACCATTTCCATTTATTACAAAAACCAAAATGACCAGCCAAAACATTTTTGCTCCCATTAAAAGTTGTATTAAAAAGTCATTCTAGTCTATAGTAACTTTATTATTAATTTATGAGCTAAAGAAGCATTAAACAAAGGATTTTCTGAAAAGTATTTTTTTTTAATGTAATAAGTAATTATGGTCTCACCTGTACAGCGCTATTAAGAAAGCAGCTGTTTTGTCCTGGTTCATTTAACAAGCCTTTGGTAGGAGCTAGTGATAGCATACTTCCAGGCTGATAAACTTTTCCAAGATTGCCACCAGGTTTCCGTAAGAATTTTACCCATGCCATTTTCAAGCAACTTTGTTTGCATTTAGGCTAAAAAGTGTACACTTTTATGTAATATTTTGGACAATAAAATGGATGTCTTGAATTGCCCACCTAAATCCACTACAGTCTATTTTAATAATGTAAGTTTCCAAGTCCATATCTTTCCTGATGTTATAAAGTCTTAAAGACTTTGACAAGTAGCAATAGGGTGCATAAACATTGAAGTTCTAAGCACTAAAAAAGAAAGCTATTTTAAACAAGGCCTTAAAGATGTTTATATGTGTTAAATTTTATGGGAGTTGTATAAGGTTAATATGAAAACGATTTTTTTTAATGGCTAAAAATACTGATGAACAAATCATCCCCTTTAATGCATAAGCCATTTGTCTTGATGCATAAAATATGTTAATAATACAAAAAGATGTAGAGTTGGCATTTGGCATGATTCCTTTGGTTGTTTGTTTTCCTTATGTTTTTTTAACAAGAAAGTTTTCTCTCTCTTTCCCAGATGAAGTTATGAAAGGTGACTCCATATTTCATATCAATGTGGCCTCAAAGCAAATCTACAAAAAAGAAAAAAAAAGTTTAAATAAAAGCAAATGCAAATAAGAAAATTCTTAACTTTACCATTTGAACACAAATATTGAATATAGAATTAAAACTCATCATAAAAAAAGAACTGATAGCATTCTAATATAAATTTTAAAAAATTTCAACATTTACATTTTTAAAATATCAATGTGACATCAATCCCTACCTACCTTAAGCTCAATGTTCAAAAGATGGTTTCATAAGGAAAATATTATCCAAAAATCTAGAATAAATTATATTTCTGCTGGTATGCTATATCCCGTCAACACTAAATTGCTCTAGAATATATTGTTATCTTTCTTACACAGAATCATATATTTCCAAAAAAGTCAGATTTTATGTAAATGGATATGTATAACTATTCAAAAGAAACCTTTAAGTCATAAATAAATCTTGGTGAATTAAATTTCCATGGTATCAACAAATGCACACTCCTGATTAAAAGTACTTTAAATGTTAAACCTATGAATTAAAAACAAACAAATACAAGAATACTTTGTTTTATAGCATTTTACTTTATCGCACTTTGCAGATATACTGACTTTTTAACAAATTGAAGGTGTGTGCCAACCCTGTACCAAGCCAATCTACCAGCACCATTTTCCCAACAGCATATGCCCACTTCATGTCTATGTCACACTTCAGTAATTCTTTTTCATTATTACTGTATCTGTTATGCTGGTCTGTGATAAGTTATCTTTGATGTTTCCATTGTAATTGTTTTCAGGCAATATGAACCACTCCCATATACGATGGCAAGCATAATCCATGAATGTGTGTATTCTGACTGCTCCACTGACCATCTGTTTCCCCTACTCTCTCTTTTCCTCAGGCGACCCTACTCCCTGAGATGCAGCAGTACTGAAATGATGTCAGTTCATAACCCTACAATGGCCCCTAGGTGTTCAAGTAAAAGGAGTCGCATGTCTCTCATTTTCAGTCAAAAGCTGGAAATGACTAAGCTTGGTGAGGAAGGCATGTTGAAAGCTGAGACAGGCAGAAAGGTAGGCTTCCTACACCAAACAGTAAGTAACCCAAGTTGTGAATGCAAAGGGAAAGCTCTTGAAGGAAATTAAAAGTGTTAAGTTAACACCTGAATGATAAGAAAGTGAAACTTCCTTATTGCTGACAGTGAGAAAATTTGAGCGGTCTGGATAGACGATCCAACCATTTACAACATTGCTTTAAGCCAAAGCCCAATCCAGAGCAAGGCCCTAACACTCTTTAATTCTATGAAAGCTGAGAAAAAGAGGGTGAGGAAGCTAAAGAAGAAAAGTAGGAAGCTAGCAGAGGTTGGTTCAGGAGGTTTAAGGAAAGATGCAATCTCTATAACATAAAAATACAAGGTGAGTCAGCAAATGCCGATGGAGAAACTACAGCAAATTATCCAGAAATCTAGCTAAGATAACTGATGAAAGTGGCTACACTAATTAACAGATTTTCAGTGTTGAAGAAACAGTCATCAACTGTTCGACAGATGAAGACTGTCATCTGTTGAAGAAACAGTTGAAGATTGACAGTGATATTGACAGATGGAAGAAGATGCCATCTAGGACATTCACAGTCAGAAAGAAGTCAATGCCTGGCTTCAAAGCTTCAAAGGACAGGATGACTCTTTTCTTTTTTTTTTAATTATTTTTTATTTTTTCAAACCCTTGTGTCGAGGGCTGACTTTCAATAGATCGCAGCGAGGAAGCCGCTCTGCTACATACAAAACCCCAACCCAGAAGCAGGTCATCTATGAATGGTTTAGCACCAGGTTCCCCATGAACATGCATTGCATGACAGGCGAGGGGGTGGCCACCTTTCCGGCCGCAGGCTGACTCTCTTATTAGGACTTAATGCAGTTGTTGACTTCAAGTTGAAGCCAATGCTCGTTTACCATTCTGAAAATTCTAGGGCCTTAAAAATCATGATAAATCTAGACTGACTGTATTCTACAAATGGAACAACAAAGCCTGGATGACAGCACATCTGTTTACAGCATGGTTTACTGAATATTTTAAGCCCACAGTTGAAGACCTACTGCTCAGAAAATATTCCTTTCAAAATATTACTGTTTATTGACAATGCAACTGGTTACCCAAGATTTTTGATGGTGATGTACAAAGAGATTAATGTTGCTTTCATCCATGCAATAACCATTCTGCAGCTCATGGATCAAGGAGTAATTTTGACTTTTAAGTCCCATTATTTAAGAAACACATTTCATAAGGCCACAGCTGCCACAGAAAGAGATTCCTCTGATGGAACTGGGCAAAGTAAACTGAAAACCTTCTGAAAAGGATTCACCATTCTAGATACCATAAAGAACAATCAGGATTCACAAGAGGAGGGCAAAATATCAACATTACCAGCATATTTGGTTAATGATTCCAACACTTATGAATGACTCTGAGGGGCTCAAGACTTCAGTGGAGAAAGTAACTGGATGTAAATAGCAAGAGAACTAAAATTATAAGTGGAGTGTGAAGATGTGACTGAATCGCTGCAATCTCATGATAAAACTTGAACAGGGGAATTGCTTCTTATGGCTGAGCAACGAAAGTGGTTTCTTGAGATGAAATCAACTTCTGGTGAAGATGCTGTGCACATTGTTGAAATGACAACAAAGGGTTTAGAACCATTACTGCAGTGCCAGGGTTCCACCCCAATTCTGAAAGAAGATCTGTGGTGGGGAATATACTATCAAACAGTGTCACATGCTACAGAGGAATCTTTGGTGAAAGGAAGAGTCAATGTGGCAAACTTCATTGTTGCCTTATTTTAATAGCCACAGCCACCTCAACCTTCAGCAACCATCACCCTGATTCAGTCAGCAGCCATCAACATCAAGGCGAGACCCTCTACCAGCAAAAAGATTATAACTTACTGAAAGCTCAAATGATAATTAGCATTTTCTAACAATAGTTTTTAAATAAGATAAATACATTGTCTTTTTAGAAATAATGCTATTTTGCACACTTAATAGACTGTGGTATAGTGTAAACATAACTTTTATATGCACTGGAAAACAAAAAAATTCCTGCAACTTGCTTTATTGCAGTGGTCTGGAATCAAACCTGCAATACCTCAGTGGTATACCTGTATTACTAACAGTTTTGTCTAATCAACTGAATTTTGTTGATGAATTATTTCATTCAACATTTTTTGAGCCATGTATTGAACCAGTCACTGGAACTAACATAGTGACGAAAGGCAGACAATACCTTAATGAATAATAAATTGTAGAGTGTACTAGAAGGGTTACATGATAAGTAGTAACAAAAGCAATCTAAGAAAAGGAGATAGGAAGTATATATAATGTGGGATGGTTTGTGCTTTTAGATAGGATAATGAACGATGGTCTCATTGAGGTTACATTTGCACAAAGATTGGAAAGGGATGAAGAAGCCACCTGAGAGAAGGAATTTTCCAAGCACAGTGAACAGAAACCTCAAAGATACTGAGGGTTGGAGCATATCTGGTATAGTGGAGAAATAGTAATATAAAGCCTAGTGTGGCAGGAGAAATGTGAACAAAGAGAAAAGTAAATGGGAAAAAGACAGATCATGTGGGATCTCACAAGCCCTTTTTAAGAACTCTGGCTTTAAACTCTGGGTAATGGCTGGGCAGAGTGGTCCACGTGTGTAATCCCAGCACTTCTGGAGGTCAGGTGCAGAAGATCACTTGAAACCAGGGGTTTAAGCCTAGCCTGGGCAACATAGCAAGACCTTGTCTCTACAAAAAATTAAAAAAAAAAAAAATTAGCCAAGCACAGTTGTACACACCCGTAATCTCAGCTACTCAGGAAGCTGAGGCAGGAGGATTACTTGAGCCCAGAAGTTTGAGGCTGCAGTGAGCTAAGACTGCACCACTGCACTCCAGCCTGGGTGGCAGCAAGACGCTGTCTCTAAAAACAAACAACAACAAAAACTCTGGGTAACAGTCATTGAGTTCCACAGTACAAAAAGATGAGACAGAACGACACAGATTATTTCAATGTCATTAATTAAATAGCCATTAGAGAAGTGCTGAAAAATAAAGAAGCATCAGTCTCTAAAAGAATCCAAGTCAGGAGACTTTGTTTCCAGGCCTATTTATTGGCTGCTTAGTCTTAGATACATTCTTGTCATCTCTGATTCATGGTTTCTTCACTTTTCAGATGGGGATAACAATAACAGCCCTGCTTTAACATAGGTTAAATGTTTTGAGAATTATAAAACACTATACAGTCAGCCCTCCATATCCACCAGTTCTGCATCTGTGGATTCAAGAACCACGGATCAAAAATACAGTGTTTGCGGGATGCAGAACCTCAGCTGTGGAGGACCAATTTTTAGTATCTATGCGTTCCTCAGGGCCCACTGAATGATCTAAGTATCCATGGATTGTGGTATCTATAGCAGGTCCTGGAACCAATCCACTGAGGGATAAATGTATTATGTTAGTTGTTTTCTTCTTTTTATTTTATTCTACAGTTTATAACCTCTTCTAAAGTGATCTAAATGATCCTGAAACCTTGCATACAAATTAAGGTTTTAATAAATTTAATCACGTTTTTATAATATTAAGGAAGTTCTGTATTGGTAGTACATTTTTATTTTTAATGAAAGAATCTTTTTGAAATAATATTTCCAATAAACTTTATTAGACACCAAGTCTGCCCCATGAACTATTTTTATATACACTTTAGTGTATATATAAAAATCACTACCCTTAAGGGGCTTAGTTTGCTGAGGGGCACAGACACAAACAGATAATTTAAAAATATTATGGCTTCCATTCCAGCACAAGATTTCAAACTCCTGCTTCCCTCCCTCCATCTCAACCCTATAGATTACACAAAAGCAAAAAGCAGTCTAAAAAAGGAAAAACCTTGGGGACACTAAAAGCAACTGGCTTCTAGAGTGTTAAGGAAATGGCAACCAAGAGATGGAGCAGGCCAAATGCTACCAACTGGAAAAGACCTAGTTGTGACCTTTTCTAGTCCTTACATTGCTCTGGGCAGAGAATTTCTACCCTACAGGATGCAATGAGACAGAAAAGCTCTGCTACCACCCCAGTGCCATCTAAAGAGTACAGGAGATTATTATATCAGGAAAGCACCAGAGCACAGTTTGGGAAATGGTAACAAGTTTAGGTGACCTGCAAGGCCCCTGTGTGTTCTGTCCTCACCCGCACTGCATAAATACAATAAGGATAGCAGGTCCTGGAGAAGATCATGCCTCTAGGCAGGTCAATAGGAAGTTCCTTTTTGGCACCAACTATCGAACCGCATCACCCCGAATCAGCCCATACACCCCCACCTCTACTCCACGAAATTACACAAAGATACATGTTAGAGCCTAGTCTTTCACCCTGCTCCCCAGGCAAATATTACTAGCTCATAACTTGGAATTTCTAAGAAAAATATAACCAGACACTTGGAGAGTATGAGCACAATGAAAGAAAGGCAACAAATGAACAATCTATACCATAAGAAAAAAGACTAAAGAGATCACAAATTTAAAACAAACATAATATTCACCAATTGAAGATATGTATACATTTTTTAAACTGCTGAAATAAAAAATCCGATGGGTTAACTCTCAAATTAAATATAGGGCAAGAATATACTAGTGAGCAACAAGTTCAGGTCAAGCAATTCTCCTACAAAGCATTAAAAAAGGAATAAGGAAGTAGAAAATATAAACACTTCTCAAAAGCTATGAGACATGGGTAAAATATTTAAATGTCAATATCTAACAAGATTCTCACAAAGGGAAATAAATAAATATCTCTAGAAATGATTAAGAATTTGCCAGAATTAGAGACTGAGAAACTCAGATAAAAACAGGATGTGTAACTCAAAGAATCCAAATATGATGTAGGAAAAAAGAGAAGTAAGATGAAAATTGTGAAACCTTATACTAAAAAGAAGAAAGGAGATTTCCAAGTCAATTTATAGTCAAACAATAGAAAAAATAAATCCCAAACTAAAATTTTACAAAAACTGACATCTTTACAAAAAGCCTGATTAAGTTTAAAAAAAAAAAAAAAAAGAATAGAGAGAAACACAAACACTAACGAAATTGTTAAAGGAGAAATAACCAGACACATAAGCAATGGTAAGAATATTACTTTCTTTCTTATGGCAATAACTTAAAAGGAACAGGTAATTTCCTAGCAAAATACAAATTACCAAAATTAATACAAGAAAAAATGAAAAGCTTAAAAAGGCTAGTTTAGAAGAAAATGGAAAAGAGATAAAAGTTCTCCCATTTTAAATGGCATCTGGATTAGACAAATTCAAAGTTAAATTTTTATCTAAACTTCAAATAATAGTTAATTCTAGTGTTAGATCACTGCAGGCCAAAGGTAAAATGAAATAGAAAGTAACCCCAAATCATTTCATAAAGCTAACGTACCCTTAATATCAAAACATGATAAACCTCATACAAATGTGACATCATTATAGGTACAAAAATTATAAATAAAATGCTAGCAAACAGAATCTACCAATATGTCAAAGGAATAACACACTATTGAAAAGAATAATGCAGTTTATTACGAGAATGCAAACGTGAGTCTGTATTTATTCTCTCAATAAATATTTGGGAGGCTGTGAAGAAAAGAGCTAACACAGCATTATTCATAACAGTCAAAAAGTGGAAACAACCCAAACAAATGTCCATCGGCCAATCAACAGGTAAACAAAATGTGTTATGTATATTCATACAGTGGAATATTATTCAGCCATAAAAAGGAAGTAGCAACACATATTATGACATGAATGAACATTAAAAAAACTAAGCAAAGTGTAAGAAGTCAGTCACAAAAAACCACATATTACATGATTCCATTCATATGAAATGTCTACAACTAGGAAATCTACTAAGATAGATAGTAGATTAATGTTTGTTTAGGACTGGAGAAGTGGGGGCTATAGGAGCACGAGGGGTGATCATTAAAGGTAGAGTTTCTTTCTGAGGTAGTAAGAATGTTCCAAAATTGACTGTGGTAATGTACACATATTTCTGTGAATATACTAAAAACCACTGAATTTTATGCTTTTAAAGGGTGAATTGTATGGTATGTGATTATATTTCAATAAAGCTGTTTTTTAAAAAGAGCAAAAGAAAAGACTTTACATAGCACCCCTGAGACTGCCATCCTTACAGCGGTCTGCTTGCAGGGCTGACCTTTGGGAATTCAAGATTTGGGGAGGCTTCCTACCACCCTGATAAGAGTGGGTCACTGCACCTAAACTACACAAACAAAATGTGTATCCCAAACACCTGTTTTCCTTCTGGAAATCTGGAATTTTGGTACGTCCCAGGCAGAGGATGCATATGTGACCACCCCACAATAAAATGTTAAGCACTGAGTCTCTAATGAGCTTCCTGGTACACAACATTTTACACATGTCATCACAAAATCTGTTGCTGGAGAAATCAGTGTGCCCTGTGTGACTCCACTGGCAGAGGACAATTGGAAGTTTGTGCCTGGTTTCCTCCTGACTTCACCTCCTGCTCCTTCTCTGTTTGCTGATCCTGCTTGATATCCTTTCACTGTAATAAATCACAGCAATGCATACAACTATATGCTGAGCCCTGTGAGTCCTGCTAGAGAATCAACAAAATCTGTCAGGTGGGAAGGATCTTGGGGACCTCCAACCCAGAGGCATTATAGTACAGTAGTTGAAAGCTGCTTCGTTTCTATCAAACTGGCAAAAATATTAAAATACTGTTGGTGAGGATAAAAGGGAAGAGGTACCTTCTTTCACTGCTAATAAAAAATGTAATCATACTATTATACCCTCTGGCAATATTAGATCAACATGGCAACAACTATTAAAAATTAAAACACACTTCAACCTCCAAAACCCAATACTGAGAATGTATACCCCAGAAATAAAAGTACATTTTTATTGAGATATATTAGGTTGTACCAGTAAATAATGAAGGAAATAAAGTAAATATCCATCAGTAGGAACATAATTGCTACAGGGTGTTCGCAGTGAATTCCTATAATTTTATGTTACCTCTGCATCCACTTTGAACATAAGTTGGACTTTCTCATACCAGAAGCAGTGCTCAGTTACCCTTGACAGTTTCCAGTTTTCTACCTCTTCCTAGTTCCTCAATGTAGTCAATCCAGATATCTACTTTATATAACTGCTTCCTAGTTACCACCTCTTTATAAGTGGTCAGTGAAATACAACCCACTTGACTTGACCTACTGACTCACACAGCCTGCATGGGCTGTGCAGATATGCCACAGTGACCACCTTTCAGTCACAGAGACTTCATGGAACATGTACCCACTTACTCTAAACCCACCAATTAGACCTCCCTGCAGGAGACCCACCTAGGTAATACCCTGGACCCCAATAAAGGCTTTGGCCCACAGGTTCCCCTCACTCCCTGTCTCTTGCTCCCCACCCAGTGGTTGAATGTGCATATCTCAGTGGCTCCCCACTTCCAGTTGGCCGTAGGAGGCGTGCTGCCCTCTTCTCTCTCGATTTGTAAATAATACTGCTTCTGTAATTTCATGTGTTTTGGTGAGTTGTATCCTGTGTGTTTCGCCCAGTTACACCTGAATCCAACTTCTTTTCTGGTCAGGAGTCTCCTAGAGAATGGCTATCTTGACAGGAATAAACTCAACACAGGTAAGACAAGAGCTATAAGGGCATCTGCCAGTATAAACAAGTTTCCTGTGAGAGGGATACCTATCAAGGGTCATGGACACTAAGGCATTAGGTCATATGCCAGGATAAAGAAGTATCCTGTGAAAGGCACATTGTAAACACCCATGACCACATCTCCTGAAGCCCTGGCAGGGAAGGGGTAGCGTTTATAGCCACTCTCCAAAGACAGACCACAAGACCACATTAGAGGAAAACACAAGTGTTTTTGAGTGACAAAGGCAAAATACAGGAATTTAATATGATCTCACTTTGGTAAAACAATGTATGTGTGAAAACATATATGTTTTATATGATCACTTGAGCAAGGAGGAGTATATATGTATAATTGAAACAGGGCTAGACAGCCAACTTAGAAAACAAAAAAGATTAACTCAGTTATGTGCAGTTGAAGCCCAAAGAAAAAAGAACAAAACATGTAAATATGCAAAGCCAGAGATATGCATATTATAGCATAAGATCCATGTGGAGGCAGAACAGACTTCTTGGAGAGGTTACATTTTATCATATATTGAAAAATGAGCACAAGTTTCATGTGTATGTTGGGAGGACGAGATGCATTTCAAAGAAATGCTATGAACCAAGTAATCAAGTAATATACACAATAAAGTATGAAGTAGACAGAACCAGGGGTCAGATCATGGCTGGTCTTGAAGGTCACATAAGAAATTTAGACTTTACCTAATAGGTGGCAAAAAGCTTTTGTTGGTTTTAAGCAGGGAAATTACAATCAGACTTGTGGTATAAATAGATCATGGCAATGAATAAGATGAATTTGAGGTAAATCTGCTAGTAAAAGGAGTAAATTGGGAGGCTGGTGAAGGAATGCAGAGGAGAGATGGCACAGGCCTGCACAAGGACAGTGGTAGCAGAAACAGGGGATGAATATGACACTCTTTCAGAAGTAAAGTCCACAAAACCTATGAAGCAGAGAGGAAAGTAAAGAAAGTTCCCAGGTTTCTAGAATGAACGGGAGGAGGACTGTTATACCAACTCAAATAGTATTTATAGGAAAATGAGCTTGCTTGAGAGAAAATATTGAGTTCCATTTGGGATAAAATGAATGAGTTTCTACAGAACATTCAAGGGGAGAGATCCAGTAAACATTTAGATTCAAAAGGTAATCCTGGAGAATAGTTTAGGGTTGGACATAATGGATTTTCAAGTCATGAACATATAAACATAAGAAACCATAAGAATAGATGAAATGGAAAAGAAAGGGCATGCAAGTGAGAAAAGTGGCAGCCTGAAAGAATATCAGAAACACCAGGTTTATGGTAGTAATTATTATACTGGAGCGAAAAGGACAGTATTTTAGTCTTTATTTCACATAATAGCACCAAATATAGATGGCTGGATGGATGATAGCAGATAGCCACTACAGTCTATGTTGCATCCAATTGCTACTGTATCAGACAGAGGTCTAGGGCTGATGTTGCTAAGACCATTCAGATTTATAATCCCCAGGCTGAATACCTGGGTAGCAAAAAGGAAGGCAGAGTAGAGGGAATCTAACTCTAACAGAAGGTCTAGAGGAACAGCTAGTAATTAACTCCTTCCTCCCTGTTATTCATCTAAATCTACTTACACACACAACTGTAGTTTTCTTTACTCTACCTTCTATTTTATATTATTTTTTCTATTTATATTTTAGTCTATTTTCTATTCAGTAAGATCCAAATTAAACAATTCAGAAGTCACTAGTATCTCAGTGACAGCTAATTTTCCTATGTACAATATTTTTGTACACAGGATGTTTAAGTTAACCAGCTTTGGAGGTGTAAGTTGCAATCAATAAAATTCATCCCATTAATGCACATTTCAATAAGTTTTGATAAACCTATAGTCATGTAACCATTACCACAACCAAGCTATAGAACGTTTCCATCACCCTGAGAAGCTCACCTGGGCCCCTTCACAGTCAATAACCTTCCCCACTGTGGTAGGCAGAATTCTACCACAGTGCACCCATGCCCCCATCCCCAGATTTCATGCCCTGTAGAAACCTGTAAATATGACAAGCTATCTATTCCATTATCACATTATGTTATATAGCACAGTTGGCCTAAAAATATGGCGATTATCTGGTTGGGCCTAATGCAATCACATGAGTCCTCAAAAGCAGAGTGCTTTCTCTGCCTGGTGACAGAAAACGAGAGATTTGAAGCATGAGAAAGACCTGATGTGCCCTTGCTGCTTTAAAGGTGGAGGGGGCCTTAACATGAGAGAACAGATCCTGGCTGACAGCTAACAAAGAAACAGGAACCTCACTCCTACAAGGAAATACTTCTGCCAACAACCTGAATGAACCCGGAAGCAGATTCTTCTTCCTTAGGGCCTCCAGATAAAAGGCCAGTCCATTTGATGCTTTGACCACTCTCGTAAGACCCAGAGCAGAGAATCCAGTTAAAAACGACCTAGACTTCTGACCTACTAACACTATGAAATAATAAATGTGCATTGTTTTAACCTGTAGTGGTAATGGTAATTTGTTACATAGTAATAGAAAATTAATACATTCAACCTGCAAGAAAACACTGATACACTTTCTGTCCTAGTTTCAACTTTTCTAGAATTTCTCATAAATGGACTCATAGTTTTGAGTTTCATCTGCATTACTGCACAAATCAGTAGTTGTACATGCCTTGTTACGGAGTAATATCCTTTTGCTTATCTCTTTACCAGTAGGTAGATTAATTGGAGTTGTTTCCATTTTGGGGTTATTATGAATAAAGTAACTATACACATTCAACTACAAGTCTTTCTGTGGACACATTTCTCTTGTAAATACCTAGCAGTGGGAATGCTAGGTTGTATTCTAAATGTACGTTTAACTTTATAAAAAAGTGCTTTCCTAAATTTTTGAATACTATACAATTTTTTTTTCTTTTTTGAGACGGAGTCTTGCTGCGTCTCCCAGGCTGGAGTGCAGTGGCGCGATATCGGCTCACAGCAAGCTCCGCCTCCCGGGTTCATGCCATTCTCCTGCCTCAGCCTCCCGAGTAGCTGGGACTACAGGCGCCGGCCACCACGCCCGGCTAATTTTTTGTACTTTTAGTAGAGTCGGGGTTTCACCCTGTTAGCCAGGATGGTGTCTCGATCTCCTGACCTCGTGATCCGCAAGCCTCGGCCTCCCAAAGTGCTGAGATTATAGGCGTGAGCCACCGTGCCCGGCCCTCTAGAAGTTTTAAAGTTTTGGCTCTTATGGTTAGCTCTATGATTCAAGTTTTTTGTGTGTGTGTGTATAGTGTTAGACGAGGCTTTGGATTAATTTTGTTCAAGCAAAATCCAATTTTCCAGCACCATTTTTTAAAATGAGTATGCTTTCCCTAAATTGCTTTGGAATACTTTGTCAAAAATTAATTGATTATAGCCAGGCACAGTGGCTCATGCCTGCAATCCTAGTACTTTGAGAGGCTGAGGTGGGAGGATCACTTGAGCCCAGGAGTTCGAGAGCACCTTGGGCAACACAGTGAGAACCATCTCTACAAAAGTACAAAAATTAGCTGGGCATGGTGGCACATGCCTATATAGTCCCAGCTCCTCAGGAGGCTGAGGTGGGAGGATCGAGTGAGCCTGGAAGGTAGAGGTTGCAGTGAGCTGTGATTGTGCCACTACACTTCAGCCTGGGTGACACAGTGTGAGACCTTGTTTCAAAACAAAAACAAAAAAATTAATTGATTACTTATGTAGTAGATATATTTCTGGTCTCTCTATTCTACTAGGTGGGTGCAAAAGTAATTGTGGTTTTTGCCATTACTTTAAATGAATTATAAATATTTCAGGTATGTCTACAATTATACCAAAACCACACTCTTTCAAAAAAAATAAATAACCTCTTAACAATATTGAGACTTCCAATCTAGGAATATTATGTCTTTCTACATTTTTTTAGGTCTTCTTTCTCTTAGAAATGTTTTGCCAGTTTAGGTGTACAGGTTAACGTATATATTTTTAAATTTATCTCTTAAGTTTTTCATCTCTTTTTGGCATTATAGTAAATGATGTTTTCAATTTTGGTTTCCAATTTTTCATTACTAACATGCAGAAATATAATTGATTTTGTGTACTGACAATAAAAACTGCAACCTTAGTTCTAGGAGCTATTCTATAGATTTCTTAGATACTTTTACTTCTTGCTTTCTAATCTGTATGCCTCTTTCATCTTGTTCTTGCCCTATTTAACTGGGTAGGACGTCCTGTACAATGCCAAAAGGAAGAAGTGAGAACAGAAATACTGATCTTGCTTCCAATCTGAGATGAAATCATTCAGTCTTTCACCTTATGTATAGGGTTAGCTGTAGATTTTTACAGATATCTGTATCAGGTTGGGTGAGTTCCCCTTTATTCCTACTTTGCTGAAACTTTTATCTTAAACAGTTGTTGAATTTTGTGAAAATTTTTAAAATTTTGTAAATACTGAGATGATTACATGATTCTATTTGTTGACAGTTTAAATGGTTGTTGAATTTTGTCAAAACTTTTAAATTTTGTAAATACTGAGATGATTATATGATTCTGAGTCTTAATGCAGTACATTACAATGATTTTCAAGTGTTAAATCAACCTTGTATTCCTGTCGATGATGCCAATTTATCAAAACCTATTCTTTTTATGCATTTTGGACTTAATTTGCTAATAAATTTTAAATAATTTTTACATCTGTATTCATGAGGGATTTTCAGTCTGTAGTTTTCTTGTGATATCTTTGTCTGATTTTGTTATTAAAGTTTTTTTTTTCTTTTTTTTTGAGACAGTGTCTCACTGTGTCGCCCAGGCTGGAGTGCAGTGGCGCAATCTCAGCTCACTCCACCTCCCAGGTTCACGTCATTCTCCTGCCTCAGCCTCCTTAGTAGCTGAGACTACAGGCGCCCGCCACCACGCCTGGCTAATTTTTTGTATTTTTAGTAGAGATGGGGTTTCACCGTGTTAGCCAGGATGGTCTTGATCTCTGGACCTCGTGATCTGCCCGCCTCGGCCTCCCAAAGTGCTGGGATTACAGGCGTGAGCCACCGTGCCTGGCTGTTACTAGAGTTATAATCATCTCATAAAGTGAACTTGGAAGTGTTTTCTCCTCTTTAATGTTCTGGAAGAGTTTATGTAGACGTGCTATTATTTCTTCTTAAAGGCTGGTGGAGTTCATCAGTAGCACTATCTGGGCCTAGAATTTTCTTTATGGGAATATTTTAAATCACAAATTCAATCTCTTTGATAGAAAGGGCTACTTAGGTTTTTATTTCTTCTTGAGTGAGCTTTCATAGTTTGTGTCTTTAAAGGACTTTTCCCATTTCACCTAGTTGTCAAATTTATCGGCAAAAAAGTTCACAATACTCTGTATTATCCCCTTAATGTTGGTAAGGTTTGAAATGATGTCCATTCTTTCACTCCTGATACTGTTAATTTGTATCTTCTCTTTTATTGATCAGTCTTGGCTAGGGATTTTATCAATTTTATTGATACTTTCAAAGAATCAGCTTTTCATTTCACTGATATTTTTCTGTTGCTTTCCTGTTTTCTCTTTCATTGGTTTCCAGAACTCTATTATTTTCTTTCTCTGCTTACTTTGGGCTTAATTTGCTCTTCTTTTTCCAGTTTTCTGATAAAAGCTTAGAGCTTTCTTCTTTTCTAATATAAGCATTTCGTGTTATAAATTTCCCTCCACACTGCCTTAGTTTAAATCCCACACGGTCTGCTATACTGTTTTCAATTTTATTCTGTTCAACATAGTTTCAAATTTCCCTTGTTCAACTTTCAAGTACTCCTTTCCCCAGCCTCCTGGAGTTTCTCCCTGTACCCAGTTCCCAGCCAGAGATTCAAGGGCACTCTTATGCAGATTGCCAGAGTTTTCTCTCTGTGAAATTATTTCCCTTCTAGCATTCTGCTCCACAAATTCTAGTCACTTCAGCCTCCCCGACCATAGCTTTAAATCAGATCTATAAAGATATTTAGAACTAACCTCCCTCCCTAACTCCACAACATTTAAACGCACTGAGTTACATTGTGAAATAATTCTAAACCTCATACATGCTAAGAAACACAAGTTTAAAATGTGATAGTTGTGATATTCTTTTGGCTAGTATACAGCAATTTGCATTCTAACAGTTCATTATTAAGACCATGTAATATAATAAAACATGGCTGCTTTGGGCTTAATGTAGCATTTATACATCGGTTCTGTTTAAAGAAATTCAGGCCAGATGTGGTGGCTCACGCCTGTAATCCCAACACTTTGGGAGGCCAAGGTGGGCAGATCACGAGGTCAGGAGTTCAAGACCAGCCTGGCCAAAATGGTGAAACCCCGTCTCTACTAAAAATACAAAAATCAGCCGGGTGTGGTGGCACACACATGTAATCCCAGCTACTTAGGAGGCTGAGGCAGGAGAATTGCTTGAACTCAGAAGGTGATGGTTGCAGTGAGCCGAGATAGCACCATTGCACTCCAGCCTGTGCAACACAGCAAGATTCCATCTCAAAAAATAAAATAAAATAAAATAAATAAAAAATATTTAAAAAGAAATTCAGGTCTCCAATAAAATAATATGTGGATATAGGTACTTAGACTGTGATGCAAATCATCTTCCTTACCTTGAGTCCTGGTCAAAAAAGTATGAAAACCACTAAACTAAACTTTTTTCCTTCTTTTGACAGTATAAGAAATATCAGGTCAGGAGAAGTTTAGTAATGGACTCCAGTTTTTAGAGACCATAAGTAGTAGAGCTAAAATTAGGAATTATATACCTTAAGGGCCAATTTAACACTTTTACCTCTAACCAAACCACCTATGATGATCAGACCTGTTTTAAGATTACCCTGGTAGCAATAAGAAAAATAATGTGGACGGTAAAGATTCTAGAAGCACATCAGGAAGATCACAAACACAGAAGTACCAGGGAGGAAACTCTTAATTAGTCGGGATTTCTAACTTTCCTCTATCAAGCCACCTTCTCCTTTTTTGACTTTTCACCAACCCTACAATCTTGGTTCTCTTATATTTAAAGGCAGCGATCTTCAAACTGGGATATGTACATCCAAGAAAACATAATGATTTTCCCAGAGATTAAAGGTATGGTTAGATTTAAAGGAATTAATTTACAGATCTGCCACTTCCAAATGTACACTTTCCTAGAATTGATCTGGCTAACGATTAGTCTGTAGTTCTTTCCCAGTTCTGCTTTCACAATAGCTTTCCTCCTACTTTACAAAATAATGACATATACACCCCTCACCTGTCCTACATCTTACTGTGTTCTGTTTTCTAGGTTTACTACAAAAATCTCCAGGTGCCAAACAAAGGAACAACTCAAAATATTGGTGTAATTTAAGCTTCCTTTAATTGGGCACCTTAACTCATGCTCAACTTATCTCACCAAAAGATACATTTGTAATAAACTTTTAACTTCTTAGGTTTTAGTTATTTCTCAAAATGTATTATGTTCATATAGATACTGAAAATAGAGACAGTGAAAGTTCAGATTTACTGGTTCCCAAAGTAATTGTATGTATAACATAATCCACAAGGGAAAAATATACATCTGTTATTTTATTATAAAGAAGCGTAATAAAGTGATTGAAATGATTTAAATCATAAAAATAATTACAAAAATAGTGGGAATATAATATTTATTATTTTTTGTATTACATGCATTCCAGGAGAAAAAGGAGCAATGTAAAATCCAGCAATCCCTAGTGGTATATACCCAAAAGAAAGAAAATCAGTATATCAAAGAGATGTCTGTACTCCCATGTTTATTGTGGCATTATTCACAATAGCCAAGATATGGAATCACCCTAAGTGTCCTAAGTCTGCCAGTGGATGAATGGATAAAGAAAATGTGGTATGTACACATAATGGAATATTATTCAGCCATAAAAAAGAATGAAATCCAATCAATTGCAACAACATGGATGGAACTGAAGGATATTAAGTGAAATAAGACAGGCACAGAAAGACAAATATCCCATGTACTCAGTCATATGTGGGAGCTAAAAAATAAATAATCTCATGGAGATAGAGACTAGAATAACAATTACTAGAGGCTGGGAAAGGAAGTGGAGAGAAAGGATAAAGGGAGGTTGGTCAATGTACAAAAATACAATTAGAAGGAATAAGTTCTCGTGTTCAGTAGCACAATACAGTGACTAAAGTTAACAGTAATGTATTGTATATTTCAAAATAACTACAAGGGTAGTATTAGAATCTTACTAACTCAAAGAAACAAATGTTTAAGGTGATGGACATCCCAACAACCCTGATTTGATCATTATACATTGTATGCTTATATCACAATATTACATGTACCCCATAAAGATGTGCAACTATTACATATCCATAAAATTTAAAATTAAAAAAAGATACAATTCTATTGCAAGAATAAGGAAGAAAATGAAAGAACTAAATCTATATCCACCATCATAGAAAATTGTTAATTTAAGCTTGAAAAATCACCAAATAGCAATATAGAATTCATATTTAGAAATATAAATAAAACTATAGAATAATCAGCTGATAGACTTAAAAGTGTTTGCTTCTTCAGGGTGGCACTAGAAGGAAAGAGAAGTGCAAGATGCTATTGTATATTGTGGTAAGTTTTCAGTGCGATGCAGTTTATGTCCATGTTTGATTTCAAAATCATCCCCCTCTCTCCTTTGCTCTGCTCTGTATGGGACAACCATACAGAGCTGATCTCTGCAAACAGCATTTCCCAGGATCCCTTGTGAATCCATTTCTGGCCCATTTCAGCCAATGAGACACCTGCCAGAAAATCGAAGACAGAGGAGAGAAGCCAAGGTATTTCTCCCCTTCTCTCTCTGCCCTGTTGCTATCTCTGGCATATTCTCCTCGAAGGCTCAAGTTCCCCGTTTACAGCAAGGCCTCTAAAGTTCTAGGTCAGGCTTGGAGGCTCCAGCTCTTGGGCTCCTGTCTTTGGAACTTAAGCCTAGGGACAGTGGCAACTTACACCACCAGATAATTTATCTTCCCCTGGTGGCTCCTTAAGGTCTTCTAACAGCTTTTTAAATTTTTTTCTTATATTAAATTATTTCTAATTCAATACTAATACTAATAATTTTTTGAGCTGGGGTCTCACTCTGTCACCCAGGCTAGAGTGTAGTGGCCTGATCACGACTCACTGCAACCTTGACCTCCTGGGCTCAAGCGATCCTCCTGCCTCAGCCTCTCAAAGTGCTGATATTACAAGTATGAGCCACCGCGCCCCTGCCACTAATACTAATTCTAATGTAAAACAACAGTTTTGATTTTCTGAATGGGCCTAATACAAGTAACTATTTGATATTTTCAGATACAGGTGTCAGAAAATATTGACAAAGATTCTCTCCTTGATCAAACTCTACTTGAGCTATTCCATGTTCTTTTTCAACTATTCCTCAACTTTTGGACTTCCTTGTTTGTCTCTATGTTGTCCAATTTTGGCAACAGTCCTACTAAGTCAAGTCAGCCATTCTCCTTATCTGATCACCCTCATATCTGATTAGGTTCCTCATCCTTCACCATCCTCCAGGTGATGTCTGATCACCCTGGCCTGACTTCAACAAGAATCCTGTTAGGTAAGTTTGGCCAGAATCCTCTCTTATTCCTAAGGTTGCCCCCTAGTAATTTTCCATCCACTAACCACACCCACATCCTTGACTATAAATTCCCGCTTTTACTTGTAGTATATAGAGTAGAGCCCAATCTCTCTCCCCAACTGCAAGACTCCACCGCAGTGCTCCCTGTACCTATCTTTAACAAGTGTCTTCCTTACCATCTTTAACAATTGTCATGAATAATTTTTTCCTTAACAGCATAAATTTCTAAAAGTTTAAATACATAAATATATTTCACAATGCTTAAGAAATTCTTAAAGAAAAAAATTAGAAAAATGGCAGAATCACTTCAAAGGATCTTACACCTCCTAAACTGTTTACTTTGAATGAAATTCTCAGAAGTTCACTTATGGCTTGTTAAAAGCAACTGCATTGCCCTACAACACTGCAAATATGAAATAAGTAAAATATTATATCCCCAAATAAAAGAGTAGAACTTACTTTTCTAAGAATTTATATTTGTCAAACTGCATTTGTGTTTTTAACTCCAATGTAAATAAGTACTTCAGTAGCAGATCTACTGAATATATCAATACAATTTGATAGATCACTGCTTTTTCCTAAAAGAGTTAATAGTCCAGCTAAAAGGAAAAACTCAGCAATTTTCCTCTTTTTTAGTATATATTTAATTTTCATAAATAATTTTTTAAACAGTATAGAAGAGCATATAAGGAAAAGCAAGTCTCTCCCATATCAATTATATTTCCCATAGGCAACCAATACCAATGTCTTAAGTGTCCCTTCAGAATTCATTTCTGCAGTTATAAACATATATCCACATTTGCCTGTAAAATAAGGAGAATTACAACATTAACTGTTATTAAAATTTCTGTAAGGCTTAAATAAGAAAAAACAAAATTTTTTTTTGTTTTTTGTTTTGTTTTTGTTTTTTTTATTATTGTACTTTAAGTTTTAGGGTACATGTGCACAATGTGGAGGTTTGTTACATATGTATCCCTGTGCCATGTTGGTGTGCTGCACCCATTAACTCATCATTTAGCATTAGGTGTATCTCCTAATGCTATCTATCCCTCCCCCCTCCCCCCACCCCACAATAGTTCCCAGAGTGTGATGTTCCCCTTCCTGTGTCCATGTGTTCTCATTGTTCAATTCCTACCTATGAGTGAGAACATGTGGTGTTTGGTTTTTTGACCTTGTGATAGTTTACTAAGAATGATGATTTCCAGTTTCATCCATGTCCCTACAAAGGACATGAACTCATCATTTTTTATGGCTGCACAGTATTCCACGGTGTATATGTGCCACATTTTCTTAATCCAGTCTATCGTTGTTGGACATTTGGGTTGGTTCCAAGTGTTTGCTATTGTGAATAGTGCCACAATAAACATACATGTGCATGTGTCTTTATAGCAGCATGATTTATAGTCCTTTGGGTATATACCCAGTAATGGGATGGCTGGGTCAAATGGTATTTCTAGTTCTAGATCCCTGAGGAATCGCCACACTGACTTCCACAATGGTTGAACTAGTTTACAGTCCCACCAACAGTGTAAAAGTGTTCCTATTTCTCCATATCCTCTCCAGCACCTGTTGTTTCCTAACTTTTTAATGATGGCCATTCTAACTGGTGTGAGATGGTATCTCATTGTGGTTTTGATTTGCATTTCTCTGATGGCCAGTGATGATGAGCATTTTTGCACGTGTTTTTTGGCTGCATAAATGTCTTCTTTTGAGAAGTGTCTGTTCATGTCCTTCACCCACTTTTTGATGGGGTAAAACAAAATGTTTAACTTTATTAAGTGCTTAACATCAGTTATTAACTTTCCAATAAAATATTTTAAAATAAAAAACTTATATTTGAACTTTAAAATGAACCAGAAGTTTTGAGAAAGAGAGAAAGAAAAGAAAGGAAATAAGTCACTGCTGTTTTCTTATGAGTCAGTGCTTTACCAGCAATAATTCTATCCCAAAAGGCAAGATTCCAGGGCCACTCTCCTTCATTACCCTAGACTATCAAACTATCTTTTCTCCTTCCAAAACTTAAGCCCAATACATAATTAGTTAGGTAATCTACACCATGCTATATAAATTATTTAATAGGTGTTTTTCCCCAAAAGGGGATGACACTATATGGAATTTGTTCAAATTCTAACATCCAATAACTTTATCAGGCTACTAGAATGGTCTGGGTAAATGATAATGGCATCTTAAACCTGATTCATTATACCTATTATGGGTTGAATTGTGTCTCCCAAAAACATATGTCCAAGTCCCAGACCTGTGAATGTCAATGTATTTGGAAACAGGGTATCTGAAAATGTTATCAGATTAAGATGAGGTCATTGGGGTGGGCCCTAATCCAATGTGACTGGTAGCAGTCATTATAAGAAGAGAAAGAGAGAGAATGATGACAGAGGCAGAGGCTGGAAGGATGCAGCTGCAAGTCAAGGAACACCGAAGATGAACAGCCACTGCCAGAAGCTAGGAAGGGGCAAGGAAAGGTTCTATTCAGAGCCCTCAGTTGGAACCAATCCTGCTGACACCTGGATTTTGGACTTCTAGCTCCAGAACTGTGAGAGAATAAATTTCTGTCATTTAAGCCACCCAGTTTGTGGTACTTTGTTACAACAGCCCTAAGAAACTAATACAATAGTTGATAAAGCCGTGAGACTCTTTGTTCTTTTATGTGTATGGATTTTTTTGATTATCAAACAGTACTTGTTCTTTAGATTTCTGAAATACCACAGAAATACTACATAAAGAAAATTAGAAATATCCATAATTCCATATTAGCAGAGAATCACTGCTATGCAAATATGTTCTTAATAGTACACAGTCCTAGCCATCAAACTGTAAAGTAAAACTTCATATTAACATCTTTTCACTAACAATATAGCACCTCAAAGATACACTGAGGACTTTCTGATGATATGCTACAACTGCTCATCTTACTAGAAGTATTTAAGATTTTATTTTAGATAACTAGATAGCAAACAGAAGAGTTATACCAAGTTGAATACAAAAAAATCTCTTTATCTTCAAGTAGATAGTGTCAGAAAAAAGAAAAAATATATCTTCCATTACAGAAGTAACTTTGTGTTTATAAAGCTAAAGGATTATAGTAAGGAAGGTATAATTGAAGAATATTCTTTGATGTGTAAAACCATTGTCACTCTAGAAATGGAGGAATTAGAGAAGACTACAGTAGAAAATTTATAAAACAGACAGAAAATAAAATTAATAAGAAAAAAGACTATAATACTGCCAACAAAAAAAAGTAAATTTTAAGTAATTTTCAATGTTTCCACTTTTTTGCTGTATTTCTTTGTGTCTAACAAAAAACTGTGCGATATTTCATGTTGCTTTTACCTATTCACTAGTTTCCACTAGTAACTAACTAGCAAAAGACAAGCATGCACATGTATCCAGAATATAGGACATGGTGGTTAAAGAAAATGGCTTACGGCAGTCTACTTTACGACATGATCTCCAGAAGAAAATTATGTCAGGTCAGCAATAACCTAACATTTATTTGCCTTGACAAAGCCCCAAACTGAACTCTTACTTTATCTATATCTTCTTCCCCATCTCAGCCAACGGCAACTTTAGCTTTCCAGTTGCTGAGAACAAATATCTTCATGTCATCTTTGACTCCTTTTTCTCTCATATTTCAGGATCTGACCACTTTTCACCACCTCCACTTCAACAATTCTAGTCTTGGCCATCATCACATCTTGTGTGGATTAAAAAATAGCAGCTTGTCTCCTGGCTTCTACCCATTACACAGTAACATATAAGTCTATTCTGGAGAGTAGACAGAGATCTTTCTAAAATTAAATCATAATGTCACTATCTGCCCAGCCCCTCATCTAACTACTTGACCTTTGGCTTTCCCACTCCAGCCACATCAGTCTCCTTCTCATTCCTGCACACTATGCAAACTTCTGTTCTCTATATTGTTTGCACTGGCCATTCCCCTGCCTGGAATACATTCCCGCCATGATGCCCACATGGCTTTGCCCTCCCTCCCTTCATAATTGCTTTGCCAAAAAAATCACTTAAATGAGGCCTACACTTATTTAAAATTGCAAACCATCACAATCTCTACCACACTTTCCCAATTCCTCTTACCTTGCTCTACTTTTTCTTTCCTCCTTGGCACTTTTCTCCTTCTAAATATGTTATAGAATTGACTGTTTATTCTTTATTGTCTCTTCTCCAAATCCACTTAGAATGTAAAGCAAATCCCAAGCATCTAGAACAGAACACAGTGAGTGCATGGTTAAGTTTTCATCAAATATTTATTAAAGGAAGCTCAGGAAATAAAGTAAAATCTCAAACAACAAACCCTTTGGAAAAAACAGTGTTCCTAACAAAGACAACCTAGGCACTAAAGTATAGGGCAATTTCCTACCATCTGACAGGTAGGTCAGTGTCAGTACTACACTGACAAAGGAGGAGCATTATCTCATGCCTATATGGTAGCACCATATAGGAGGAAAAATTTAGGGCTCAATCTGCTCACCTAAGTATGGGGAGGGGCACCATGAGAGGGGCAACAATTTATTATGCAGGCTGAGGAGTTAAGAAAAAGCCAAAGAATGGGGTATCTGATGGGCAAAGAATACCTTGATGGCTTCTTGACAAGGATGGAATCCATACCCTGATAGTGACCTTATAATTCCCATAGATATTTTATTCCTCCTCTGATACAAAGTTTACAACACATTGCTCAACTACTCAATCACTAAAAATATATCAGTTTCATCATCTATAATCAAAATCAATATAAAAAGGTTCATAAGGCTATTGTGAGAATCATAATCCACGTATAAAATACCTAATAAATGGCCAAAAAATAGGCATTCAACAAATGCAGGCTAAGTATAATAACATTATCTTCCATGTAATATGATTTTTAACAATGTCAACAAGGATTTAGAAAAAAGCAGATGCTGTATTATATATTTTATATTCTATTTTGCTATCTTTAAGGAAATACCTTAAACTGATATATTAAACTTAACCATTGCTTTAATTCAGATTAATGAGATCAGATAAATTGTTCAATGAAATATCAATTTCTTAATTTAAAAATTTTAGTAGCGGTTCTTAGTAAATGATAAGCAATTTAGTTATGGAGCTATCCTAGTTTAAGAATAACTAGCACATGAAAAACATAATTTATAAAATGAATGTTTGAGAATACTTCACATTATAAGTGGATTTTCACGACAGAATTGTTGTAAATGTTCATTTACAAAACTTTTCTGGACTAGAAAGGAGAGAAGGAGAAAATGAGTTAAAATGTTAACAGCCAATGGATCAGAAAGAAAGATAAAGTGACTGAAATAACAATGTCAGTAATAAAGACTTGATTTAGAAATTTTCAACCAATGTACAAGTTTTCAGAAAAATAACTACTTAATGATTTTTTTTTTTTTTTTAGACAGAGTCTACCTCAGTCGCCCAGGCTGTAGAGCAACGGCACAATCTCGGCTAACTGCAACCTCTGCCTCTCGGGTTCAAGTGATTCTCTTGCTTCAGCCTCCTTAGTAGCTGGGACTACAGGTGTGCACCACCATGCCTGGCTAATTTTTGTATTTTTTAGTACAGATAGGGTTTCACCATGTTGGCCAGGCTGGTCTCAATCTCCTGGCCTCAAGTGATCTGCCTGCCTCAGCCTCCCAAAGTGCTAGGATTACAGGCATGAGCCACAGCACCCAGCCAACATTGTCTAATTAGCTTTTGACTTTCTAGTGTTTAGCACTATGCCTAGCATATAATAGGACGTCAATAATGTTTATTCAATACTTTTAACTCAGAAAAGCGCAGCAGTAAAAAACTTCCAAAGGAAGGGTATTTCTTAAAACTTCTTTTTTGTAATATGTGTAAAATTGAAAACTAATGTTATTATCTTCAAATTAATTCAAAAACACCGTGACACCTCAAATAACTGATTTTGTTCATAAAAATAGCTAAGATATTGGAATAAGGTTTATTTTGCAGAAAAAATTCTGATGAACTACAAAGATGAGTATATGAAGCAACTCTTCTGAAGTCTCATGTAAAATCAAAATTCTTTAGCCAGATGCAATGGTTTGTAGCCTTTTCTTGTGTCATGGACATCTTTGGTGGCCTAATGAAGCCCCCTATGAATAATGTTTGTAAATGAACAAAATAAAATTCATAGCATAAAAAAAAGAAAAAGAAAAAAATACTAAGATCACAAAGAAAACCAATTATATTAAAACTCAGTTCTAACCACAGACCACAGTTCTAATCATGGGCTTTTGGTTCAACAATTCCTGATAGAGGATATGAGTTAACTTGGAAGAGCACAGAATATTATTTGCCTAAATATTCTATATACTGTACATGGTATCTATGGTATTCTTATTAATTTTAAAAAATGTATAACCTGCAAAGATTATGATATTACATAAAGCTATTTAAAATTTAACCTTTGAGGATTTTTACTTGTAGTAGAGCAGGTTGCATCCATTTCTTGTTCCTATTATGTGCAAATACCATAATGCAAAATTTTCTAAAATCATCAGTATAAAATTAACAATATAATAATACTATATTTGTGACATCATTAATTTCTACCTAGCTCTACAAAGATGACATAAATCAGCATACTTCCTTCCTTAAAACAAGAGCTCATGAGCAGAGTAAGCTAAACTGGCAATCATTTTGGCCCTAGCACACTGTGTTAAAAATGCTTCCAGATGCAATATATAAACTACGCAACTTTCTACAGGTTGCTTTTGAGTTCTACAAGAAATACCTTATAGTTAAAGCTGTCAAAAAGGATCTTCTACGTATTTTAGTAACTAAACATCTTTGTAGGATAGTTTATTCCATCACTTTATAAAGATTTGTTTTCGGAAAGTTGTAGGGTAAAGCAATGTACCCCCTTCTACGCCCAGTAAGTAGGAGAGTTCCAAACAATTCCAGGAGGGAAAATAATTCTGATTTTGCTTTTAAAGTTATATATAACCTTAAACGAGATAAAATTTTCACTTTTAAACTTTGTCTTGCTAAAACAAACTTGTAAACCATATGGTACCAAAGTTGTATTTCTTGATACTGCAGTTTAAAATAAACATCTAACACTAAACAATATAAAAGAACTTGAATCACAGCACATATGGCAGGTCTTAAGAGTACTGTGATTTTTCTTTTTTTTTTTTTTTTAAGGAAAAGAATACACTAGGTGGAAAAGTCTACCTTCCCATTAAAATATCTTTTTTAAAACTATCTTGTGCATCATTTAGTGAAAATAATATTAACGAATTGATTATTAGTGTCAAATTCCATGCACTTACACAATCTACATACATTTTTTAAAATATTTTTTAAAATTCTTAGGAAAAAGGAAAGGCCGGTTCTTAGTCTCTTTTTTACACGTTAGGAAGAAATACACACACCTCCCAGTTTCATTAATGAAAAAATCTTAATAAATCACTTTCATGGTTTATCACCAGTAAACACGAACCTGCACAAATTGTATCAAGGAGCTTATTTTAAAAGCCTTTGAGATACAAAACAAAAACCTTATTTCTCAGACTATAATTAACTCCTACTTACACCGAGTTTGTCTATTTGGAATTCTTATGACAACAGCAGATAAATCATATATTACTTTTGCAGAGTAAGTTTTGTTCCCTTTGTTTTTTTTTTTTTTAATTTATCTTTAACAGGACGAAGGGTTTTTGCTTAGACCATCATCACGGAACTGAAAAGAACAGAAAATAAAACTAACAAGTATCAATGTAACTAAAAGTTCATTTCCATCAGACATTTTGTGTTAGCACTTGCTACTCATTTTAAATAGTGAAAACCAGCAAGCCTATTCTTTAAATAACTAAAAGTGAATCAGATCTTAATCACAAAAACCTTCCTTCCTAAGTGTACTGGGTTTTTTTGTTTGTTTGTTTTTTGGAGACGGAGTCTGGCTCTGTCGCCCCTGCTGGAATGCAGTGGCGCGATCTCGGCTCACTGCAACCTCCGGTTCAAGCAATCCTTCTGCCTCAGCCTCCCCAGTAGCTAGGTCTACAGGTTAAGTTTACTATTAAACCTACCTCAAAAATAGCCTTAGATATTCTTTGCAAAATATATATATTTATACATACATACACACACACACACACACACACATATATATATTTCCAGATAAGGAAACGTTCGGAAAACTTTGCTGTCCAACTGGTAATTCCCTGCATACTTTGCATTGATAAAGAAAACCTCGTAGCAGGGTTACAAACCTCAAAACATCCTCAGATTGCAGGTTTTAGAAACCCTCCCTATTACACCTGTGCTAGTACTTCCTGTTCTCCAACACTGTTTAAAAATAGTTTGGTAAATGCCCCGTAAGCCGCCCTTTAGAAGCTAAACATTAACTTTATATACATCACCACTACCACTGAGAAATCACCACCCCAAGAATCTCACGAGTCCAGTCATCTCTCTTCTCCAAGGAGGGAGCATAACCATCCTGGACCCCTTTAAGTAAAAAACTGTGTGCTCAGGCGAGGCAATGTGGCTTGGACAGCCAGGGGCAGGAGCCAAGTAAGGGTAATATTCACAACCCCAGCAGGACTCCAGCTTGTCGCCGCCCTCAAACACGGCAGCAATAACAACCAGGACCCAACAAGTACAGCACCTCCTCCCGCCTCGCGCGCGCCTCCAGCCTGGCCACAGGCATCTCCGCCAGACGCGGAGAGAAGGGGCGAGAGGGCTGCGTGACCTCTGGCGTCTGAACCGCCCAGCAAAGAGAGTGTGTGTGTGCCCAGAGGGCCGGGGCCGGAGGAGGTCGCCGGGCTGCGAGGGGAGAGACGAGCTCTGGGGCTAGAATGAGTGTCCCGGTCAGGCCTGCGGGGGTCGCAGGTCTCTGGATCTACAACCAGAGGGCTAGTTTCGGAGACATACCTTGAGCTCTACCCTCCTTGCGCGAGGAGCGTGCGGTCCAGGTAGAGAAATACGGGCCTTCCACTCCCACAGAGCTACCTCTCGCTGGCCCAGCTCCACTTCACGCCGACACCCGCCAGACACACTGACTGCTGCCACCGTACCGAGGCTCACCGGGAACTGGAGCACAGGCGGCTGGTCTCCGCCGCCCAGAGCCCGACCCTGTGAGCGGAGCATGCGCATACGCCCCAGTACCCAGGGACCAGTCAGGCCAGTGACACCTGCGATCAACAGGTCTCTGGAGCCCCGCCCCTCTCCCCGCCTCGAGCCCGCCCCTCGGAGCGGGCTCCGCCTTCACGCTCACCGAGGTAACCCCGCCTCCCCTCGCGATTTCCCGGCTTTCTGGACCTGCGGAATTCTATTCCCGCGGGGATTTGATGGCGTGCGCGATACAGTTGGCTTCCTCGGAGGCGCGAAATCGCGCGAGACCAAGAGATGGAACATTTCCTCAAAAGCGGCAGCTTGGCGCTGGAGGAAAGGTGGTTGTAGGACGTGCGTCTGGTGCGGCGAGAAAGAGGCTAGTTCCTCAGGAGGAGGCGATTATTCTGGTGCTCTTGGTAGTTCATTCGGTATTTTCTAAGCTCAAGAACGCGGATCCACCAAGGACTTCACTTAGGTTAGGTGTTACCTGAGAGAACAATCCGTAGTTTGGCATCAGAACCCCATGCGGACACGCAGTTTCCTTTAGCTTTCCGTGAGTCGTTAGACGATCTATTTGCAGTTAAATGGCTTCCTGTGGCGTGAATGTGTATTCCCCAAGCAGTTGTTTCTTGCCTTTAATTAGAGAGCTTTAATAAGTCTGTTGACCTGGTTAGTGATTGTCAGAAAAGTCTGTACGCCTCTTTGCCGTGCTTTCGAACAGGTTTTAAGTTAAAAGGTACTGCTGGGAATTGGGCTAAACTTTGATTTTAAAAAACGTTTCTTAGGAATAGTAGTAAAAGAAACCAAATATCTCTCAAGTAAATAAAGAAGGTTTTGGAAATCATTCCGAAGCTGGTGTAAGTTGAACATACTAATTGTAAAAATGGATTTCAGTAAACCCAGAGGCACTTCTAAAAGTTTATTTGAAGAAATAGGGGGAAGAAATATTGGACGTTGATACAGGAAACAAATTGGACCCGTTTGTAATGTCTGAGGCTGAATCATTAAGAATTTATTGAGCATTTACTATGTTCCCTTTACTGAACTAGGCACTGTAGGAAATAGGATGGAATGAAGCCGTGGTTTCTGCTCTCAAAATATTAAAAACTTTAGGAGGGGTGGGGAAAAAAAAGATCCTACTCTGCATTTTTAAAACAGTAAGAGCACACCATTAACTCTCCCCTCCATTTCTCTAATGTCATTTTCTCCTCATTCTGCAGCTACTTTTCTGGTGCACTTTAAATACTGTTTTTCTGCTGCGTGGTCTCTGTTCGCCAGCACTCCATTTTCTTTTGCTGTTTCTGTTTAATGTTAATCCATGTCTCCTTGAGCAGTCTCTTTCCCATCATGGACTTAGCTACCACGTGTCCTGTGCACCAAGAACTGTCAGGTGTGTATCTATACGTCAGACATTTTTAAGCAACACCTTCATTTGGATTTCACACAGTACCTTAAATATGTCCCAAATTGGCATGGACATCTTTACTATAATCTGTTCCTGATGCCATGTCCCTCTTCACCCATCTGGAACCTACACCATTTCCATTCCCTGTTTCAGAAAATGACACGCAACTGCCCAAGTCAGAAATCTATGAGTACCCCTGTTACTTTTCCTTCATTTCCTCTTTTCTAATATCAAATTTTGACTCATTTCGTTAAGTATTTCTCAGATCCACCCCTCCACTCTCACTGTCTTAGTCCTTCAAGTAATCACCATCCCTTATGACTCATCTTCCTTGTACTATTGCAATATTCACAAGATATCCTCTAGTTATTTCCCACACCAGTCCAACCTCCATTCTATTAATAATTTTTCTAACGTGAAAATACGATCATTATACTTCTCTGCTAAGAATTTTTCATTACCCACCGGCAGGGCCTTTCATGATCACACTGTTAAACTCATCGCCATTCTTCCTCCAGTTCCTCCACATTAATCTTTCTAAAGTCCTTGCTTTCTGTGTTCTTGGTTCTCTCAAGATCCTTTGGTTCTCTCTCGAATGCTTATCTCCATGGATCTTTTCATAACTTCCTGAGACAAAATTGTCATTCCTTCACCCTTTTGGGACTTATTTTTAAAACAATTATGTTGTACTATATTTATTTCTCTGCAAATGTACCTGACAGAGTAGCCCCCACCTCCACCCTTGAGAAATAATTTGAACTGTGGATAATAATGGATTATACTACCTCCCTTCCTTATTTAGCAATTACAGAAGAATACCCTTCAGTTCACCCTGCTCAAGAATTTGACTAAACCCTGACTATACATCTAAAATGATATCTATGTACGATCCTTAAATGGTAGAGTTGTAATAGGACCCAATTTAAGTATCAAGAGGGCAGAGTCTGAAGCAAACATGAAAAAAATGGAAAATTGACATTGCAGGACAGCAGTTGCTCCCAGAAAATTTGTAATCAAGAAAGTCACAACAAGGATTTAAAATATATTAACTCTTACTATTTGTCCTTGAGGAACACGTGTGTGGGTTTGATTCACTAGTTTCTGATTGGCTGCACCCAAATTTGTGAAGACCAATCTCTGCACCTCACACAGGCAAAGAGATCATGAAAGGGAGTAGGCTTGGCATGCCAAAGAATACCCTAGATCGTTCAGCTGAGGCTCAGCCAAAGTTCACACCACCAGCACATATACACACCTCTTAGTGTTATTCTGGATCGATTATAACTCAGACTTTGAGAAATGTGCTACCCTGTGGCTAGATGCACCCTGCCACTAATGTCTGGTAGGAATAGCAACATTGTGTCCTGCAGAGCTGTAACCCAGTAGTTCCAGGAGGTAATCAACAGCTTAACCATGACTGAGCTGGGTGGGGTAGAGTGAATGGGTGGGGTAGAGTGAAATATAGCATAGGGAAGTAGTAGATGAATGACTGACTCAGGGTTAGATACTAGACAGAATCCTTTTTTTCCTAAATGCATCCATAAGGATGACAAGTGAATTTCCTTACTACCTAAGCCCTCTGTTTTTTCATATTTCCAAGGCATAGCACAGTGCCTAGCACAGATGCTTAACAAGTAGTGTTTATTGGATGGAGTAAAAATGGGAAGTTTTGTTGATTTTTTTGAATAGAGTCATGTGTGTGTGGGCTAAAATTGGAGAGGGCTTCTGTGGGAGATCAAATATGAACTTCAGCTTGGAAGGGTTATAAGCAAGTGTATTTGAAGGCATTGAGGAAGATATGTAACTTAAAAGAGCAAAGTTTTAGGAACAGGATTGAATAAGGCCAGTACAGGACTACAATGGGAAGCCTTTGTAAGTTCTGGGACAGAATGATTCATTTGGAATAAGATACAGAAGAACTGTAGGAGAAACTATAGCTAGGCAAGAAGAGAAATCTCTAGGCTATGACTCAGGGATGAGCCAACCAGAAAAATCTAGTCACAATTGACCACTCCCTCCTTGACATCTTCATCTCAATTTTCGTGACATCATTCCTTTATGGCTTTCATCCTGCCTCATGGGCTTCTCTTTCTCAGCGTCCTTTTCTCTTGTACTTTTCAATCTACTTTAAATGTTGATGTGCCTTAGTGCCTGATCCTGAGATGTCATTTATCCTCATGGTTTTAAATCTATTCCCACACAACAGCCAAATAATCTTTTAAAAATATTGACTCCGTCTCAAAAAATAAAATAAAAAATAAAAATAAAAATATTGACAAGTTACTCCCCAACTTAAATTGTTCAGTGACTTTCCATTCACATAGAATAAAATCCAAAATTCTTGCCAAGGCCTATAGACCCCTGAATGATCTGTTCCCACCTCCGCAACAACATCTCATGCTGTTCAAGACTTTGCATTCTCTATTCCCTATGTCTGGAAGACTAGTTCTAGACTGGGGGTGGTTTTCTCTCCCATGGACATTTGGCAATGGTTGGAAACATTTTTGGTTGTCACAGTTGGGGGCAGAGATGCTGCTAAACATCCTACAAAGGACAAGACAGTCTCCCACAACAAAGAATTATCCAGTCCCCAATGTCAGTAGGATCAAGGTTGAGAATTACTGGCCTAGAACATTCTTCCCATGGGTCTCTAAGTGATTGCTGTAGCAATGTGCCTTGTCATTGAAAGTAGCTGGTCTGAACGAATAAGGCAGAGATGAAGTGGGAAGGAGAGAGAGAGTTCCTGAGGATCCTCTCTCCTCTTACAAGGAATTTTGGACTTTAGTGTTTACTGGATTCCTCAGAGCTCTGCAGCATGACATTTTGTTAAACACTGAAAGTTCAAATTCAATATCCATGATATCTTAGCTAGCTCTTCCTTGGCTGAAACTTTTCTGGCCATCCATCCCAGACCTTCTAAGGCTCTGCCATAACAAGGTCAACATTTGCTAGTAAATCACTGCTAGTGGTTTAACTAGTGGCCTCTTTAATTTTTGCTGACTTAGGGTCAGCGTAGGCCATTTCATTACCCTTGTATGTTATTTCACATTGAAACATTCTAATTTTCTTATCAGTAAAATTGGGGTGAGAAGAAATACTTACACAAATATCTTCTTACAAGGCCCTAGATGAAAGCAACTGTAAAGTCCCACACTAGGTTATGATGGCCATTAGTGCCATTATTGTGATTACCAACACTGATTACTAAAAAAAAAAAAAAAAAAAAAAAAGGTTCTTATAGAATCCCATTATCATTGATGACAATGATATGTATTTAATTAAAATCTCAAAAAATACAGAGAGCTTTAGATTTCATCTGGTCCAGCCTCCCACTCAGTGGAGGATCATCCTTACCAGTGGGCTACCAGCTTCTGTTCAAATATGGTAACAGTGATAGAAAACCTAATGCTTTGCAGGGCAGCCTATTATTGCCCTTTTAAGACTAACTGTTAAAAAAATGTTCATCACAATGAGTTGGAATCTATCTCCTAGTAATTTCCACATACTAGCCTTATTTCTATCCTTTGAAACAACAGAAATCTATATTCTCCTTTTTCATAAGACACTATTTAACACTGAAAATATCTTTTGTGTTTTTAAGCTAAAATACTCCACTCTAGCAACAATTTTTGAAAGCCTAGTAAATATGACACTAATCCACATATTCATTCATTTATTATACAGTACTTCACCTCATCCTACAAATTATTTAAATGATTTTAAATGAATTCTAGCATATAATAAAAAATGGAGGTCAAATATAAATAAGAAAAAACAATCAGAGCTATCAGGAATTAAAATAAGAGTAAAAAGTAAAGAACGAGAGCAAAAGAACAGAAATATGCATGAGCCTGTAACTTAAACTTCAGTTTGGCTATGTTCTAAAACCAAAAGTGAATGAGATATTTCAGTTATCAGTAACAGGAAAACATTTTTCGGTTGTTTAAAATGCTTTTCTCCCCCATGTGAGTCTGTATCTAAGGAGACTCTTATCTATGTTCACTGACAATGGCTTCATCAACATGTTCCTGGCAAATGCAGTAACAAGCCTCACATACCATCCATGTGACTGAATTCAAGATGCTGTCTTGTCAACTTCAGAAAAACATGTGGTGCCCAAAAATAAAAACAGATTTTTGCAATTACCCCAATTGTGGTTTGGAGAAATTACTTCCTCCCATAGTTCAGACACTGTTTTCTTATCAGGATAGTTTAAATAAGATTGTTTTGCAACTGTGTCACTTTGTTAACCAACATTAGTTTATGTTCAAAATACTTAATTTTTAATTTATTTTTCTTTTATAAAGTGATAGGAAGCCAGGTTTTCCAAATCTTAATGCCATTATTCTTTTCTGGACACAAATATTTATGCTATCTCAGAGCACAAGCAACCCGATCATTGGTTTTCTTCTTTTCTTTTAAGTATCTTATTTTGCTTTGAAGTTTCATGCCAATAAGTTTCATCTTATCTCATAAGATTCACTATTCTTCCTCTATTTTTGTATTGCAAAAATTAGTATTATCTTCTTTGTCTTCAGCTATGTCATTAAGGAAAATGTTGACGAAGGCTGGATTCCTGACATTCTGCCCCAGCTGCAGCCTAAATTAATCCTAATGGCAGAACTAAAACTGTTAGAAAGCCAAGAAAAGAAATGTTTAAGGGCAACATGGTGTCATAAAATAGTATGGTTTTTGTACCTGGACAGAAACAGATTTAAATCCTGACATTGCCATTTATTGTTTGTGTGATCTTGAAAAGTTATTAACTTCCATAAATCTCAGTTTCTTCATCTGTGTGTAGCAGGGTATCCTAGCTAACTGGATTGCTGTTAACAGGATTAAATAGGACTGCCAGCCCCTCTGGACATTTATTTGCCTAGTTTTGTAATTTTTTTTTCTGGCAATGTTTTGTAATCTGAGCAAAAGAATGAAAAAAAATTGTGGAATTATTTGTGCTCAGAAGCAATGTGGATATGATAGAAACAACACTGAATGTTCTTTGCTCTCAACAAGTAGTTGTATGACTGTGGGCAGGTCAGTTTTAACCTCTTTTAACCTCTCTTTCCTCATGCTTAAATGAAAGAATTAGAGTACATTGTTCTAAATGCATGAAAGTGCCTTTTCTCAATTGTTATTTAATCCCTAAATATGTGTTAGAAACTAACTGCTTTATGCAGGCTATTTTATTTAACTTTTTCAATGACCCTAAATATTAATATTTAGATATTACTAATGTCCTTATTTTAGAAATAATCAAAATGAGGTACCTAGCATAGTGTCTAGAACATAGGAAGCACTCAATAAACAGAAGATGAATGACTAAATAAAAGACCATATCAGTTAAATATGCTGTCAAGTTACAGCCATGCATGGAAATACAATAGAGTAAGTAGAAATGAACAAAGCCAGTATGTACTGTACTAATAATAGGTCCAGAAGTAATGGCCAAAAATATTTGGAGGTTTGTCATAAAGTTATTCACTAGGATTCCTTTCTATGAACATTAATTCTCAACTTTTTATAAACCTAGTTTTATAACATTATTTTATATATACGATGCCTTAGAATCTTAGAGACGGAAAGGACCTCAGAGATTAGTTTGTTAAAATCCCTCACTGTACATATGAGAAAACTTAAGCCCAGGGAAGAAAACTTACCCAAGGTCATTATAGACTCTGGCAGAACCAGGACTGAAATCCAATTCCTTAACATTTGGAATTTGCCTAGTGTGAACAATTTTCCCTGAAGTATTCTGAAGTTTCATGGAAGATGGAACTCTTTTCTTTCTTAAAGTACAGTAAAATTTCTTATATATTCAAATATTGGAATATTGATAAACATACTTGGCACTTTTGTACCCTTTTATAAGACAAAGGAAAGAGAACACAAGGAGGTCAAGATTATTTCAAAGGCGAATATTTTCTTTTTTCTGAATTGTGATATCCATGGTAGTTCTCTGACTGTACAAAAAACAACCATCGTGTTTGCAAATTTATCAAACTTATTTTCCCACTCCTTGGAAATATAACAAATCCAAGCCTGTGTGACTTGCACGTACGCACAAACACACACACACTCACCTTGGACTGACTTGTTTTTAAAGTAATTCTTTAAGAAATACAATAGTAAAGTAACACAGTGTCTTTTGCTCATAGCATATTGGCTGAAATACTAGACCCAAAGGAAGTTGCCCTGGAGAGCACTTTTCTTGTAAAGATGACAAAAATATTCAGGGCACAGTGTTTTCAAGTTGAACTTCCTTGTTGAAATTCACTTCACAGTCCAAAGAAAAAAGTAAAATAACACTTAATTTTAAATAATGTAATAAAATTGTTGGAAAATATTCAGTGGCAAAAATACTTTCAAGACTTATAAGTATATATAAAGGCAGAAATACTAGAGTACTGAATTTTTTTCCAATTCTTAACTGTTTGTGCTCTTGAATCTTTCATTTTCTTATCTGTAAAACAAGCCCTAAACCCTAAATTGTGCTGAGGAAAAACACAAACCAACTCTTAGCAGATAAAATCCCTTGTATGTGTGTTAAAGCCTTTTAGACATTATTAAATCAAAGTGTTTTGATTAAATTGCTTTCTACAAGTTTTATTCTGCTAACATTTCAAATACTTTTAACTCTAAAGAACTCTTTATCAAGTTTTAATAATGTTAATGTGATAGAAGGAAGCCATTTCAGTTGCTAAAAACAGTGCTGACATTTAAATTGCAAGCAGCAACTAGCACAAGAAAGAACAGTAGCTTTCTTTTTTTTTTTTTTTTTTTTTTCTGAGACAGTTTCACCCTTGTTGCCCAGGGTGGAGTGCAATGGCCCGGTCTCGGCTGACTGCAACCTCCGCCTCCCGGATTCAAGCGTTTCTCCTGCCTCAGCCTCCTTAGTAGCTGGGACTACAGGCACATACCCCCATGCCCAGCTAATTTTTTTGTAGTTTTAGTAGAGAAGGGGTTTTGCCATGTTAGCGAGGCTGATCTCCAACACCCGACCTCAGGTAATCCACCCACCTCGGCCTCCCAAAGTGCTGGGATTACAGGCATGAGCCACTGCACTGGCCTTCATCATGCTGTTAATAATAGTACTAGTTGGTTGTACCTAGCAAAATAATAACTTGTTCTTGTTTATTCTTTTTTTTATACTTTAAGTTCTAGGGTACATGTGCACATCGTGCAGGTTTGATACATAGGTATACATGTGCCATGTTGGTTTGCTGCACCCATCAACTCATCATTTACATTAGGTATTTCTCCTAATGCTATCCTTCCCCCAGCCCCCCACCCCCTGACAGGCCCCAGTGTGTGATGTTCCCCACCCTGTGTCCAAGTGATCTCATTGTTCAATTCCTACCTGTGAGTGTGAACATGCAGTGTTTGGTTTTCTGTCCTTGTGATAGTTTGCTGAGAATAATGGTTTTCAGATTCATCCGTGTCCCTACAAAGGACATGAACTCATCCCTTTTTTATGGCTGCATAGTATTCCATGGTGTATATGTCCCACATTTTCTTAATCCAGTCTATCACTGATGGACATTTGGGTTAGTTCCAAGTCTTTGCTATTGTGAATAATGCCACAGTAAACATATGTGTGCATGTGTCTTTATAATAGCATGATTTATAATCCTTTGGGTATATACCCAGTAATGGGATTGCTGGGTCAAATAGTAATTCTAGTTCTAGATCCTTGAGGAATTGCCACACTGTATTCCACAATGTTTGAACTAATTTACACTCCTACCAACAGTGTAAAAGCGTTCCTATTTCTCCATATCCTCTCCAGCATCTGTTGTTTCCTGACTTTTTTTTTTTTTTTTTTTGGAGACAGAGTCTCACTCTGTTGCCCAGATTGGAGTGCAGTGGTGCAATTCTGGCTCACTGCAAGCTCCACCTCCTGGGTTTACACCATTCTCCTGACTCAGCCTCCCAAGTAGCTGGGACTACAGGCGCCCGCCACCACGCCAGGCTAATTTTTTTTTTTTTTGTATTTTTAGTAGAGACAGGGTTTCATCGTGTTAGCCAGGATGTTCTCTATCTCCTGACCTCGTGATCCGCCCAACTTGGCCTCCCAAAGTGCCGGGATTACAGGTGTGAGCCACCACGCCCAGCCGTTTCCTGATTTTTTAATGATTGCCATTCTAACTGGCGTGAGATGGTATCTGTTTGTGGTTTTGATTTGCATTTCTCTGATGACCAGTGATGATGAGCATTTTTTCATGTGTCTGTTGGCTGCATAGATGTCTTCTTTTGAGAAGTGTCTGTTCATATCCTTTGCCCACTTTTTGATGGGATTGTTTTTTTCTTGTAATTTTGTTTAAGTTCTTTGTAGATTCTGGATATTATCCTTTGTCAGATGGATAGGTTGCTAAAATTTTTTCCCATTCTGTAGGTTGCCTGTTCACTCTGATGGTAGTTTCTTTTGCTGTGCAGAAGCTCTTTACTTTAATTAGATCCCATTTATCTATTTTGGCTTTTATTGCCATTGCTTTTGGTGTTTTAGACATGAAGTCCTTGCCCATGCCTATGTCCTGAATGGTATTGCCTAGGTTTTCTTGTAGGATTTTAATGGTTTTAGGTCTAACATGTAAGTCTTTAATCCATCTTGAATTAATTTTTGTATAAGGTGTAAGGAAGGGATCCAGTTTCAGCTTTATACGTATGGCTAGCCAGTTTTCCCAGCACCATTTATTAAATAGGAAATCCTTTCCCCGTTTCTTGTTTTTGTCAGGTTTGTCAAAGATCAGATGGTTGTAGATGTGTGGTGTTATTTCTGAGGCCTCTGTTCTGTTCCATTGGTCTATATCTCTGTTGTGGTACCAGTACCATGCTGTTTCGGTTACTGTAGCCTTGTAATATAGTTTGAAGTCAGGTAACATGATGCCTCCAGCTTTGTTCTTTTTGCTTAGGATTGTCTTGGCAACGTGGGCTCTTTTTTAGGTTCCATATGAACTTTAAAGTAGTTTTTTCCAATTCTGTGAAGAAAGTCATTGGTAGCTTGATGGGGATAGCATTTAATCTATAAATTATTATGGGCAGTATGGCCATTTTCATGATATTGATTCTTCCCATCTGTGAGCATGGAGAATTCTTCCATTTGTTTGTGTCCTCTTTTATTTCATTGAGCAGTGGTTTGGAGTTCTCCTTGAAGATGTCCTTCATATCCCTTGTAAGTTGGATTTCTAGGTATTTTATTCTCTTTGTAGCAATTGTGAATGGGAGTTCACTCATGATTTGGCTCTCTGTTTGTTAATGGTGTATAGGAATGCTTGTGATTTTTGCACATTGATTTTTGTATCGATTTTGTATTGATTTTGCTGAAGTTGCTTATCAGCTTAAGGAGATTTGGGCTGAGATGATGGGGTTTTCTAAATATACAATCATGTCATCTGCAAACAGGGACAATTTGACTTCCTCATTTCCTAACTGAATACCCTTTATTTCTTTCTCTTGCCTGATTGCCCTGAACTTCCAACACTATATTGAATAGGAGTGGTGAGAGAGGGCATCCCTGTCTTGTGCCAGTTTTCAAAGGGAATGGTTCGAGTTTTTGCCCATTCAGTATGATATTGGCTGTGTGTTTGTCATAAATAGCTCTTATTATTTTGAGATATATTCCATCAATACCTAGTTTACTGACAGTATTTAGCATGAAGGGCTGTTGAATTTTGTTGAAGGCCTTTTCTGCATCTATTGAGATAATCATGTGGTTTTTGTCATTGGTTCTGCTTATGTGATGGATTATGTTTATTGATTGGTGTATATTGAACCAGCCTTGCATCCCAGGGTTGAAGCCAACTTGATCGTGGTGGATAAACTTTTTGATGTGCTGCTGGATTCAGTTTGCCAGTATTTTATTGAGGATTTTCACTTTAATGTTCATCAGGGATATTGGCCTAAAATTCTCTTTTTTTTTGTTGTGTGTCTGCCAGGCTTTGGTATCAGGATGATGCTGGCCTCATAAAATGAGTCACAGAGGATTCTGTCTTTTTCTATTGATTGGAATAGTTTCAGAAGGAATGGTACCAGCTCCACTTTGTACCTCTGGTAGAATTACCTGTGAATCCATCTGGTCCTGGACTTTTTTTGGTTGGTAGGCTATTAATTCTTGCCTCAATTTCAGAGCCTGGGATTGGTCTCTTCAGAGATTCAACTTCCTTCTGGTTTAGTCTTGGGAGGGTGTATGTGTCCAGGAATTTATCCATTTCGTCTAGATTTTCTAGTTTATTTGTGTAGAGGTGTTTATAGTATTCTGTGATAGTAGTTTGTATTTCTGTGGGATTGGTGATATACCATTTATCATTTTTTATTGTGTCTATTTGATTCTTCTCACTTTTCTTCTCTATTAGTCTTGCTAGCAGTCTATCAATTTTGTTGATCTTTCAGAAAACCAGCTCCTGGATTCATTGATTTTTTCAAGGGCTTTTTGTGTCTCTGTCTCTTTCGGTTCTGCTCTGATCTTAGTTATTTCTTGCCTTCTGCTAGCTTTTGAATTTGTTTGCCCTTGCTTGTCTAGTTCTTTTAATTGTGATGTTAGGGGGTCGATCTTATATCTTTCCTGCTTTCTCTTGTGGGAATTTAGTGCTATAAATTTCCCTCTACACAGTGCTTTAAATGTGTCCCAGAGATTCTGGTACATTGTGTCTTTGTTCTCATTGGTTTCAAAGAATATCTTTATTTCTGCCTTCATTTCATTATTTACCCAGTAGTCATTCAGGAGCAAGTTGTTCAGATTCCATGTAGTTGTGCAGTTTTGAGTGAGTTTCTTAATCCTGAGTTCTAACTTGATTGCACTGTGGTCTGAAAGACAGTTTGTTGTGATTTCTGTTCTTTTACATTTGCTGAGGAGTGCTTTACTTCCAATTATGTGGTCAATTTTAGAATAAGTGTGATGTGGTGCTGAGAAGAATGTATATTCTGTTGATTTGGGGTGGAGAGTTCTGTAGATGTCTATGAGGTCCACTTGGTGCGGAGCTGAGTTCAAGTCCTGGATATCCTTGTTAACCTTCTGTCTCGTTGATCTGTCTAATATTGACAATGGGGTATTTAGTCTTCCATTATTATTGCGTGGGAGTCTAAGTCTATTTGTAGGTCCTTAAGTACTTGCTTTATGAATCTAGGTGCTCCTGTATTGGTTGCATATATGTTTAGGATAGTTAGCTCTTCTTGTTGAATTGATCCCTTTACCATTATGTAATGGCCTTCTTTGTCTCTTTGATCTTTGTTGGCTTAAAGTCTGTTTTGTCAGAGACCAGGATTACAACCTCTGCTTTTTTTTGTTTGTTTGTTTTTTGTTTTTTTTTTTGCTTTCCATTTGCTTTGTAGATCTTCCTGCATCCCTTTATTTTGAGCCTATGTATGTCTTTGCACGTGAGATGGGTCTCCTGAAAACAGCACACTGAGGGTCTTGACTTTTTATCCAATTTGCCGGTCTGTGTCTTTTAATTGGGGCATTTAGTCCATTTACATTTAAGGTTAATATTGTTATGTGTGAATTTGATCCTGTCATTATGATGTTTGCTGATTATTTTGCCCATTAATTGATGCAGTTTCTTTATAGCATTGATGGTCTTTACAGTTTGGCATGTTTTTGCAGTGGCTGGTACCAGTTGTTTCTTTCCATCTTGAGTGCTTCCTTCAGGAGCTCTTGTAAAGCAGGCCTGGTGGTGACACAATCTCTCAGCATTTGCTTGTCTGTAAAGGATTTTATTTCTCCTTGACTTATGAAGCTTAGTTTGGCTGGATATGAAATTCTGGGTTGAAAATTCTTTTCTTTAAGAATGTTGAATATTGGCCCCCACTCTCTTCTGGCTTGTAGAGTTTCTGCAGAGAGACCCATGGTTAGTCTGATGGGCTTCCCTATGTGGGTAACCTGACCTATCTCTCTGGCTGCCCTTAACATTTTTTCCTTCATTTCAACCTTGGTGAATCTGACAATTATGTGTCTTTCAGTTGCTCTTCTTGAGGAGTATCTTTGTGGTGTTCTCTGTATTTCTTGAATTTGAATGTTGGCCTGCCTTGCTAGGTTGGGTAAGTTCTCCTGGATAATATCCTGAAGAGTGTTTTCTAACTTGGTTCCATTCTCCCCATCAATTTCAGGTACACCAATCAAATGTAGATTTGGTCTTTCACATAGTCCCATATTTTTTGGAGGCTTTGTTCATTTCTTTTTACTCTTTTTTTCTCTCACCTTGTCTTCTTACTTTATTTCATTAATTTGATCTTCAGTCACTGATACCCTTTCTTCCACTTGTTTGAATCGCCTGTTGAAGCTTGTGCATATGTCACGAAGTTCTTGTGCCATGGTTTTCAGCTCTATCAGGTCATTTAAGGTCTTCTCTACACTGTTTATTCTAGTTAGCTATTTGTCTAATCTTTTTTCAAGGTTTTTAGCTTCCTTGTGATGGTTTCAAACATCCTCCTTTAGCTCAGAGAAGTTTGTTATTACTGACCTTCTGAAGCCTACTTCCATCAACTTGTCAAAGTCATTCTCTGTCCAGCTTTGTTCTGTTGCTGGCAAGGAGCTGTGATGCTTTGGAGGAGAAGAGGCGCTCTGATTTTTAGAATTTTCAGCTTTTCTGCTCTGATTTCTCCCCGTCTTTGTGGTTTTATCTACCTTTGGTCTTTGATTTTGGTAACCTACAGATAGGGTTTTGGTGTAGATGATCTTTTTGTTGATGTTGATGCTATTCCTTTCTGTTTGTTAGTTTTCCTTCTAACAGTCAGGTCCCTCAGCTGCAGGTCTGTTGGAGTTTGCTGGAGGTTCACTCCAGACCCTGTTTGCCTGGGTATCACCAGCAGAGGCTGCACAACAACAAATATTGCAGAACAGCAAATATTTCTGCCTGATCCTTCCCCTGGAAGCTTCATCCCAGAGGGGCAGCTGCCTATATGAGGTGTCTGTCGGCCCCTATTGGGAGGTGTCTCCCAGTTAGGTTACACGGGGGTCAGGTACCTACTTGAGGAGGCAGTCTGTCCGTTCTCAGAGCTCAAACACTGTGCTGGGAGAACATTGCTCTCTTCAGAGCTGTCAGACAGGGACATTTAAGTCTGCAGAAGTTGTCTGCTGCCTTTTGTTCAGCTATGCCCTACCTACAGAGGTGGAGTGTAGAAGCAGTAGGCCTTGTTGAGCTGCAATGGGCCCCGCCCAGTTCAAGCTTCCAGGCTTCTTTGTTTACCTACTCAAGCCTCAGCAATGGTGGATGCCCCTTCCCAGCCAGGCTGCCGCCTCGCAGTTCAATCTCAGACTGCTGTGCTAGCAGTGAGCAAGGCTCCATGGGCGTGGGACCTGTGGAGCCAGGCACGGAAGCTTCTCCTTGTCTGCCAGTTGCTAAGACCTTGGGAAAAGTGCAGTATTTGGGCAGAAGTGTCCCGTTTTTCCAGGTATTCTGTAACGGCTTCCCTTGGCTAGGAAAGGGATAGACACTGACCCCTTGTGCTTCCCGGGTGAGGCGACACCCCGCCCTCCTGCAGCTCACCCTCTGTGGGCTGCACCCACTGTCCATTCGGTCCCAATGAGATGAACCAGGTACCTCAGTTGGAAATGCAGAAATCACCCATCTTCTGCTTCGATCACACTGGGAGCTGCAGACCAGAGCTGTTCCTGTTCGGCCATCTTGGAACTCTGTTCTTCGTTTATTCTTATTACTATTTGTAAAATATTAATATCTTTTTGCTATGCTAGCAAGAGGACACTTAAGTAAACAAAGTATGAAGTTGTACAAGTAGCATAGCCTAATATATTCTGATAATTGTGGTTATTAACTGTAATATATACATTTATACATGTTTTCATCTGAAAACATATTTTTTTCTGTGTAACTATAATGACCAGTACTTTAATACAAAGCTAAAAGTTTTGAGTTTTTAAGAATTTTTAATAGGTTTCAATGAGTTTGTGAGGAAATGTATTGTGATTAATCATACACTATCTTCACATCTCTTTCTGTATATCAAAAGTAAAGAATATATTTCTTGAAACAAGATGGTGGTCTCACAGTGAGGAGCTGTCAAGGAATGCAAATTGGTATACCTAGAAGCAGATTTTATTTATTTATTTTTTTTTATTTTAATTTCTGGGGTACATGTGCAGGATGTGCAGGTTTGTTACATAGGTAAATGTGTGCCATGGTGGTTTGCTGCACAGATCATTCCATTACCTAGTACTACTGTGAGATGGTTATCTCATTGTGGTTCTGATTTGCATTTCTCTAATGATTGGTGACGTTGAGCTATATTTCATATGATTGTTGACTGGATGTATGTCTTCTTTTGAAAAGACTGTTCATGTCCTTTGCCCACTTTTTAATGGAGTTGTCTGTTTTTGTCTTCTTGTAAATTTGTTTAAGTTCTTTATAGATGTTGGATATTAGACCTTTGTCAGTAGGATGGATTGCAAAAATTTTCTCCGATTTTGTAGGTTGTCTATTCAATCTGATAATAGTTTCTTTTGCTGTGTAGAAGCTCTTTAGTTTAATTAGATCCCATTTGTCAATTTTTGCTTTTGTTGCAGTTGCTTTTGGTGTTTTCGTCATGAAATCTTTGCCCGTGCCTATGTCCTAAATGGTATTGCTTAGATTTTCTTCTAGGGTTCTTATAGTTTTGGGTTTTACATTTAAGTCTTTAATTCATCTTGAGTTTTGATTTTTGTATATGGTGTAAGGAAGGGGTTCAGTTTCAATTTTCTGCATATGGCTAGCCAGTTCTCCTAGAACCCATTTTTAAATAGGAAATCCTTTCCTCATTGCTTGTTTTTGTCAGGTTTGTCAAAGATCAGATGATTGTAGGTGTGTGGTCTCATTTCTAGATTCTCTATTCTGTTCCATCGGTCTATGTGTCTGTTCTTGTACCAGTACCATGCTCTTTTGGTTACTGTAGCCTTGTAGTATAGTTTGAAGTCAGGTAGCTTGATGCCTCCAGCTTTGTTCTTTTTGCTTAGGATTGTCTTGGCTGTGTGTGCTCTTTTTCAGTTCCATATGAATTTTAAAATAGTTTTTTTTCTAATTCTGCAAAGAATGTCAATGGTAGGTAGTGTAATGGGAATATTTTTCATGATATTGATGCTTCCTATCCATGAACATGGAATATTTTTCCATCTGCTTGTGTCCTCTTTGATTTCCTTGAGCAGTGGTTTGTAATTCTCCTTGAAGAGATCTTTCACTTCTGTTGTTAGCTGTATTCTTAGTTGTTTTGTTCTCTTTGTGGCAATTGTGAATGGGAGTTCATTCATGATGTGGGTTTCTGCTTGTCTGTTGTTAGTGAATATGAATGCTAATGATTTTTGCACATTGATTTTGTATCTTGAGACTTTGCTGAAGTTGCTTATCAGCTTAAGAAGCTTTTGGGCTGAAATGATGGGATTTTCTATATATAGGATCATGTCATCTGCAAACAAGGACAGTTTGACTTCCTCTGTTCTTATTCGAATACACTTGCTTTCTTTCTCTTGCCTGATTGACCTGGCCAGAACTTCCAATACTATGTTGAATTGGAATGGAGAGAGAGGGCATCCTTGTCTTGTGCTGGTTTTCAAAGGAAATATAGAAGCAGATTTTAAAAGCAGTTTCTCTTCAGAACATTTTTTCTCATACCACTTGATAAGCATCTTGAAACACCATGGCTGTAGCAGCAGCAAAATGGGTGCTATCAAAAAGAACTATCTTGAATAGTTCCAATATTACCAATCCAAAACAGTTTTATATTGTTTGTCTTAAATCTCCATATTCTTCTCTACCAGATGACTATAATTGCAAAGAAGAGCTTGCTATGATATCTGATGGCAGAACAATAGTGTGCTACGACCATTCTGTGGACATTTCATATGAGCATACAAAACAAACCCTCAACAAGATTCTGTCCATAATAATGAAGAAACATATGTTCAAGTGCTGAAAACTAGATTGGAAGATAAAGGTAAGCATCTTGAGAAACCCATGATAGAACAACTTAGCAAAATGTTCTTTCCTACTAAATACCGCTGGTAACTGCTGGTATCCTCATGGACAATATCACAGATGTCTTAAGAAACTAGATCCTCCAAACGACAGATTTTTAAATTGCCTTTGAGGATCAATTCATGAGATCTACCCAGAAAATAAATGTTACAGTGTTTCTATTGGCTTCTAGGAAATAATTAAATTAGTTATATTTTAGTCAGTTTCTACTATCTATTAGGCCCCTTTCATCTGTTCTAATTTTTTTATTTTATTTTTTTTTTTGGTGAGACAGTATCTTGCTCTGTCCCCTAGGCTGGAGTGCAGTGGTGTGCGATCTCGGTTCATTGCAACCTCCACTTCCCAGGCTCAGGCAATTCTCCTGTCTCAATCTCCTGAGAAGCTGGGACTACAGGTGCACCACTACTATCTTATATATGATCCTTAATAGCATTATTTCCCCTGCGATTTCTATTTAGGAGGTGAGGAATCTTTTAAGAAGGTGGAAAGGTACTTTATTTAAACTTGTAAAATATATTTGTGTTACACTATTTGTAAAATTAATGTGAAAAATAATTTCATATTCAAAGTCTATTGTTTGATCTAGTTCTTTTAATAAAGGAACTCTAACTAAGTCTCAAATGGCCAGTAAGGTGTGAGGAATAGTGACTAGGAGAGAGTAAGGAAATAGTTAATAATGGTGACCCTCTGTTTCCCAAAAGAAAAGTGGTTTGCTTTTGTCGTTAATGTAAATTTCATCGGGGAAGATCAAAGAAAAGACAAGTTGATTGAATTTCATAAACCAGAAATATTTAGCAGCTTTGTTGATGATGTATCCTTGAAAAATGGTTAGTTTTCTTTCAGGTTGATTTATATCCAATATTTTACAAATTTTTAGGTATGTTAAAAATGTAAACAATAAAAAAACAAAATATTATATATGTGTATTTCTTAAATAAATGTGGCCCATGTTCATATTTGACTTTATGTTTTAAAATAGATACTGATCCTGGAGTGCTACAGGACCTAGAAGAGGTCTTCTCCAGGAGGCCTGGTACCTGAGGCCAGTTACCTATGTTGTAGAACTTTCATGAACCCTTATATTTTACATAGATAGGATTAAGGAAAAATGGATGTTAGAAACTGAGTTTAAAAATTAAGTTTGAGAGTGGAATATATGTAGAAATTGATCAGTATTCCTGCTTGCTTTTTCAAGATAACATGGGGAAGAAAAAAACATTATTTCAGGTTGATTAAATAATGCATTTGTCATTATTTCAGCTGACAGAGGAGTCACCTTCTTTCATTGGTTATAACTTCCAGGTGCCTACTTTCCTTAAGCAAGGTGGAAACACCCTAAAGCAAGGGACTTGGAGATTATTGTTTTTATTCACTATATGCTTGTTTTGTTGTGTCGAGGAATCAGAATCCAGGTGCAACATTTTTCTTGATTCAAAACATTCCAAACAGGTATTTACATGAAAAACCATTTTAGGTATTAAAAATGAGGCAGTACTGTACTACGTGTCAATCCCATGGGAACTCCCTTCTGATTATGTAATACAGTTCCCTTCTGATTATATAATACAGTTCCCAAAGAGTTACGGTATAGTGATCAAGGAAAGTATCCACCATATTGATTTTTTAAAATTCTTACATAACATACAAAATGTGAATGCTCACAAGAAATAAGACCATTTTAGCAAGCTCCTAAATAGGCTACCTTTTTTTGTTTTTGAGACAGGGTCTCACTCTGTCACCCAGGCTGGAGTGCCGTGGTACAATCTCGCCTCTGCAACCTCCACCTCCCAGGTTCGAGGGATTCTTGTGCCTCAGCCACCCAAGTAGCTGGGATTACAGGTGTGCCCCACCACACTCAGCTAATTTTTGTATTTTTAATAGAGACTGGGTTTCACCATTTTGGCCAGGGTGGTCTGGAACACTTGGCCTCATATGATCCATCTGCCTCAGCCTCCCAAAGTGCTGGGATTACAGGCATGAGCCACCATGCCTGACCTGTAAATAGGCTATCTTAATGACAATTTTGAGTCTGGAGAATGGAGCTAATGCTAATGTTTATCCTAAAAATTAGGCTACTTTAGTGTTTCTGATTCTCTGTGTATGTTTAATATACTCATTGTTCCAACATATATTCCAAATCCAGGCTAGGTATATGAATTAGTTCGTTCTCACGCTGCTATAAAGATACTACCTGAGACTGGGTAATTTATAAAGAAAGGAGAGTTAATTGACTCACAGTTCCACATGGCTGGGGAGGCCTCAGGAAACTTACAATCATGGCAGAAGGCAAAGGGGAATCAAGTACCTTGTTCACAAAGCGGGAGGAGAGAGAGAGAGCAAAGGGGGAATTGGGAAACACGTTTAAACCATCAGATTTTGTGAGAACTCCCTGACTATCACGAGAACAGCAAGGGATAAATCATCCCTTTGATCCAATTACCTCCCTCCAGGTCCCTCCCTTGATTTAGGTGAGAACACAGAGCCAAATCATATTGGTATATTTATCCCAAAGTAATTCCACTGTCATCTCTAATCTAACTTAGTTTTTTTATCTAATCTAACATTGCTTTTTTACTGTGTGATCTTAATAATTTTTCATTTTTTTCAATAAAAATACCTTCCATTTATTGAACACTTAACCAAGTATTGGGTAATGTGTTTTATAATGCATTATTTTAAATATAGAAGCTTATGTTATTGCCATAATTCAGATATGTTTATTTCACAAATAGATATTGTTCTTTTTTTTTTTTGAGATGGAGTCTCACTCTGTCACCCAGGCTGGAGTGCAGTGGCACCGTGTCAGCTCACTGCAACCTCCGTCTCCTGGGTTCAAGCAATTCTCCTGCCTCAGCCTCCTGAGTAGCTGGGATTACAGGTGCCCACCACCACGCCCGGCTAATTTTTGTATTTTTTAGTGGAGAAGGGGCTTCACTGTGTTGACCAGGCTGGTCTCGAACTCCTGACCTCAGGTGATCCATCTGCCTTAGCCTCCCAAAGTGCTGGGATTACAGGCATGAGCCACTGTGCCCGGCCAATATTATTATTTAGAATGGACCAAGCATACAGGATATAGCAGCTAATAAAAGTGATCTCACTTATATGCAGAATCTAAAAAAGTTGAACTCACAGAAGTAGAGAATAGAATGGTAGTTCTGGGAAGGGGGCAGTGGTTGGGAAGATATTGATCAAAGGATTCAAAATTTCAGTTACATAGGAGGAAGTTCAAAAAATCTAGTGTACAACACGATGACTATAGTTAATAATAACATTGTATTTTGAAAATCATGAAGAGAGATTTTCAGTGTTCTCACCACAAAAAATGATCAGTATATGAGGTAATGCCTATGTTAATTGTTGGAATAGCTCAACTGAACTATTCCCACAATGTATACATATTTCAAAGCATCATGTTATACATGATTAACATACAATTTTGTATTTGTTGATTAAATAAATAAATAAGGCAAATCCCTGCCCTCAGAGAGCATTCATTCTGGTGAAAGAATTAAATAATAAAGAAATAAATACATATAAAAATATGTGTGGCAGTCATTGGAATGCTCCTTGTAGAACACCAGCAACATAATTGGCCAGGGGCCCCAGTTCTGCTGTATTCTGAACTCCACGATGCATTGGTGCAGAGGCTACCTTCACAGGCCATTCGTAGCTAATGACTGACAGTACCACTAAGGTAGGCTGTTTTTAGGAAACGCAGGATCCCTCTGAGGATGGCTGACTGGCTCAGGATCTCCCAACAGCCTTGCTGAATCTTCCTGAGATTGCATGACAGCCTAGAACACTTGCATGCATTTCCATTTTAGGCCTGCTGGCTCTCCCAGGCTTCCTTTTTTTTTTTAATTTTTAATTTTTGTGGGTACATAGTGGGTATATGTATCTCCAAGACATTCTTGACTACCTCCCCATTTTCTTTCACACATGCATTTCTCCTAATAAAATTCTTGCATGTTTAATCCCATCTTGACATCTGCTTCTCAGAGGATCTGAACTAATACGTGTTAGGCAGTAATAAGTGCTGTAAAGAAAAATAAAAGCCCAATAAGGTATTAGAAGTGTGCTCTTTTAAATAAGGGTGGTCAGGAAAGGTCTTAGGAGGAGGTGATGTTTGAACCACATAAATAGTTGGAGAAAACTGTGATTTACAGAGTGAAGGAAATTGCTTGAGGTTATTCATTGATTTGTGGTAAATCAGCATGTAAATTTGTTACTGTGAAGCTAGAATCTTTAAATAAAATTGCTTTAATATATTATTTGTGAGTGATGATAAATGTAATGAGAGTATCTATTTAGATAACAATCCACATCAAACAATTGTGTCTATGTAGACCAAAATTACTTTAAAAGAGGTGAATAAAAGGCTTCAGAAACCATAAAATAACACAGTTAGCTTTTGTATAGCCTGAATTGTATTTCCTTCCAGCCTACTTCACTCTGGCTTTCCTTTCCCTCCTATCCACACCCCTTCTTTTATATTTATTTTGTTAGTGATGCAGCTTCTTTAATGAGCAATTTCAAAATAGGGAATGACATTTACTTTATATTTTTTTGCTTCTAACTTTCTAGTCCTGTTTCCTGAAACATCTCCACTGCCCTGAGTTGTCATTAAAATGTTTTTCAAAATATCACACAATGCAGGCTGGACTTGGTGGTGCATGCCTGTAATCCCAACACTTGGGGAAGCCTAGGTGGGAGGATCACTTGACCGGGCTGTGCAACATAGGAAGACCCTATCTTTAAAAAAATTTTTTTAAATTAGCCAGGTGTGATAGTGCACGCCTATAGTTCCAACTACTCAAGAGGCTGAGGCAGAAGGGTCACTTGAGCCTAGGAGTTTGAGCCTGCAGTGGTAAGCTATAACTGGGCCAGGGCACTCCATTCCAGCCTGAGTGACAGAATGAGAAACTGTCTCTTAAAAAAAAAAATTACACAATACAAAATAACAAGCACATTCTTATTTTGATCTGAACTATAAGCTCTTTCAAATAGCTTTTTTTCTCTCTTTGCCCGTATGTACCAAATCTTCCCACTGAAATCACATTACATTGAGAAGTCAGGGTAAATTTATATCCTGGGTTGCAATCTAGCTCCTCCATTTAAGAAATTCAAATAAGAACCCCTACTTTTATTTAATAACATTTTAGTTTAAGCTGTTAAAATTCTTATACACTTTTACTTCCTTTTTTGTTAGTTCTGGAAAGTTTAACTTGTAAAAGGCATTATAATTTTTAAAAAATTATTTTATATATTTGCAGTGTGCTTTGATCAGTTAGTTTGAAATGGATTCTCTCTGCTTGTCTTTTGGTAAAAGCATGGCACTTTTCTGCCTTTCGTAGAAAGTGAACAGCCCTTCTTCCTACAGAATAGAGTGTGGAGGGCAAAATTATTTTTCACAAGAAAAGGGACAAAGTAATACTTTTCTAAGCTTAATAAAAGACAGTTGTGGCTGAAAAACTGCAATCATGTCATCTAAGTTTTATCTTACATAAGCAGCAGAGTGAAGAAATTCCAGAATTAATAAGCCTGCTGGTACAGCTGTGCCCTTAGTTGAAAAGTTCAGGGTGTTCTTTTCATACTCACAACTGGACATTTTGCTCCATATTAGCCTTTGCAAGATTAATTGGCTCCCTCCACTTCCAAGCTGCTAAAATATTTATGAATGGGTCTATTTAGAGGATGTAAAATTTAAAGTAGATGCAACAAATGATCATTTTGACTAAAAATTATTGTCTATATTTGGCTTGATTTTGTAATAACCAATAATTAGTTATTTTTAATTGTCAAGTCCTCTTACATATTGAGTTACAAGATGAAAAATAAAACGTTTGAGAAATGATGAAAGGAAGTGGAGAGTTAAAAGCCAAAGACAGTCTTTCTAACCATAGCTTTGGTTATTAATGTAGCTGTAGTTATCATCCAGGGGGCAGTTGGCAAGTTGATCATCAGTCCTGCCAATGATATTAGAAGAAATTGGCTTAAAATAGAAGATATAATTTCATGACCCAGAAGTCTATTGAACAGTATAATGAAATCTGAGACAATTTCCTCTAACGTTTTAAAAAGTAGAAAATGTTTTCTTTTGAAGGAGTGGTTTTGGTATGTTATTAACTAGATGACTTCTTTCAGCCTTATGTCATGCATTTCTTAACTCATTCTTTCTCCTGCTTTCCCACTCTTTCTGCTTAGAAAAGGAAGATTACATAGATCAAACAGGTGTACAATACTGAGCAGAAATGAGCAGGTTTAATCAGAGTGCACTTTTGTGTTTCTCCAGTTTCAAAATTAAATCTGCATACTGCTGTTTTATTTAGTTGGCTTTCAACACAGTCTGAAAGTTCAGTTTCTTTATGAATGCCTGTATAACTTCGGATAGTGACTCTAAAATTACTCAGTGAATAGATGTATTTGCTCAAAATTAAGATAACAGAGAATTTTTATTATTTTGTCTATATACTTTAAGGCTGAACTCTATTCTTATGAAAAGTTATGAACCATGTGTTCTTAGAGCATGTACTTTAGAGCCAGACTCACCAAGTTCTTCCAATTATGAGCTAGGCTTATTTCAAGTCACATTAGTTCTCTGAGGCTTGGTCTTTTCAATATAAAATTGAGATTATTTGTAATGCCATCCTTACAGAATAATTATGAAAATGCAATATTAAATATATTAAATTGCCTTTATAAGGAAATGACTAGAGTGTCTGATATTTAGTACTCCAGCAACAAATTTTTATTCTTTTACCTTTTTAAAAATATTTTTTCTCCTTTTTTCCATATCTTATTTATACAAAAGCAGGCGGAAAGAATGTCACAGTCTTTCTGTTGTTCTAAAGAGACTATCATATTTCTTTTGACTTTGAAAGATTTAGCTGTTTTTCAGGTTAATGGAAAACCCATTCAAAATTCCTTTTGAATTCTGAATTATGTAACAACCAGAGTGAAATGCTGGCCTTTCTAAAGGTGTCAGCTGAGCTAGAATTAATAGACACTTCCAAGAAAGAAAGAAATAAAATAGTGAACAGAGGGTTATTTTTCTTTTTCTACCTAATCTTTTTAAAAAAATAAGTATCACTTAGGATTTTCCTTTTTTTCTTTTGAGACGGAGTCTTGCTCTGTCACCCAGGCTGGAGTGCAGTGGCACAATCTCAGCTCACTGCAAGCTCCGCCTCCTGGGTTCACACCATTCTCCTGCCTCAGCCTCCCGAGTAGCTGGGACTACAGGCACCCACCACCACGCCTGGCTAATTTTTTTGTATTTTTAGTAGAGACGGTTTCACCGTGCTAGCCAGGATGGTCTTGATCTCCTGACCTTGTGATCTGCCCACCTTGGCCTCCCAAAGTGCTGGGATTACAGGCGTGAGCCACCGCACCCGGCCAGGATTTTCCTTTTTAAATTATCTTTTATGATACTGGGGAGTACTGTTCTGTAGCTAACATACTTAATTGCTGGCCTCTAGTTTCAGTGGTTGGCAGAATAGGGACAGTGATCATATAGTTTATATTTGGAAATGGTTGAAATAATGCAAAAAGATCTCATTTTCATTAAAAATAATGACTCATTTCATGATGTTAATAAAGAACTAAACCATTTCATCAAAATGCATAATGAATATGCCTAATTTTTATTTTTTAAAGATTAAAATGAACAAAAAATGGCATGATGGGAGCCTCATTGATAGTTTATCACAGATGCCAACATTATCATTTTAAAACAGGTAAACACCAAAACTTATAAATAAAATTAAGATATCTTAAGACATATTTAAAAATATACAAATTCTCTACAATAATATGTATAAATACAATACTTTGTCATTGTTACTTTCTGGGGGTTATATTTTCATAAGCAAATTTTTAAAATTTTTCTACTTACAAGTCTAGATGATGATTAAAATAGTCACCAATTTCCACACTACAAACACAGATTTTTTTTTGTAAATATGTAATGTTGCAACTTGGTATTTTCATTACTATACACAGTCCTTCTTCCTATCTCCTAAACTTTATCTGATAGTTTTCTATTGATGAGACATTTCTTCTCTGCTATAAACATCTATCACAGAAGTCTTAACTGAATTGAAATGGGAGGAATTGATACTGATTTCTATAAGTTGTATGTCATATACTTCTTCAATCATATTTTAAGATATAACTATAACTTCATATTAGTTTAGTTTGAGTCTTCTATGTCAATATATTACATATATTACGATAGATGTGTGCTACCTTGCTTTCAGATACTTTCATGCCCTTTGTTTTTGTTTGTTTCCTAAAGCATGTACTCCCCAGTTACTTGAGGATTTTAACAGAATTTAAAGATTTAGCAAAGAAAGCTGCCTATTCAAATTACTTACTCTTTCCTTCTCTCACAAACATGTATGTATTTATATGTATATTAGCGTGTACTTTATTTGTTCTTACTCTTCTAAAAATGCACACATAAAGTTGAATGTAATCAATGCACAGCATTGGGATTTGTGAAACTTGAATTCTGGGCACACCTTGGTCCTTAAAACTATGGTACTATGACATCCCTTGAGTCATTGTCTCTCAGTCTCCTTGACTTAATGCTAAATGAATATAATAACTGAATTGAACTTTGGACAATATCATCCAGAATAAATTACCTAATGATTCAAAACATATTGAAAAGTGCGAAGCACTTTAGAATTCTAAGAGTGACTAATGAAAAGACTTCATCAAGACATATTATTTTCTCATGGTCACCAGAAAGGAGACATCCAACCATTTTCTCCATCAATAACATTTGTACATCGTCTTCCATAGCTTTCATCCCTTAGATGAAACTCTGAATAAGTCTTCATATCTCTCCCTGTATTTTGATTCTAGATTCCACTTGAAAAACTTACCCTGCAATAAATCATATAAAATGAGACAAAGGTGAAACTGTTTGTCAATTACTTTTCCATCTGAACTTTTGCAATAAAATGTCTAGATTCTTTAAACCAGGTGAAAACAAAATTATGAATGAAGACAAGTGAGTTATAAGTTTTTTAAAGTAAGATTTCTAATTGTTTATTAGTATTTGATCTGAGATTGAAATTGAATGTCACAAAAGGAAAATCACTAAATTGCTATTATTGCTACTATTGAAAAATGCAAGTGGCTTTGCCAGTAATTAAAATAGTAAAACAGCAACTTTTATATTCAGAGTTTTATGTGGCACATACAACTTTCTTTTCATAGGTCTTCTGATTCTGGTACAGTGGTATCATCTGTAGGTTCGGTTGTTATCACTATAGGAATATTCTCAGATATCCATCCCTTAGGAGTCCTATTAAAGGACCGTCTGCCAGAAAGGGGATTGACAAAGGACATAAACCTGGGATCTGTTAGCAATAGTAGCTCAAAATCTGGAACTTTAAATTTAACCATTCTTGATGCTTTTTCAAAACCTCCAAATGGTGTGGCAACCCTGTGGGAAATAAAAAATAAAACAGATCTCAATTAATATTCAAATTTATTTGTCAAAATAGAAAACAATTTCATAATTTTATAGGCATGATTTTATGGGTGTATTTAATTCATAATTTTATGGATACTTATATTCTATGAATGACTGTCATTTTCTGACCTCTGAGGCAAGCACTTCTACTTTAAAGACCATGTTTCTATGAAAAACCAAATATTGATAACAAATTCATTGAAGTTCCTTTGTATATACTATTAGTTTTGGACTAATCTATTCCCTGTACACTGAGCTCATTACAGACATGTCTTGCCTTTGTACTTTTACCAACAATATTTTCCCTATTCAAGATATTTCTAGGCCGGGCGTGGTGGCTCATGCCCATAATCCCAGCACTTTGGGAGGCCGAGGCAGGAGGATCACCTGAAGTCAGGAGTTCGAGACCAGCCTGGCCAACATGGCAAAATCCTGTCTCTACTGAAAATACAAAAATTAGCCAGGCATGGTGGCGGGCACCTGAAATCCCAGCTACTCAGGAGGCTGAGGCAGGAGAATGACTTGAACCCAGAAGATGGAGGTTGCAGTGAACCAAGATCATGCCATTGCACTCTAGCCGGGGTGACAGAGTGAAACCTATCTAAAAAGAAAAAAAAAAAAAGATATTCCCTGCTGGGTGCATTGACTCACACCTGTAATCCCAAGTACCTGGGATGCTGAAGCAGGAGAATCACTTGAGCCCAGGCGTTTGAGACCAGCCTGGGTGATATAGCAAGACCTCATCTCAGAAAAAAAGAAAGAAGGAAGGAAAATAGAAGGGAAAGGAAATGAAAGGAAAAAAAGGAAATGAAAGGGAAGGGGAGGGGAGGGGAGGGGAAGGGAGAGGGGAGAAGAGGAAAGAAAAGGAAAATAAAAGAGACAATTTCCTCCCTGACTTCTCCACTTGTGTATGTCCTATAGTCTTGCAGTTCTAACTTCCTTCAAACTATCCCTGCCCACATTCTTAGCCACATTCCTGTAGCATCAATTATTCTATGTCAGTCCTTTGCTACTAATGAAATGGTACTTTGTATTGAGCTTCTCCTTTTAAGAATGTGGATTATCTATTTGGGTTATCTGTGAATTATAAACTCTTTTAGGGCAAGCAGTATGTCCGTTGCATCTTTCTACCTCAAAAACCTTAGCATTCTTCCATTTGTCTTCTGAATAAAGCCCAACTTCTTTATCTTGTCATTCAAGAGCCCACATAACTTTTTCGCTTTGTTTGATTTAAGCATTTGATTACTCATTCAGTGCTAGAGTTTCAAGTGAGCAGTATAATCAAAGTCTTAGTTCTTACATTCTAGTGAAAGAGACCCTAAACATAACCATATACAAAAATATCTAATGGTAATAGCAGCTGTGCATAAAGTTAAAATAGGGTGTTATAATATTGAGTAACTGAATTACTAAAAAGTTAACAAGAAAAAATTAAAAGATGCTACCTGGACATTCCTTATCAGAATTTTAATGTTTTTAATATAATGAGCCATAATGAACCATACAGGGAGGGAAGCCGGAAGGGATGTATAAAAGGAATGAATATGAGGCTGTCCATAATCTTTTCCAAAACATTACATGCCAAAAAAATAGTATTGAATAGGTGTTATGGAGAAAAGACTGTGACCAGGTAATTATTCATGTACCAAGGTAAAAAATATGTATGTATTATAGATATGGATGGACTCATATTGGTGTTCCCTTCCTAAGAGAATTACTTGAAGACATATTCCAGATAACTTTTGAATAAATAACTCAAGTAGCATAATATAAAAAGTACTGGCGGCCGGGCGCGGTGGCTCAAGCCTGTAATCCCAGCACTTTGGGAGGCCGAGGCGGGCGGATCACGAGGTCAGGAGATCGAGACCATCCTGGCTAACATGGTGAAACCTCGTCTCTACTAAAAATACAAAAAATTAGCCGGGCGTGTTGGCGGGCGCCTGTAGTCCCAGCTACTCAGGAGGCTGAGGCAGGAGAATGGCGTGAACCCGGGAAGCAGAGCTTGCAGTGAGCCGAGATTGCGCCACTGCACTCCAGCCTGGGGGACAGAGCAAGACTCCGTCTCAAAAAAAAAAAAAAAAGTACTGGCAATAAGAATAAAAGCCACTTTAAAAATGTGGTCATAGGCCGGGCACAATGGCTCATGCCTATAATCCCAGCACTTTGGGAGGCCAAGGCAAGTGGATCACCTGAGGTCAGCAGTTCAAAGCCAGCCTGGCCAACATGGTGAAACCCCGTCTCTACTAAAAAAATACAAAAATTAGCTGGGTGTGGAGACAGGCGCCCGTAATCCCAGCTACTCAGGAGGCTGAGGCAAGAGAATCGCTTGAACCCAGGAAGCGGAGGTTGCAGTGAGCTGAAATCGCGCCACCGCACTCCAGCATGGGTGACAAGAGCAAAATTCCATCTCAAAAAAATATATATGATCATGAAAATTAAATACAAATGCAAGCTGCTATTCCTGGAAAAGAATATTTAGTTTAAAATATTTATATGACAGAAAGGCAAATAGTAGTATGCAGATTAAATTAACAAGTATTAGCTGGCAGGCAGGGGATGAGGGTAAAGAGGACATATTTCTCTTCCTCCCATGCATAGGTGGGAATCAGAAGTTATGGCTTTGTTCTGGAATTTAATTATTAGGTATATCATTCATACATACAGTTGACTAATCTAACAACAATGATGGGTTGAAGTTAAAACAGGATTTCTTCCCTCCAGATCACCACAGGCAATAAAAGTAAACAAGGTAGAATTTATAGAGCATTGGACAAAAAATAAAATAGAACAGTCTAGGAGACGGGATTCAGGAGTCAGACTAGCTAGCCTGAAACACCACCTTGATCAAAGGTAAATTACTCGACATACACAGCACATGATTCCCCAATCATTATGTAAAATCCATTCACCTTTTAATATACATATTTAATGTGTGCCTACTATGTGCCAGGTACTGTTTCGAATGTTGCTATGATCTGAATGTCTTCCAAAAATTATGTGTTGAAACTTAATCTTTACTGTGGTGGTATTAAGAGGTGGAGCCCTTTGGGAAATTACTGAGTCATGAGGGCGCTGCCCTCATGAATGGATTAGTGCCTTATAAAGGGGCTAGAAAGAACTAGCTTAAGTCTTTTTTTGCCCTTCTTGCATCCATCATGTGAGAACACAGTGTTCACTTCTTTTGCCTTGTGAGGACACAGCAAGAAGACCCTCACCAGACACCGAATGCTGGCACTTTGATCTTCGACTTCCCAAGCTCCAGAACTGTGAGGAAATAAATTTCTGTTCTTTATAATTTATCCAGTCTCAGGTATTTTGTTACAGCAGCACAAACTAAGACAAACACTAAGATCATAATGTTGAATAAAACAGATAAAGTTGCAGTTCTCTGTGGGTGCCTACCCTGTAGATAGGGACACTCACTTTTAGGAAAGGAATAGATAAATTCATAATATTATAAGGTAATGAAAAAAAGAGCTATGAAGAAAAACAAAGGAGAATGAGTAGATGAGAGTTTGTTCTATGTATCCATATCACTGTTGAATTTTAGTCCAGGAGAAAGAGTACTATTTAAATAAATTTTCAGGAAGTGCTCTGTGAGATGACATTTTAGTAAAACTCTGAAAGATGTGAAGGAATGATCTACTGAAAATCTGAGGAAAGCATTTCAGGCCTAAGGAAACAAGGGCAAAGTCCTCAAAGTGAGAAGGAGTCTATTATGTAAGAAACAGTAGAAGCCAAGTGTGGATACAGCTGGGTGAGCTTGAGGAAAGAAAGCCTTGCAAGATGTAGCTGGAGACAGACAGGAGCCAGCACTGTGAGGTCTTCCAGGCCATGATAACAAGTTTGGATTGTATTTTATGTGTAACAGTTACAAAGTTTTTAGTTGGAAGGGGACGTGACCTGATTTTCATTTCTAAATGATTTCTTTCTGGCTGTTCTATGGAGAACAGCTTAAAGGAGGGCAAGAGTGAAAGCACCAAGTCCAGTCTGAAAGCTTTTGCAGTAATCAAAATAAGAAATCATGGCAGTTTGTACTAGGGTGAGTGTATTTTGAAAATAGACCGAATAGCCGGGCACAGTGGCTTACGCCTGTAATCCCAGCATTTTGGGAGGCCGAGGCAGGTGGATCACCTGAGGTCCAAAGTTGTAGACCAGCCTGGCCAACATGACAAAACCCCGTTTCTACTAAAAACACAAATATTAGCCGGGCAAGGTGGTGGATGCCTGTAGTCCCACCTACTCGGGAGGCTGAGACAGCAGAATCACTTGAATCCAAGAGGCAGAGATTGCAGTGAGCTGAGATTGCACCACTGCACTCCACCCTGGGCGACAGAGTGAAACTCTGACTCAAATAAATAAATAAATAAATAAATAAATAAATAAATAAATAAATAATAGACCTAATAGGATTTTGCTGATGGTATAGAGTATAAGGTGAAAATGGAATTAAGGGTAAGCCCTAGATTGTTTATGTGAGCAACAGGGAATATAAATATGCAATTTACTGAGATGAGGCAGATTGGAAAAGGAGCCCCTTTGGAGCTAGAGATCGAGTTTCATTTGACATGTTAATTTTTGTATGTTTGCTACCCATCCTATGGGTGATGTCCAGTGGCAGAGTGAAGCTCAGGGAAGAGTGCAGGCTGAGTATATCATTGGCATTATCAGCACATAGGTGATATTTAGAACCTTGGAACTGTATACCATCACAGCCAGGAATGGGTGTAAATAAAGAGAAGTTGGTGCCTAACATATGGAGTTTGGAAAGGGAGGAGCCAGCAATGAAGGCTGAGAAGGAGAAAGATCTGGAGAGTTTGATGATCAAAAAGCCGAGGAACAAAATTATTTCTTGGAAGGGGGAATGATCAGCCATTTCACATACTGCTGTGAAGTTGAGTAAATTGATCACTGAGAATTCACCATTGGATGTGACAACATGGGGATTAGCTCTTTAAGTGGAATGGTGGGATGCAGTCCTGATTAAAATGAATTCAAGAGAGAATGTGACATTAGGAAATAGAGACAATAAATATAGACACTATTAGAAAAGCATAGAAATTTGAGGTAACTAGAAGAGAGCCTGGGGAAAAGATATTTTTATTAAAGATGGGAGGCATTTTAATATGTTTGTATGCTGATAGGAATAACCCAATAGAGAGAAAAACAAATGATGCAGCAAGAGAAGGAATAGTTGCAGGATAACCCTAAAGTGGATGAGAGGGATTGGGAATCAGTATGCAATTAGAGAGGCTGACTTTAGGAACAAGGCAGGCAACTCATCAGCTCTTTTAAGAGAAAAGGCAGGCTATGTGGTTCTGAATGTACTCAACTGGCAAATTTGATAATGAGAAGGTAAGGTAGGTGTCTTCCAATTTGCTCCCACTTTTTTTTGAAAAATAAAAAGTGATCCCATTGGTTGACAGTGAGGAGTAGGGTGAGGTATAGGATGTTTGTTGAAACATCCTATGTTGAGGAGAAAGTGTGAATTGTCTTCTAGGAGGTTGACAGACCGAATTTGCTAGAGAATGTTGTTGGATTGTCTGGCAGTGCTGAGATTTGTGGTAATCACTTTAAGGGGAGACAGCAAAACTATGTGTTTTTATCCAGCCACATTCAGCTGCTTAAATATGAGTGCAAAGTAGATGGATTCTGGACTTAATCAGAATTGGAGCTTTAAAAGTTGGGTACAACATTTGGAGAGAGACGAGAGGAAGATGAGATGTGTGTAAAATGGAATGATCATAATGGCGAACTACAAAATCTGTCTAGGTAGAAATTGCGAGCAAAGGGATTGATGGACTTTAAAAAATGGCGTCATTTTGATATGTGGAACTGAAGCATTATTGAAATAAAGAACAAACTTTTGTTTTGTTTTTTTTTTGAGACAGAGTCTCGCTCTTGTCACCCAGACTGGAGTGCAGTGGCACAATCTCGGCTCACTGCAACCTCTGCCTCCCAGTACTCAGTGTGTGGTCACAGATAGCAGCACTGGCTTCATCTGGGAACTGGTTAGAACTACAGAATCTTAGAGCACAACCTAAACTTACTGAATTGGCATCTGCACTTTGACAAGAGCTCAAGATAATTCCCACCCTAATAGACTTTGAAAAGCACTTAAAACCGTGCCTGATATAGTACTCACTCAATAAATTAGCTTCCATCATTACTATGCCTTATGTAGTTTAATAATCACAAGGTACCTGAATAATAATCTAAGTTCTTAAAGTTCTTTTTCAAATTAATCTCTCTTACACACTAGATGATTCAGGGTCCCACATTTTGTTATCTGGTTTAGTGACTGAGGAGTCTTTATGACTCAATTTTGATTCAGTACAAAAGAACACTTCTTATCTCAGATGTTCAAGATGTTCAAGATGATATTTTATCATTTTAAAATCTTGCCATTGTATATCAATAGTTTGTTCAGGGCCAGGCACAGTGGCTCACGCCTGTAATCCCAGTACTTTCGGAGGCCGAGGTGGGCAGATCACCCAAGGTAGGGAGCTCGAGACCAGCCTGGCCAACGTGGCGAAACCCTATCTCTACTAAAAATACAAAAAAATTAGCTAGCTGTGGTGGCAGGCGCTTGTAATCCCAGCTACTCCGGAGTCTGAAGCAGGAGAATTGTTTGAACCCGGGAGGTGGAGGTTGCAGTGAGCCGAGATCACGCCACTGCACTCCAGCCTGAGCGACAAGAGTGAGACTGTTTAAAAAAAAAAAGTTTGTTCAATGGTTGATTCACCCATTTATTCATGCAACAAATTACTGATTTCTTAGCATGTCTAGATACAATGCTGCATGCTAGGGAGTCAAACACGAAAAAATTGTAGATCTTAACTTCAATGAACTCAAAGACAGTGAAACATGAGGAAAAAATATAACATGGAATAAGCTAGTTACTCTAAGAGAAGAATGTACTGAGTGCAGAGGAGCCTAGGGTAAAAAACACCTTAGCCTACCTGGCAAGTCAGAGCACATTGCTTCACTTTTGAGCTCAAGATCCAGACAAGCTACCTAATTTTTAGAACCCAGTGCAAAATGAAAACACAATGCCCTGTGTTCAGAAATTATTAGGAATTTGAAGAAAGAAACAGCAGAGCAACAAACCAAACATGGCCCTTTGAAATAAATAAATGTGGGGCCCCATGCAATTGCATAGGTCACACAACCATTACTTGGATTTTTTTTTTCTTTTTTTGAGATGCAGCCTCACTCTGTCACCCAGGCTGGAGTGCAGTGGGACAATCTCGACTCACAGCAACCTCTGTCTCCTGGGTTCAAACGAGTCTCCTGCCTCAGCCTCCCAAGTAGCTGGGATTACAGATGCCTGCCACCACACCTGGCTAATTTTTGTATTTTTAGTAGAAACAGAATTTCACCATGTTGGCCAGGGTGGTCTCGAACTCCTTACCCCACCCGCCCCAGCCTCCCAAAGTGCTGCTGGGATTACAGGTGTGACCCACTGCACCTGGCCCATTATTTGGTTTTTAAGAATGAATAGTTATCCATTAGATGCAAGAGATTGCAATTGAATGTTTCTAGATTTAAGCAAAAATTGATCAATTAATCTTGTATTTATTTATTCCAGAAATGAATTTATTTAGTTATTTTGTTTTCTGAATTACATCAAAGAAGATACATCCCCCTGCACTAAAATACAGTATTTGGGTTGGCATTTAGTGGATTGCTTTTCCCCTTTTCATCCAGTTCTATTTTGTTTTTTTCCTACCGATTTATAGGTCATTTTCTTCTCTTATAAATGAAAACATTTCCTTCCATTTTATCATCCACCTCCCATCTCCTACCACAGATACAATGAAGAGCTGCTGTTTGGAAAGCAGTTTTCTTTTTTTTGGCATCATTGAGGCTACATCCTGTTTGTTTGAATTTGATGGCCCTCAACACACAAATTAAAAGAGAGTCCATTAATAGAGATGTTAAGTTTTCAAAGCGAGAGACTAGTAAGATTTTTAAGGTCCCTGAAAATAGTTTCAAGTCAAAGTTAGTGAAGCAAACGTTTCCAGTGAAAGATTTAAAATAGTCTACTGAAAAATACCTGTGCATCTATCTCCCCAGTTCCCACAACATAGAAATTCTTCAAACATAGGTCTGACTTAAAATGATTTTTCTATTTCATCATCTATGTAGTGAAGAATAAGCCTGTTTCATTCAGATTCACAGTTAGTAGATACTTTCTTATTTATTTTGATGGGTCAGTGACAGATTACATTTATGAAAATTAATAGTACTGGATATATAATACACCTATAATAATTACTAATTATTCTATAAGGTAAAGAAGTAGGTAAAATGATTGTATAAAAGTTAAAATATTCTACTAAGTAGCTAATGAATGTACTATATTTAAAGGTACTTAATCATATCATTATAGAATGTATTTTGCAGATGGGGAAATTAAGAGGTTAAGTGACATACCCGAAGTCATACAGCTTTTTGAAGCAGAACTGGGAATCCGAAACTGCCTTTGCAAAATTATAACTGAGAAAATTATAACAGTGAAAGAGATCTTACCTGACTCCATCTTGCTTCTAACCTCCAAGCTGTTCCTCTTCCTTTCCTAGGAATATGTCAAACTAACTTTGGGAGAAACTTATGGTTTAACTTTGAAGCAATGGCGATAACAGCCCTTTCCCAAAACAAATCCCCTTCCTGCCTGGAGACTAGACTGCTCTTGCAGAACTAACAAATCAGCCACAAGATCAGAAGTTACAGTTTAGGTGTCTTGCAGCTGGAGGCTGCAAGATTCTGACCCTCCCCAAATTTTTCCTTGGGGATAACATCACTATGGTAAAACCTTAGAACAATGTTTGAGATATTTTGTAAACCCTGTACTCGATGGATCAGCTGGCACCACTCAGATCAATAAACTGGCTCATCTGATCTTGTGGCCCCCACCCAGAAACTGACTCAGCGCAAGAGGACAGCTTCGACTCACTATGATTTCATCTCCCACCTGACCAATCAGCACTCCTGACTCACTGTCCCCACTACCCACCAAATTTTCCTTAAAAAGCCTGATCCCCAGGGAGACTGGTTTCAGTAATAATAAAACTCTGGTCTCCCGTCATGCAGCCAGTTCTGCGTGAATTAAACTCTGTTGCAATTCTCCTGTCTTGATAAATCAGCTCTGTCTAGGCAGGGGGCAAGGAGAACCCTTTGGGAGGTTACAAGCCTCCTTGCAGGATCCTGGTTTACTTTTTCTCATGGGTTTAATAGAATATTATTTGAATGTAACATAAAATTTGAATACACTCAGAGGAACTACAAAAATTCAAAGTTGAATTAAACTCTGGGCCATTTTGAAATTGTCATTACACTTAGGAGCCAATTTTCATCCACTCATTATCATTGCTGAATGCCATTTGACTATATCTTACCTCTCTGGGCTTTATCAGCAATATCTAATAATTACATATCATAATGTAAACTACCAAACAATATTATTTTACTCTTTGCAAGGACTTTGGAAATAACTGGAAATTGCTTGCTTCTTTCTCTTTGTCTCTTCTGTTTTGTCTGTGTGTGTGTGTGTGTGTGTGTGTGTTTGGAAAAAATGTGAAAAGTAGATGTATCAGAATAAAGTCTTCATGTAATATAATGTTAAATTATTTAATAATCAGAAAATAAAATAAAATATTTTATTAAAAATATATATGTATAATAGTTGTATGACAAAATAAATCTTTGGCCAAATGGCTTTCTTATAATTTCGAGTAGTTTGATAAAACAAAATCATGTTAACCTACAATAGGGAAAATAATAAATTGAAAATAATAACTTGAAAATTATTTTAGCCTCTATTTTAAATGACTAGATTTTATTCTGGGCTAATTCAAAGAATGGCTTTTGTCACATTTAGTTTATAACAACCCAGACGCCTATTGAGATTATTTTGCCTATGTGATTTTTTTGAAATAAAAATTTTATTGAAGTGTAAGATACAGAAAGTGCACAAAACATAAGGTAAAAGTTAATTAATACTATTTATTTTCTAATTATTGCTGGTATATAAAAATAACTATTAATGATGACCTTTTATTCTGTGCTTTCACTAAATTCACTTGTTAATCCTAATGATTTACTGGTAGCTTCTTTTAAATTTTCTATGGACATAATCATGTCATTTGTGAATAATGACATCTTTATTTTTCTTTTCCTATACTTACCCCTTTTATTTATTATTCTTGTATTATTGTTTGGCAGGGGTAAACAAACAGCATATTTCTCTGAAAACATTTACGTATGTTTTAACTTTTACCTTTAAATAATATTTCCACTGGATATAGAATTACAGGTTGTCTGTTATTTATTTCATTATTTTAAAAGTGTTAATCCACTCTCTCCCACCATTTCAGTTGGAAAATCAACTGTCTTATTTTTGCTCATTTTAAGATAATGTGTCTATTATTCCTTCGCTTTAAGATTTTCTTGGCTTTATTTTACAATCGTGTGCCTTTTGTGTGGTTTACTTTGCATTTACCCTTCTTGGGTGCTGTAGTACTTCTTGAACTTGAAGCTTGATGTCTTTTGTCAATTTTGAAAAATCTTATGCCATGAATTCTTTTTTTTAAATTATACTTTAGGTTTTAGGGTACACGTGCACAATGTGCAGGTTTGTTACATATGTATCCATGTGCTATGTTGTTTTGCTGCACCCATTAACTCATCATTTAGCATTAGGTATATCTCCTAATGCTGTCCCTCTCCCCTCCCCCCACCCCACAACAGTTCCCGGAGTGTAATGTTCCCCTTCCCGTGTCCATGAGTTCTCATTGTTCAATTCCCACCTATGAGTGAGAACATGCGGTGTTTGGTTTTTTTGTCCTTGCGATAGTTTACTGAGAATGATGTTTTCCAGTTTCATCCATGTCCCTACAAAGGACATGAACTCATCATTTTTTATGGCTGCATAGTATTCCATGGTGTATATGTGCCACATTTTCTTAATCCAGTCTATCGTTGTTGGACATTTGGGTTGGTTCCAACTCTTTGCTGTTGTGAATAGTGCTGCAATAAACATACATGTGCATGTGTCTTTATAGCAGCATGATTTATAGTCCTTTGGGTATATACCCAGTAATGGGATGGCTGGGTCAAATGGTATTTCTAGTTCTAGATCCCTGAGGAATCGCCACACTGATTTCCACAATGGTTGAACTAGTTTACAGTCCCACCAACAGTGTAAAAGTGTTCCTGTTTCTCCACATCCTCTCCAGCACCTGTTGTTTCCTGACTTTTTAATGATGGCCATTCTAACTGGTGTGAGATGGTATCTCACTGTGGTTTTGATTTGCATTTCTCTGATGGCCAGTGATGATGAACATTTTTTCATGTGTTTTTTGGCTGCATAAATGTCTTCTTTTGAGAAGTGTCTGTTCATGTCCTTCGCCCACTTTTTGATGGGGTTGTTTGTTTTTTTCTTGTAAATTTGTTTGAGATCATTGTAGATTCTGGATATTAGCCCTTTGTCAGATGAGTAGGTTGCAAAAATTTTCTCCCGTTCTGTAGGTTGCCTGTTCACTCTGATGGTAGTTTCTTTTGCTGTGCAGAAGCTCTTTAGTTTAATGAGATCCCATTTGTCAATTTTGGCTTTTGTTGCCATTGCTTTTGGTGTTTTAGACATGAAGTCCTTGCCCACGCCTATGTCCTGAATGGTATTGCCTAGGTTTTCTTGTGGGATTTTAATGGTTTTAGGTCTAACATTTAAGTCTTTAATCCATCTTGAATTAATTTTTGTATAAGGTGTAAGGAAGGGATCCAGTTTCAGCTTTCTACATATGGCTAGCCAGTTTTCCCAGCACCATTTATTAAATAGGGAATCCTTTCCCCATTTCTTGTTTTTGTCAGGTTCGTCAAAGATCAGTTAGTTGTAGATACGCGGCATTATTTCTGAGGGCTCTGTTCTGTTCCATTGGTCTATGTCTCTGTTGTGGTACCAGTACCATGCTGTTTTGGTTACTGTAGCCTTGTAGTATAGTTTGAAGTCAGGTAGCGTGATGCCTCCAGCTTTGTTCTTTTGGCTTAGGATTGACTTGGCGATGCGGGCTCTTTTTTGGTTCCATATGAACTTTAAAGTAGTTTTTTCCAATTCTGTGAAGAAAGTCATTGGTAGCTTGATGGGGATGGCATTGAATCTATAAATTACCTTGGGCAGTATGGCCATTTTCACGATATTGATTCTTCCAACCCATGAGCATGGAATGTTCTTCCATTTGTTTGTATCCTCTTTGATTTCATTGAGCAGTGGTTTGTAGTTCTCCTTGAAGAGGTCCTTCACATCCCTTGTAAGTTGGATTCCTAGGTATTTTATTCTCTTTGAAGCAATTGTGAATGGGAGTTCACTCATGATTTGGCTCTCTGTTTGTCTGTGATTGGTGTACAAGAATGCTTGTGATTTTTGTACATTGATTTTGTATCCTGAGACTTTGCTGAAGTTGCTAATCAGCTTAAGGAGATTTTGGGCTGAGACGATGGGGTTTTCTAGATATACAGTCATGTCATCTGCAAACAGGGACAATTTGACTTCCTCTTTTCCTAATTGAATACCCTTTATTTCCTTCTCCTGTCTGATTGCCCTGGCCAGAACTTCCAGCACTATGTTGAATAGGAGTGGTGAGAGAGGGCATCCCTGTCTTGTGCCAGTTTTCAAAGGGAATGCTTCCAGTTTTTGCCCATTCAGTATGATATTGGCTGTAGGTTTGTCATAGATAGCTCTTATTATTTTGAGATACGTCCCATCAATACCTAATTTATTGAGAGTTTTTAGCATGAAGCGTTGTTGAATTTTGTCAAAGGCCTTTTCTGCATCTATTGAGATAATCATGTGGTTTTTGTCTTTGGTTCTGTTTATATGCTGGATTACATTTATTGATTTGCATATGTTGAACCAGCCTTGCATCCCAGGGATGAAGCCCACTTGATCATGGTGGATAAGCTTTTTGATGTGCTGCTGGATTCGGTTTGCCAGTATTTTATTGAGGATTTTTGCATCAATGTTCATCAAGGATATTGGTCTGAAATTCTCTTTTTTGGTTATGTCTCTGCCAGGCTTTGGTATCAGGACGATGCTGGCCTCATAAAATGTGTTAGGGAGGATTCCCTCTTTTTCTATCAATTGGAATAGTTTCAGAAGGAATGGCACCAGTTCCTCCTTGTACCTCTGGTAGAATTTGGCTGTGAATCCATCAGGTCCTGGACTCTTTTTGGTTGGTAAGCTGTTGATTATTGCCACAATTTCAGAGCCTGTTATTGGTGTATTCAGAGATTCAACTTCTTCCTGGTTTAGTCTTGGGAGGGTGTATTTGTCAAGGAATTTATCCATTTCTTCTAGATTTTCTAGTTTATTTGCATAGAGGTGTTTGTAGTATTCTCTGATGGTAGATTTTATTTCTATGGGATCGGTGGTGATATCCCCTTTTTCATTTTTTATTGCATCTATTTGATTCTTCTCTCTTTTCTTCTTTATTAGTCTTGCTAGCAGTCTATCAATTTTGTTGATCTTTTCAAAAAACCAACTCCTGGATTCATTAATTTTTTGAAGGATTTTTTGTGTCTCTATTTCCTTCAGTTCTGCTCTGATTTTAGTTATTTCTTTCCTTCTGCTAGCTTTTGAATGTGTTTGCTCTTGCTTTTCTAGTTCTTTTAATTGCAATGTTACAGTGTCAATTTTGGACCTTTCCTGCTTTCTCTTGTGGGCATTTAGTGCTATAAATTTCCCTCTACACACTGCTTTGAATGTGTCCCAGAGATTCTGGTATGTTGTGTCTTTGTTCTCATTGGTTTCAAAGAACATCTTTATTTCTGCCTTCATTTCATTATGTACCCAATAGTCATTCAGGAGCAGGTTGTTCAGTTTCCATGTAGTTGAGCGGTTTTGAGTGAGTTTCTTAATCCTGAGTTCTAGTTTGATTGCACTGTGGTCTGAGAGACAGTTTGTTATAATTTCTGTTGTTTTACATTTGCTGAGGAGAGCTTTACTTCCAACTATGTGGTCAATTTTGGAATAGGTGTGGTGTGGTGCTGAAAAAAATGTATATTCTGTTGATTTGGGGTGGAGAGTTCTGTAGATGTCTATTAGGTCCATTTTGTGCAGAGCTGAGTTCAATTCCTGGATATCCTTGTTAACTTTCTGTCTCGTTGATCTGTCTAATGTTGACAGTGGGGTGTTAAAATCTCCCATTATTATTGTGTGGGAGTTTGAGTCCCTTTGTAGGTCACTCAGGACTTGCTTTATGAATCTGGGTGCTCCTGTGTTGGGTGCATATATATTTAGGATAGTTAGTTCTTCTTGTTGAATTGATCCCTTTACCATTATGTAATGGCCTTCTTTGTCTCTTTTGATCTTTGCTGGTTTAAAGTCTGTTTTATCAGAGGCTAGGATTGCAACCCCTGCCTTTTTTTGTTTTCCATTTGCTTGATAGATCTTCCTCCATCCCTTTATTTTGAGTCTGTGTGTGTCTCTGCACGTGAGATGGGTTTCCTGGATACAGCACACTGATGGGTCTTGACTCCTTATCCAGTTTGCCAGTCTGTGTCTTTTAATTGGAGCATTTAGCCCATTTACATTTAAAGTTAATAGTGTTATGTGTGACTTTGACCCTGTTATTATGATGTTAGTTGGTTATTTTGCTCGTTAGTTGATGCAGTTTCTTCCTAGCCTCGATGGTCTTTACAATTTGGCATGTTTTTGCAGGGGCTGGTACCAGTTGTTCCTTTCCATGTTTAGTGCTTCCTTCAGGAGCTCTTTTAGGGCAGGCCTGGTGGTGACAAAATCACTCAGCATTTGCTTGTCTGTAAAGTATTTTATTTCTCCTTCACTTATGAAGCTTAGTTTGGCTGGATATGAAATTCTAGGTTGAAAATTCTTTCCTTTGAGAATGTTGAATATTGGCCCCCACTCTCTTCTGGCTTGTAGAGTTTCTGCCAAGAGATCAGCTGTTAGTCTGATGGGCTTCCCTTTGTTGGTAACCCGACCTTTCTCTCTGGCTGCTCTTAACATTTTTTCATTCATTTCAACTTTGGTGAATCTGACAATTATGTGTCTTGGAGTTGCTTTTCTCGAGGAGTATCTTTGTGGCGTTTTCTGTATTTCCTGAATCTGAATGTTGGCCTGCCTTGCTAGATTGGGGAATTTCTCCTGGATAATATCTTGCAGAGTGTTTTCCAACTTGGTTCCATTCTCCCCATCATTTTCAGGTACACCAATCAGATGTAGGTTTGGTCTTTTCACATAGTCCGAAATTTCTTGGAGGCTTTGTTTGTTTCTTTTTATTCTTTTTTCCCTAAACTTCCCTTCTCGCTTCATTTCATTCATTTCATCTTCCATCACTGATACCCTTTCTTCCAATTGATTGCATCTGCTACCGAGGCTTCTGCAATCTTCGCGTAGTTCTCGATACTTGGCTTTCAGCTCCATCAGCTCCTTTAAGCCCTTCTCTCCATTGGTTATTCTAGTTATCCATTCATCTAATTTTTTTTCAAAGTTTTTAACTTCTTTGCTATTGTTTTGAATTTCCTCCCGTAGCTTGGAGTAGTTTGATCGTCTGAAGACTTCTTCTCTCAACTCGTCAAAGTCATTCTCCGTCCAGCTTTGTTCCATTGCTGGTGAGGAACTGCATTCCTTTGAAGGAGGAGAGGTGCTCTGCTTTTTAGAGTTTCCAGTTTTTCTGCTCTGTTTTTTCCCCATCTTTGTGGTTTTGTCTACTTTTGGTCTTTGATGATGGTGATGTACAGATAAGTTTTTGGTGTGGATGTCCTTTCTGTTTGTTAGTTTTCCTTCTACCAGACAGGACCCTCAGCTGCAGGTCTGTTGGAGTTTACTAGAGGTCCACTCCAGACCCTGTTTGGCTGGGTGTCAGCAGCGGTGGCTGCAGAACAGCGGATTTTCGTGAGACCACAAATTCAGCTGTCTGATAGTTCCTCTGGAAGTTTTGTCTCAGAGGAGTATCCAGAAGAGTGAGGTGTCAGTCTGTCCCTACTGGGGGGTGCCTCCCAGTTAGGCTGCTCGGGGGTCAGGGACCCACTTTAGGAGGTAGTCTGTCCGTTCTCAGATCTCCAGCTGCGTGCTGGGAGAACTACTACTCTCTTCAAAGCTGTCAGTCAGACAGGGACATTTAAGTCTGCAGAGGTTCCTGCTGACTTTTTGTTTGTCTGTGCCCTGCCCCCAGAGGTGGAGCCTACAGAGGCAGGCAGGCCTCCTTGAGCTTTGGTGGGCTCCACCCAGTTCGAGCTTCCTGGCTGCTTTGTTTACCTAAACAAGCCTGGGCAATGGTGGGCGCCCCTCCCCCAGCCTCGCTGCCACCTTGCAGTTTGATCTCAGACTTCTGTGCTAGCAGTCAGCGAGACTCCGTGGGCATATGACCCTCCCAGCCAGGTGCAGGACACAAACTCCTAGTGTGCCGTTTTCCAGGCCCCTTGGAAAACCGCAGTATTAGTGTGGGACTTACCCGATTTTCCAGGTGCCATCTGTTACCCCTTTCTTTGACTAGGAAAGGGAACTCCCTGACCCCTTGTGCTTCCCGAGTGAGGCAATGCCTGGCCCTGCTTTGGCTCACACACAGTGCACTGTACTGTCCTGCACCCACTGTTTGGTACTCCCTAGTGAGATGAACCCAGTACCTCAAACGGAAATGCAGAAATCACCCGTCTTCTGTGTCTCTCAGGCTGGGAGCTGTAGACCGGAGCTGTTCCTATTTGGCCATCTTGGCTCCCGAATCGCCGTGAATTCTTTCAATATTGCTTCTTTCTCTTACTCCCTTCTGAGGCTCCAACCACACATATATATTGGCATTTTTATTACTGCTCCAAGTATGTCTTCTGCTGTTTTTCTGCATCTTAAATCCTATTTTCTCCATGTTGCAGCTTGAACACTTTCTGCCTCAATTTAGCAATTTTCTCTTTAGCTATGTCTAATCTGCTATTAATTCCATTTTTGGAATTTTAAAAACATTTATATTATTTAATATAATACAAGTACAGAAAACTTAAGAAAGTATACATAATGTCTATGAAATGAATAATCTTGGAAAGGACTACACATATCAAGAGCTATTCCAGAGCTCTATCCATGGTCCCTGCCCAATCACAGTACCCTCTAGCCCCTAGTAGTAGTCAATATTTTGACTTTTATAGTAATATAAACTTGTGAAAATTTTTTTAGCATGAGGACATTATACTAAGTGAAATAAGCCAGCCACAAAAAAAAAAAAAATTACTGTAGGATTCTATTTATACAAGGCTCTTAAAGTGGTAAAAATCATAGAGACAGAAAGTAGAATGGTGGTTCTCAGGAACTGATGGTGGCAGAGAGGGAATGGAGAGTTATGAGTATAGAATTTCAGTTTTACCAGATGAAGGGTTATGGAGAGGGATGGTGGTGATGGTGGACCAACATTATGAAGTATTGTACTGAATACCACTGAACTGTATGCTTAAAGTGATTAAGATAGTTAATTTTATGTTATGTGTATATCAACACCACCACCACCACCACAACAAAAAATATTTAAAAAAAAAAAAACCTATAGGATGATTTAAGTCTTTAAGAGGTGTGTCATCTTCTTTCTAGAAGGGATTCATTTTTGTCAGAGCAGGCAGTTTGATTTAGGGGACATAGCCTTTATCCAATCTAAGATTTTGTTGATTGAGAGCAATATTTAGTTTTATGAAGGCTGATGTATTACTTGTTCACCTTTATCCCAATGGTATAGCCCTTTAGGACTTCTAGCTGAAAGTATGGAATATTTACCAAGACCCCTCCTCCCTGGAAGACCCTATACTCCTATTTGGTCTTCCCAGACTTGAAGCTGCCAAAAGGTTTACTCAGCTTGTTAGCCTTTTAGTGTTGCTGATGAATCAACAAGTGCCTCAAGGAGAAAAGCCGTACCACGTGTTGAGTTAAAATCTCTAAATTTCCCTCATCTCCAGAACCCTGGCCTCAAGTACTCACTTCCTTGGTAGCTTTTAAACCATTTTTAAAACTCATTTTTTAAAACTAGCTTTTCTGGTTATTTTTATGAAGTTTTTCTGATATAAAGTAGTCTGCCATAGCTGGATGTGAAAATCTTACCTATGTCCTTTGGTCTTATTCATTTAGCAAGCATTTAAGCCAAAGATATAATTACAAGCATACTTTGGAGATATTGTAGGTTTGGTTCCAGACCACTCCAATAGAGTATCACAATAGAGCAAGTCGCATGACATTTTTTATTTCCCAGCATATATAAAAGTTATGTTTACACTGTATTGTAGTCCATTTAGTATCTATAGCATTGTGTCCTTAAGAACAATATGTCTGAAAAACAAAGTACATACCTTAATTTCAAATATTTTATTGCTAATAGATGCTAATGGTCATCTGAGCCTTCAGTAAGTTGAAATTTTTTGTTGGTGGAGTGATTGCCTCATTGTTGATAGCTGCCGACTGATCAGGGTAGTGATTGCTGAATGTTGGATTGATTGTAGCAATTTATTAAAATAAGACAACAATGATTTTTGCTGCATCAAGTGATTCTTCCTTTCATGAAAAATTTCTTTGTAGCATATGATACTGTTTGGTAGCATTTTACCCACAGTAGAACTTATTTCAAAATTGGAGTCAATCCTCTCCAATCCTGCTACTGCCTTATCAACTAAGTTTAGGGAATATTCTCAATATTTTGTTGTCATGTCAACAATATTCACAGCATCCTCAGGGGGTAGATACCATCTCAAGAAACCACTTTCTTGGCTTATTCATAAGAAGCAACTCCTGATCTGCTCAGGTGGTTTTTGTTTCTTTGTTTGTTTAGATTGCAGCAATTCAGTCACATCTTCACACTCCACTTCTAGCTTTAGTTGTCTTGCTATTTCCACCAGATCTGTATTTACTTCCTCCATTGAAGTCTTGAACCCCTTAAAGTTAACCATGAGAGTTGGAATGAGAGTTTTCCAAACTCCTGTTAATGTTATTATTTTGCCTTCCTTCCATGAATCACAAATAATCTTCATGGCATCTAGAATGGTGAATTCTTTTCAGGAGGTTTTCAATTTACTTTGCCCAGATCAATCAGAGGAATCCCTTTCTATGGCAGCTATAGCCTTATGAAATGTGTTGCTTAAATAATAAGGCTTGACAGTCAAAATTACTCCTTGATCCATGGGCTACAGAATGGATGTTGTGTCAACAGGCATAAAAAACATTAGGCTGGGTGCAGTGGCTCACGCCCATAATCCCAGCACTTTGGGAGGCCGAGGTGGGCAGATCACGAGGTCAGGAGATAGAGACCATCCTGGCTAACACAATGAAACCCCGTCTCTACTAAAAATACAAAAAATTAGCCGAGCATGGTGGCAGGCACCTGTAGTCCCAGCTACTCAGGAGGCTGAGGCAGGAGAATGGCATGAACCCGGGAGGCAGAGCTTGCAGTGAGCTGAGATCACACCACTGCACTCCAGCCTGGGTGACAGAGCGAGACTCCGTCTCAAGAAAAACAAAACAAAACAAAACATTAATCTCCTTGTACATTGCCATCAGAGCTCTTGGGTGACCAGGTTCGTTGTCAATAAAGAGTAATAAATTGAAAATAATATTCTTTTCTGAGCGATAGTCTCAAGAGTAGGCTTAAAATATTCAGTAAGCCATGCTGTAAACAGATGTGCTGTCATTCAGGCTTTGTTGTTCCATTTATAAAGCACAGACAGAGATTTAGCATGATTCTTAAGGGCCCTGGAATTCTCAGAATGGTAAATGAGCATTGGCTTCAACTCAACTCAAATTCACCAGCTACATTAGTTTCTAGTGAGACAGTTAGCTTGTTCTTTGAAGCTTCGAAGCCAAGCATTGACTTCTCTCTAGCTACGGAAGTCGTAGATGGTATCTTCTTCCAATAGAAGGTTGTTTCATCTACACTGAAAATCTGTTATTTAGTGTAGCCACTTTCATCAATCATCTTAGCTAGATCTTCTGGATAATTTGCTGCAGCTTCTACATCTGCACTTGCTGCTTCACCTTGCACTATAAAAGTTAAGAAGATGGCGTCTTTCCTCAGCCTTCATGAACCAACCACTACTAGCTTCCAACTTTTCTTCTGCAACTCCCTTGCCTCTCTAAGCCTTCATAAAGTTGAAGAAAGTTAGGGCCTTGCTCTGGATTGGGTTTTGGCTAAATTATGGAAATGTTGTTCCTGGTTTGATCTTCCATCCAGACTGCTCCAACTTTGTTGATATCAGCACTAAGGCTGTTTTACTATCTTATCATTCATGTGTTCACTGGAGTAGCACTTATCATTTTCTTCCTGAATTTTTCCTTTGCATTCACACCTTGGCTAACTGGCACAAGAGGCCTAGCTTTCAGCTTATCTCTGCCTTTGACATGTCTTCCTCACTGTCTAATCATTTCTAGCTTTTGATTTAAAATGAGAGACTTGTGATCTTCTTTTCACTTGAACACTTAGAGGCTATTGTAGGGTTATTAATTGGCTTAATTTCAATATTGTTGTGTCTCAGGGAATAGGGAGGCCCAGGAAAGGGAGAGAGATGGGGGAGCAGCTGGTCATTGGAGCACTCAGAACACACACAACATGTATTGATTAAGTTTGCCTTTTTACATGAGCATGGTTCATGACACCCCAAAAACAGTTTTTTTGACCTGATCACAGGTCACCATAACAGATATAATAATAATGAAACTGGAATATTGTGACAATTACCAAAGTGAGCACATGATGTTGGAAAAATGGCACCGATAGACTTGCTTGACACAGGGTTGCCACAAACCTTCAATTTGTGAGAAAATGCAATATCTACAGAGAAGAGTAAAGTGAAGCGCAATAAAACGAGGTATGCCTGTACACTGTTTAGTTGTTTTTTAAGTGGACTTCTAAAGCAATGCATGTACTAGACAATGTCTTAAACTTTGTGTATCCCTGTGCATATCCTTTTTTTTTTTTGAGACAGGGTCTCACTCCCATTGCCCAAGTGGGAGTACAGTGGTGCGATTATAGCTCATTGCAGCAGCTTCAACCTCCTGGGCTCAAGTGACCCTCTCGCCTCACTTTTTGAGTTCTCACTATGTTGTGCTGGCTAGTCTCAAACTCCTGGGCCCAGCTCACCTTGGCTTCTCAAAGTGCTGGGATTACAGGCATGAGCCACTGCACCTGGCCTACATATGCTTCACGGTTAGAAAGGATCTTACAGCTATTTGTTTGCGCTGTCTATGTATCACATCATGTTTTGTTTCATCTGTTAATGTTATTTAGTAATAATAATAAGTCTAAGAATATACTATCATGTTGAAAGAATTTAATTCCTAAGTTTTTATTTCTATGTTGATGTATATATGCAAAGGAATAAAATGTTCTAAAGTAAAAGAGAAGTATTAGCAGATTAAGTTCTCTCTCTCTCTCTCTCTCACACACACACACATGCACACACACGCACACACACACAGCATGTAATATTTACAAAAGCTTTGATTAACACAGGGAGCTACATTTCCTATTGAACGGTATCGTGCTTACTGATATAGTACTCACCTGGTATTTATACAGTCAATAGGCATCTCTTTATAACTAACCCAAATATTACCACACCAGTGTGTGTAGAACTACAGGCAAGCTGCTCAGCAGGTACAGGGCACCGAAGCCACAAGATACAGAGAAGTCTTACAGCATGTCTTAAGCACTTAATCTCAAAAACAAATCCGAGTTATTCCATTAATTTCCATTTTCCCCTAATGTTTTACTTGTTATAATTTTCTACAGTCTCATTTTGAAAAAAAAATTATAACATTGATCAGAATGGGCCTCCAACTTTTTTTCCCTGCCACTCCTCAACCCCTCTTTAAATTCTATGGTACACCTCTTTCATGCAAGTGATGTATTACCAATAATGGTAGTGTGCAAAAACTAAAATCTTAATAGTACTATTTTATCTATTTATTATTTTTTGAGACAAGGTCTCACTATGTTGCCCAGGCTAGAGTGAAGTTACGTGATTTCAGCTCACTGCAACTTCCACCTCCTGGGCTCAAGTGATCCTCCCACCTCAGCCTCCCGAGTAGCTGGGACTACAGGCACATGCCACCACTCTCGGCTAATTTTTGTATTTTCTGTAGAGACAGGATTCTTGCTATGTTGCCCAGGGTAGTCTTGAATTCCTGGGCTCAAGTGATCCACCCACCTCAGCCTCTCAAAGTGCTGGGATGACAGGCATGAACCACCACATCCGATCACAATATTTAAAAATACTTAAGAAGATCACTATTTAAATGCAGTCTATTTGGCATTCTTTTTTTAAATAAAAAAAATTTACTCATTAATTCATTCATTTTTAAATGAATGGTTATTAAGCAGCCTATAAATTGAGTCTAACTTTTTTTGAGTGCAAGACAGCATACTACATATTAGATATTTTACTCTAAAATGAAAGTCAAGTGATCAAATAATGGATTATGAGACTATTAAAAATTCAAAATATCCATGGAAATTATAAAAACTGAGTAACAGAGAAAAATAAATGCCCATTCTATAAACTATACTATAGATATCACTTGGTGATATATTTGATAGCATAAGTTTTGGGTTGTACCTCTTCTGGAATCTTGGGCCATTAAGTCTCTAAATTACTTTTAATCTGTCCTAAAGCCTGCAAAAATATAAGATGGAATCTGGAGTTACACAGTAATTCTCATAGCCTTGCATGTGAATTATTTATTAAATTCTTGAACAGTATTGCCATTTAAAACGATGCATAAACCCAGATCAATCTTTGGATTTGAAACTATTATTAAAATAACATTTTTAAAGTATGAGGGGATAATCTTGATGTTATACCAATGATAGTTTCTGAATCATTTCCTTCATTTTTATACTAAAAATGACCAAGTTTGAAAATAATAGTAATATTACAAAATATGAGTCTTTGCCTAGGCTTAGAAGATATCCTATATTGCTATTTAGATTCTTTTCTCAAAAGAAAAAATTGCTTTCTACCAGGGAATTCAGTTATCTGTACCATGATGAAAAAATTTTAGTATTGCATGCCAACAGTGTCACCCAGGATCATCGAATTACCTGTTAAAGCTCCTGTAATCAGGCAGTTCTGCCTTTCCTTCAGGCTTGAAAAGTTTAGGATATAAAGCCTCTAAAAGCTCTGGATCATTGCTAATGGCTTGTTCCCAGGGAGATTGATAGTACTTAGGGACAGCTGTGGTGTTGAATTTTTCAGGAGGAATTTCCTTCAGTGGTCCAGAATATCCTTTGGAAAAATATAGCAAAAGTAAGTAAACACTGTGCCCGAGAGTTACTAACCTCCACCTAACATTTTACCATGTTTGATTTTTCATGCTGGGATAAATTTATGAAGCATGCATCCTTTTCATGATCCCTTAGAAAACAGCAGTCTGCAAGTGTTAGACATTTTAGAGCTCCTGTAAGCTTATGGAACTTTAAAAAGAAACCATTTTTCTTAATGTTTAATTTTTCCAAATTATACAGTTTTTTCTTGACTGTCTTAGTATATATATTTTTCCAGTAAAACTGTTCATTTTGTTTTCTAAAAATTGTGCTCCTTGCATTAATTCATACTAGACTTTAGATACCACAATTAATTAATTTAAAAATGTTAATATTGAGTGCCTATTGTAGTCTAAGGTAGGGGAAGTCTCAATGCAGACAAAATCTCCCTCCTCCCAGAGCCGATTCTTTAGAGGTGATGTTTGGGTCTTGTCTGTCTTCAATTGCTGAGTGCTCTGTAAAATGTTTGAGCTTCAAGAAGATGAAGTAACTTGTTTCCACCGCCTTATTCAGGCCCAGCTCTTCTTATCTCTCAATGTATCCATCCCCTGTTTATTTTGTTCCTCAAGATTTCTTACCTAGCCTTTCTGCTTCTGATCTCACCTCCCCAGTTTATTCTTCCCGTAACAGCTGGCAATTTTCTGTAAATACTGTTTAAAAGTCACAGAAACTCTTGGCATAGATCTTTAAACCTTTCTCACATGCATAGAGTGACACTCTTCCAGTTTTCTAAGGCACAGTTATCTACTTTCTGTTTACACTGCCATATTACCTAATTATATCCCTGCAATTCTCTCTTCCACCACGTCAAATCCATTTACCATTTGATGACTTCTTCTTTTGGATTTCTCTGATGCTCTTTCCCATCTCTGCAATAATTTTGATTTTCTTCTGTCAAAGCATACCTGTCTTCTCTTTACACTAAAATGTTTGTCTCCTCCAAAAAAAAAGCCCCTTCCTGATAATTCCATGTCTAAACAGTTATTTGTGATTATTTAGTTTTCTTCAGACTGCCTCCAGTATCTAATAGAAATCTTTTTTGGTAGGCTCCTTTTCTCCGCTTACCACTGAAATACTGTTGTTCCTCAAAGCTCTTTTCTTACACAATGCACTCTACTCTACCTCGAAAATTCCATTTATATTGATAGCTTCAATTGTGACCTATGTATTGATAATTCTGACTTTTTAAAAAAATAATCAAGCCCTCTACTCAATTATTTACTATATTTATCAAAGTAAATGATCCACTGGCACCCTTTATAACTTGTCTAGACCTAAATGCAGCCGTTTTCTAATATATTCTGCTTCTTTTTCTATTTTGGTCATTTTAGCAAATGTTATCACTTTACTCTCAGATGCCCAAGACAGAGCATTATCTGAAAGTCTCCCTCATCCCCACAACAAATCACAAAGTGTTACCAACTATACTACCTAAGGATTTCTAAAATAGGGGCTCTCATATTATTGTGTGTCTGAATTATCTTGGATACGTATTTAAAATGTAGATAATAGGATCCTCCCTCCAGAAGTCTGGCTTCAGTGAGTCTCAGGTATGACCTAAAACTCCAATGTTTAACAAACTCTCGTACAAATCTTATGCAGGTGGTCTACAAACAGAACAACGAGGAACATTGTTCTAAAAAATTACATTTCCGTTACTCCTGCCCTGGGTCAGGCCCAGGTGTCTCTTGCCTGGGTGTTCGCCACAGCTTCAACACTAATCCTTTAGCTCTAACCCTCTCCCAGCCACCCTCCACACTGCTGCCCCAGGAGACCTTCCTAACTGGCCAGCTCTTTCCCTGCTCAGGGGACCTTAATGCCTCCCAGGACAAAATCACAACCACTCAGCATGACCCATGTGGCCCTTCTGCCCATCCAGCCTCACCACCTGCTTTCTCCTTTCACACTCTTTGCTCCAGGACTATGGATCTAGTTACTTGTTGCTTGGGGTGTCCCTTATGCCCCCCTACTTGGTCCGTTTATCTCCTGTGCCTGGACTGTTCTCCCTACTTCTTGTCATGTGCGAATTTCTATTGTAAGCCTTGGCTTCAGGTCACACTTCTATGCAGCCATTCCTACCTCCCCAAGGAAAAGAGTTCTCTTTCCTGTGTCTTGTCTATGTATATTATATGTAACTCTATCACCATAACTACCACATTTTATTTCCTATTCCTTCCCTGGAGTTGAACAGAGGTAAGACCTTTAAACACTGGAAAATTTTAAGTTTTATAAAATTTTTTTTAAATTCCTCAAAATCCCACCACCCTAACACAAGTATTTAGTTTTGTGTATTTTCTTCCAGTTTTTCTTCACCATAAACATAATGATCACATAACTAGAACATCTAGTGTAATATTATGTTTTTCCCCCAAATTTGTTTAAAATACTTTTAAATGTTTCTGTATCATGTTCATAATTATTTTAAGGGTTTCATAATAATCTATTAAATTAAGGAACCATAGTTATGTAATCATTTCTCATTTTTGAACGTTCAAGGTTTTCTAATTTCTTTTTATAGATATCATTAAATAACAACTTTTATCTTTTTTGATATGCTGTTATCTACAGAAAAGAATGTGCTTATATTTAACCCCACAGAAATATTACAATTCAGCAATGCCATATGTCTACATTTCTTGTTTGATTTTTAAATATGTTTTAATATAACTGAAATTTAGATAAATTTTATTTTTACAGTATAATGGCATTTTCATACTCTTATTTATTCATATATGAAAAAAGTTGGCTTTTTGATACATAGTTAGCTAATCACTAACAAATTAATTTGCTAAATTGGAATAATTATAGTTTGTTTACTGAGCTTATTGTACTTTTCAACTTATCTACTCAGAAGGAAGAATCCATTTGTACTCTTGCCTCATAGTAAACTACATAATAATACCAAAACTCCCCCTTTTCTTACTCTATATTGCATAGACATTTTCTAATATTTAATAATTGGATACTAGCTCTAAATAGGTACATAAATTAGTGGTTTAAAAATTTCTCGTAAGTTAAACATTGCATGTCCTCATTCATATGTGGAAGCTAAAAAAGTTTGATCTCCTAGGGGTAAAAAGTAGGACAGAGGATACTAGAGGCTGGGAACAGTAGAGAGAAGTGGGGACAAGAGAGATTTGTTAAAGAATGCAAAATTATAGCTAGACAGGAGGAATAAGTTCTAGTCTTCTATAACACTGTAGGGTGCTATAAGAATAATATATAGTTATTTATGTATAAATTTATATATAAATAATAATATATAGTTCAGATAGCTAGAAGGAGGATATTGAATACTTCTAACACAAAAAAATAATAAATATTTGAGATGATGGATATGTATCAAAACATTACTATGTACCCCAAGAATATGTACAATTATCACACGTCAGTTTAAACAATATTAATTCGGGCTATAACAGTTGCGTTGGAGGTACATCTTTGAGGTTCCATTAAATGAGAAAATTAAGATACAGAAAAGTGTGTTGAATATACCATTTAATAAAGCATGCAGTTTTCTCCCCACAAAGTCTCTCTCTGGATATATATAAACATACATATACAACCACACACATATTTATTCCTGATGGTCAATAAAATGCACATATGATGTTGAATTATTTACACAGAAAGTGAAAACATAAATATACTTTGGACATTTTCTCTATCTCTCTATGTGAGATTAATTCTTCTATTCATTTTGTAATTCCATAGTATACAGTCATGACTACATAATAAAAGTTCTAAGTGATGAGAGCACTAAATTGTATCAACATTCACTTTTCCATATGTCCTCTCTCTTTCCTATTTAATAAAAGAAAAAAAAACTCCAAAAAGTAAGCAGGGGTTGTAGTACAGTGGTTGGAGCTCAGATAGTATCTGCGTATTATATTGCATAAGAAGGATGTAAAGGTGGATGGGGAAAAAATTAACTTTAACTGAGTGCTTATTATGTGTTAGGGACTATACTCATACCATCACACTTTGCACAGTGACCCTATGAAGTGAGATTTCTTTCTCTATTTTACATATTGAGAAAACTAGGGCCCAAAGAGATGTATTTCCTTTCCCAGCACGGTAGTAAAACAGGAAGACCCATAGGGTTGAACCCAGATATGTCTGATTCTAAACCTTATTTCTTTTCTCATGTGGTTGATGATGTAGATACAGACCCTATTACCTGCTTTTCTGCCATAACTTTTGTTGAAAGCTACCAGAGAACTTTATTAAAATAATCCATTTCAGAATTGTATGCATTTTAATTATGCCTAATTGGTTACCTTCAGTGTTATTTTGCTAAGTCTATCCATAGTTTTTCTCATCGTGCTCATTAAGAATGCTCTAATACCTTATTTTTAAATAATATTTAATGTTGTATAGGTGCTGTACCTGTATAACATTATCTCAAAATATTTACATATTTTCAAAAATAGTATTACATTTGAGAAAAATGCTAGGAGTACTTTTGCTAAATTTACTGTTTATTTTACAAAAATTAGACATATATCTTTAGTTTCAAGATCTAACTATTTTAAATTTTTGAAATCTATACATTACTCTTGAGGAAATGCTTGAATTTTCAAAGACACTATAGGTTACTTGGAAAAGTTGTCTAATTAGATAATGTAATTTTTTGAAAGATGTCCTATTTTAATACCCAACATTATTTATAAAAACTATAAACTGACTAAGGAGTTGATTCTCTTTTAAAATGATAAACAAATGTATACTCTTTAGGAGCTGCATTGAAAGTCCTATGAGGGAACAGAGAATAAAAAAAGAAATCTCCATAAGGTCTGTTGACATGAGGCACTTGTAAATTTGGTACCAGATCTGGGCTTAATTCTTTTTTGTTTTATTTATTTATTTTTTACAGAGATAGGGTCTTGTTACGTTGACCAGGCTGGTCTCGAGCTCCTGGCCTAAAGTGATCCTCCTCAGCCTCCCAAAGTGCTGGTATTATAGGTGTGAGCCACTGTGCATGGCCCTAATTCTTTTTTCTCTTGTAATTTTAATTTAAAAGATTTTTATTTTTAACTTTTGTGGGTACATAACAGGTGTATATATTTATGGGGTTCATTAGATATTTTGATAACAGCATGCAATGTGCAATAACTACATCAGGATAAATGGGGTATCCATCATCTTAAGCATTTATTCTTTATGTTACAAACAATCCAGTTATACTCTTTTAGTTATTGTAAAATGTACAATTAAGTTACTACTGACTATGTTCACCCTGTTGTGCTGTCAAATACTAGGTTTTATTCATTCTTTGTTGCTTCATAGGCATTCGTAACCTCAACATCTTAATTTATAAAATGAGGACTGCAATTAATATGTCATAGTTACTGTGAAATTAAAGAAGGCAATATATATCACAGCACTTTATAAATTGTATAGTCCTATGCGAATAGGATTTCAATATAATTACAAATTACTTATTATAATTTTCAATATAGCAGGTGATTGACAGACCATCTAAAACAAAGAACATATGGCTACTATAAATGTTTTATGTGATTCCTTTAGGTCTGAATTTTTGCATTTGTCTTGTATTTATCCAAAAAAAAATTTTTTTTTGAGTCAGGGTCTTACTCTGTTACCCAGGCTGGAGTGCAGTGGTGTGATCATGGCTCACTGCAGCCCCCACCTCCTGGGCTCAAATGATCCTCCTGCCCCAGCCCCCCAAGTAGCTGGGACTACAAGTGTGCACCACCATACCCAGCTAAATTTTGTATTTATTGTAGAAACTAGGTTTCACCACGTGATCCAGGCTGGTCTCAAACTTGTGGGCTCAGGTGATCCACCCACCTCGTCTCCAAAAGTGCTGGGATTACAGGTGTGAGCCACCGTGCCTGGGGCCCAAAAAACATACTTAATGAGAAAAGATATATTATTTAAATATTATTTAATAAAGGCTTTAAATGCCTTGAGTCATATCATTAGGTACACAGAAACTTTATTTCTCTATTGGTAAGGGGATTGGTTACCTGGAGCAATGTTGTCTGGATTTGGAGGGCTTCGTGGATCTGGGGTGTTGGGAGGAGTCAAGGGGGCTTGCTGCGAACCACCTTCCAAGTTACTTCCATCCACTTTCCCATTCTGCATAGCAATACTGTGCTGTATTTAATCAAAAGTAAACTCTGCTGAAAACTTAAAAATGTAAGCACAATAATAGGAGCTATAGATGCAAAACTTCAATTGTATATTTATGATTTAAATGCAATGTCGCTTCATTACTTCCTGGGACCTCAATAATTTTTTTCATAGTAAGATGGTTGTGCACTTGAATGAGAAGATTTACTGACATCAGTCTAAGATCTGTTTTATGATGACAGTCCACTTAATAATGATTAGAGCTGAAATTAATTGAGCCTTACTGTGTGCCAGGCACTATGTCTAGTGGTTCATACCAATAATTTCATTTTCTATTTAGAACATCCCTATGAGATAAATGTATTTAATTTTTGAATCCTTACTAATCTAATAATGTAGAGCACATTGGCCAAGCATTTGGCCTAGTAAATCTTATGTTCCATTGTATTTATATTTGGGCTTTAATTAGATTTTTTAGTGTATAGAAAGTTTAAAAATCTAACCTGAAATTTGAACGGCAATCATGTACTCCAAAAAACCAAAAATCATTTATATTTTAAGTTGCATAGACTTGCAAAAGGAAAAATTTGTGATTTTTAGAAAATAAAATGCTGAAAAAATGCTGAAAAAAAGAGCTGTCTCTGCCCGAGGTTAAAACTTATAGCAAAAATATTACAACTTTAAAAATTTTTAAAACTTTAAACATCACATGCCTAATTGCAAACTCATCATCATGTTCACACTTTATTGCGTACTGAACAAGCCTAAATATTTTAGCCTTGCACTGAGACCCGCCTACCTAGTCTCATCAGTTTTTAAAGATGTACCCTAAGCTTAAAACCAAGCCACTTATGATTCCCCAATTATCTTGTATGCTTTTCTACCTTTGATCATAGATCAAGATTCCCCCATTATCTTGTATGCTTTTCCACCTTTCTACCTTTGATCTTTGATCATAGGAGTTCCCCTAGCAAGAGGCCCCCTCTCCATCATTACCATGGTCAGATCTGTCCTGATTTAAAAAACACCCCTTCCCTTATTCTTCCTCCCCTTCCAATAAAAAGTTTTTTGTCTTTCTTCTCGCTGCTCCCATATCATTTACTATAATTCACCTTTAAAATAATATTTTGTGTCCTGTTTCATTTACTAGCTTGTTAGCTACTTGAGAACAGGGAATTTCATTTTGCCCATATGTCTTTTACAAAGCCTAAGATGGTGCCTTATATAGCACAAGCAGTCAGCGAATATTAGCTGAATTTTTAGTGAATAAATAGCCAAAACCAGCTGATTCTTTTTCACTATGACATTTTTTAAAATGCCATCTTCCTCTTTCACTTTAGTCTTCATGTGCCTGTTATCCTCATTGCTCATACTTTATCATGTCATCATCTACCTTCTGTTCGTTTTCCACCAAGCATTTTCCTTCCAGTCAGACCGAATACAAATGCTGATATGGCATTATTCCAATCTTTAGAAATTGTTCCTAATTGCCTAGTGAATAAAATGCAAACTCTTTTGCCTGGTAGTGTAGATGTCGTACTCACCTCCTAAACATTACCTCTCATTCCTTGCAAACTTCCACAAGCCAGTTCCCCACTACTACCCTCTGCCCTCCTCAGCCCCACAAGCTGTTTCGCCTGCTTGGAATGCCCTCCTTTCTGTTCTTTACTAAACCAAATCCTAGGTTTCCTCTAAGACCCATCTTACAATTTCCCTCTTCTTTCTAACTAACTTAATCTACTGGAAATGTCTCCATATTCTGTATTATCCCAATACTTCAATAAAACCTATGCCACCTTCTCATGCTCTTTCTTTATTTGTTCCTGTTACCTGGGTTTTGGTATTGCATTTATGTCATTTGGAGTCCCCACCCTATTTATAATCTGGTTGAAGTCTAGTTGGCCACTGATGTGATTTGGATATTTGTCCCCTCTAAATCTCATGTTGAAATTTCATTTCCAGTGTTGGAGTTGGGGCCTAATGGGAGGCGTTTTTGGTCATGGAGGTGGATTCCTCATGAATGACTTGGTGCCATCCTCGTAGTAATTAGTTCCTATGAGAACTGATTGTTAAAAGGTACTTGGCACCTCCTCCCTCCTCTCTCTTCCTTCCTTCCTCTCTCACCATGTGATGCCAACTCCCCTTTCCTTTCTGCCATGAGTGGAAGTTTCCGGGGGCCCTTACCAGAAGCAGGTGCTGATGCCATGCTTCTTGTACAGCTCACAGAACCATGAGTCAAATAAACCTCTTTTCGTTATAAAGTACCTGGTCTCAGCTATTACTTTATAACAACATGAATGGACTAAGACGGGGATTGTGTGTGTGTGTGTGTGTGTGTGTGTGTGTGTGTGTGTGTGTGTGTTGTGTGTGTGTGTGTGTGTGTGTGTGTGTGTGTGTGTGTGTGTGTGTCTGTGTGTAATATAACATTTTGCATTTTGAACTCAGCTCCTATCTTGAGTGTTGGACTTAATAATTGACTAGATTACTATCTTTTTGTTTTTACTTCTAAACCGATACTACCTCTTTAAAAAGTGTAAAGTTCATGATAACTTTAACATAAATAAAAAGGCATTTGAGATAAATTTAGGAAGTTTAAATGTATAATGCACAAAGAATAACATTTTCTAAGTTCCTAGAATGTGTTCATTAAATGAATTTCACCTAAACTTACAAATAATTCTACCTATATTAATTTCTAGGAATTGTAATACCTTCTGTAACCTCTTCCTGGGGATTAATGATGAGCAAGAAAATCAACACTTTCTTGTTAGTCATTAATTATCAGGAGACATCCAGTACCTCTACATCATCATTAAGAAAATAAGCAGAGCCTTATAATAGTTAGGTAGTAATCTATATAATTATAAGCTTTACATCATAGCATTCCATCATCTGCAATTCCTTTCAGAAAAGTTGGAAAGACAAATGAAAATATGTCTCTTTTTACCTCAGTTAAGTTGACCCTAAAGAAAACAAAACTAGAGCCATATCCTATAGATTATGACTATGTAAATTAAAAACGCATATAGAAGATTCTTTACATGATTTCTGTTAAAATATCAATAGAAATAAAAAGAAAGCTTCTTTGTCTGTTCTATGCTTTGTGCCAAACACATGGTAGAAGTTATTTTTTGAACAAAGCAAACATATATTTAGAGTTCCAATTATTTAGTGTGGTCTTATTTCAGAATTACTTTTAATAGTATACTTCCCATTTTCCCAGTAGTATTTTAGATTTCTAGTGATTCAAAAAATATAATATCCTTTTGCAGTAACTTATAAGAAGAGAATTTTAGTTATCATGAAGCATTCTTCCATTTTACTTTATTTTTGGTGGCCTATTTTCTTCACCCATCTCCATTTTGCCATTTTGGTTAAAAAATAGTTTATGAACTAGGGCTTCAAAATTGGCTCATGTAGCAAGCAATGTTCATTTCTTTTTAGGAACACATATTTACTATTATTACTGTTTGTGTCATAGAAAGTATATGTAGCTTGAATTTGCCAGTGTCCCTCACCAGTAGAATTCAAAGCTACACTTATTTTTTCTGTTTTTAAAATGGTAGTATTTGAACAAATGGCATTAATTACCAGGGAGGTGGTTTATATTTTCATTTATATGAGGTCTTCAACATTATACTAGAATAAGAAATATATAAAGCTGAGTTAAATTATTACTTTGACAACATCTGTTGCTCAAGAGAAGCAGTAAAAGTAAAAGCTTGTTCCAGAAAATATAGTCAACAAATTAGATTAATGTGGTATAAATCATATAAGGATCATTCAAGAACTAGATTATAAGTAAATAAAAGCTCTCTTATCTTTCAATGTCATTCGGTTTCTCTATCACTAGATAAAGCCCGTATTTATTTATCTTTGAGCTTGCAGCATAGTATCTAGAACATAATAGGCACCCAATAAATATTTGCCAAAAGTATAAATGAATATGAATGGAAATAGACCTGAGTCTAATAATATTTTTGAATTCCTGTCATATTAACGTTTCAAGTTGCAATCTACAGCCTTGACAAAGTAAATGTATCATTGTACAATGTGGCTCACTATCTTCCTTAATGATTTATTGTGCAAGTAATTTTTTGAATTAAGATCAGGCAACACACAGATCATTAAAGACAGAAGGCACCTGAGAGAGCAATGGGGTGTGTACCTTTATTTTTAAAATGAGGGGGAAAATTCAGAAAGGCAAAAAAAAAAAAAAAAAAAAAAAGCAACCCTTTTTGAGTTAATGCTAAATCACATGGCTAGTGGGACAGCCAGGACCAAACCTTGGTCTCCTGATTCCCAGGCAAGATTTTCCTTTAATTACACCATGAGAGAAGTTGGTGCCAAGAATTCTAGAATTCTGACAGCTGAGTATCAATCTTCTTTATTATGGTGTTGCTTAAGTCAAATGAACATACTTCCTTGAATACTACTTTCCTTATTTTGAAAGAAGAGTAAAATTCATCACACTTTAGAGTATGTTATGTCACTCAATAAAATATGACTTTATTGCATACATTATTATTGCTTATTGCTTTGAGTTATTTATCAATATTTAATTATTTATTTCAATAAACCTGTTTGGGGTCATTTTATTTATTCAGTGCCCAGTCTTCTGGGAATAGTGAAAAATTGTCAAGACATGTTCTTATATATATTATGTGTAACCAGAACACATTCGAACACAGGTGTATAAAATTATAATCAATAATTTGAATTGGTAATTTTGAATTTGAACTGGTAATAATTTGAATTGGTAATTTGAATTGGTGGTAAGAGAATATGTTGTGTTCACAGGGACATTTTAAATCTTATTGAACCTTTCTTCAGAATTGTAGTTAAAGCATTATTCCTAGAGATGTAAGTGGAAGTTATAAAAACTGACATTATTCATTTATTCAAATGTCTAAACTTGTAGATGACTTTTCAAAGACTTCCTTAAGCCACCTTATTTTGTACTACTCCATAGAGAGCCTTCTCTATTGTCATTATTGAAAGAATATGATTACATAGACTCCAGCAGATGGGGTAGGGATTATTTTTGACTCATACTTACAAGATGTTTTTGATAAGAGGATACTGGGCATACTTATAGGGTACATTGACTTCAATTAAAAAGTCACTCCTCACAAGTATAAATACTATAGCTGAGTAAGATTTGATGGCTAACTGAATTCACAATTAGAACTAGATTCAATCAATGGATGGCTGAAGAATGCTCACAAATATGAAAATAAATTTGTTAAGTGTCCTCTCAACATTTTCTGTTAACAAAAAACATAACAAGGAAAATAGAAATATGGGAAACAAAATTTTGGTGTTTGTGGATGTAGATATTAGTTTCTATAATGTGTTTTAGTAATTATGATAAAATAAATCAGGGAAATTAGTCTGTTTGCTGTAAAGAAGTGAGCTGTCCATTCAAAACAACTTACTAGTGATGGGAGCCGGTAAGTTTTCAGGCTTAAATTTGTAAGTAAATCTTTCATAGCCCTAGGAAGAAACTATCAGTAAATAAAACATATTTGTTGAAGTCATCATGATCTTTTCAAATTTAGGACGAATGCACTGTTCCTTTTTGATTCTTCATGCCAGCCATTTGAATTTTAAAGCCATTTTCCCAAAGCTGGTTGCCTTTCCACTATCAACTTTTTCCTCTACAATCTCTTTAAATAACAGTTTAAGTGAACGTAATATTAATACAATATGTAAAATGTAGTTTGATTTTTATTTGTTTATTAGCTTTGAGTTGGGGAAATCTCTGTCCAAAGAGTTATATCCAAACTAGTTTTTGTCATTAGTGAGTACCAGACTTCCCTACACAATGTGGAGTAAATGCTTTGAGAGGACATTGAATGTGTCTGTAGTTCCCAGGCATGTTTCAGTGCCAAGATTTACTCAACAAATAAAATGCTTATCCTCGCTTGTGGAGCGCTATGTGCTTTGGAAGTGTTTCCATCTCAAACATGTAACTAGTTGTGATAAGACCATGGAAACTTTTAGTACCACTTCTCTCCATTCCCTCTCCCTCCTCTTAGTGGAACAGACAAGTTCCTCAGTGCCAAATCTACAAGTTACAATGTCCCTCTTGAACTAAAAGCATACACATATCATACATAATGCTTCTTTTGTTTACCCACCTAAACTATTCATTGTGATAAAAAAAAAGCCTAACAGAATAAATTGAAAGAAGATATATAGAATACTTGCTTGAGAAACTAGTCATACATACAAATTTGGAAATACTGCTCATTCATTTGGATACTACCTGTTCAAGTTATACCTACATTTATTTGTGCTCTAGATTGGTACTGGAAATTTTCAAATGTGTATTTGTCAGATCTTCTTTGACGCATCTTAAATAGCCTGGCACCACGGTTACTGAGATGGGATAATTCTTCCAACATGATGTCTCTGGGGATGCTGACCTTTTTGCCCAGGTCCATGCCATCAACATCTGTAAAACAATATTCATATGAGTAAAAATCTCAAGGTAAGCATTTTTAATGCTTTTACAAATTTCTTAATTCTAAAATTCCACCACTCTCTAATTGCATGATCATAAGTATGTTACTTATTTTCTCTAAACCTCAGTTCCTTCATCTCTAATGTGGAGCTAATAATACTAATACCTATTGCAAAGCATTAATATGAGAATGAAATAAAAATGCTTCATATAAAGCATGTAGCCTGGTATCTGGCACATAGTGTGAATAAAAGTTAGCTGTAATTACTACTAGTACAATTTAGTCTCTCCATATAGAATGAGCTTTCAAATAGCATGGCTTCATAGTTATATTCATAAACTGTGTTTTGCTCCCCACATTTTTATGTGTCAGCTTTAGCTATCCCCCTACTGAAATGCCTACCCTCCCACTCCACCCCACCCCATTTCCCAGACTCGGTCAAAATACTATTTATTCTGCATCTAGCACTGAGTAACCTCCATAAAGTAGGCAGATGGTAAGTATTCAGTGAACTTTTTCCCCAATCCAGCTCAAATGCCATTTATATTAATTTCTTACCTAAAATTTTTATTCATAATTACTCATTCATTCTCTATATTTCCATAACACTGAATCATATATATTTGATTTTGCTTTATTTGTTTTATGGTTTGCATTTTCTTCAGGTTTTACTTTCTGTGTCTCCCATACCTTAAATGTATCAGACATTCAGTAAATGTGTTATTTCCTATTTCTATTACTAAACAGTTTTTCCAAAATCCAAAAGAGACACAACCTTTCCACTTGCTTCTTTAATCACGAATATATTTCTGTAATACCCACAGAGTCTTTTTGCCACCGTTGACTACCATTAAATGCATAGGAAGAAAAATTGGGCCATTAGGAAAATAAATAATTATTTTGATTGGGGCAACATTCTTTGATGATATGATATATTAACCATAACAATTACGCTTTGGGGAATGTTTAGAATAAAACAACAGAATTACTTGTTAAATTTTCTCTCCGCTTTTCTTTTGAAAGAAAAATTAGTTTACATGTTTTGTTTTTACAGGTAAAATCAGAGGAGTCCACTAATTATAAAAGTCACAATATCAAGATTTTTGCTTCTGGGAAGATGAAGTAGATGTATTTTTTCCTGTAAAGCTATTAAGTACAACCTCACATGTTGGACATTATAAATAAATAAATAAAAGATGCTGAAAGTGTAAACAAATAGGCAGACAAACTAGGGACCCTAGGACCCAAGGAACAACATGGTGGTTAATACTCTGGGTTTTGTTTTAGCCCCTAAATCTCAGACTTGAAGCTGAAGATGATGGCAACCCAGAAACACCAAGAGATCCAGACAAACAAAGCACGAACAAAAGGTTGTTCTCTCCAGCTAAAGGACCAGGAAAGGAGCTGCCTCTGCAAGACAGCAAATGTTTAGACAATGGCCGCGCTACTTTAGCCAAGCACCACAGAAAACACTTTGACCTCGCTCTCACCCACATTAAGATCTTGTGGGGAGCCCAGAATTTCACCCTGTGAGGCTGTAGCAAGTTTCTCCAATACTCCCACTAGGGTGGTGTCAGAGAGACTGAGTGGGAAGTTGGGACTTTCATTCCTTTTGGCCAGTAACTAGCTCCTTGTCTCCGCAGTCTTAGTGAAGACTGTGGGAGTCTGAACTCCTGTCCTCTCCTAGCAATAACAAAGAGGCTCCCCTCAAGTTTCAGTGGAGCCAAATAGGGAACCCAGACTTCTACATTCACCTGGCAGTAATGAGTTGGCACTCCCCTTTCTCTGCTGGAGCAGTGTCAGATAAGAACAGATGAAAAAGAAGGCTTATTTAAAGAGCAAGTGTTTCAGAATATAATGTGAAAATGTCCAGGCTTAAATTTGAAAATCACTTATCATACAAAGAACTAGAAAAATCTCAAACTGAATGAAAAATAAAAAAAAAAATCAAATGCCAACACTCTGATGACTGAGATGTTAAAACTATCTGACAAAGATTTTAAAGTACCCATAATTTAAAACAATGCTTCAGAAAGCAGTTAGGAAACCACCTGAAACAAATTCTTTAAATGGAAAGGTTTTTTTTGCCGATGACTCCATCAGCAGCAGAAAAAAAAAAAAAAAAAATCTCGGTAGAGAAATGAAAGATGTAAAGAACCAAACAAAAATTTTAGAACACAAAATATAATAACCTGAATAAAAAGCTCACTGAATAGGCTCAATAGTAAAATAGAGGGGGCAAATGAGAAAAATCACTTAGCTGTTAGAATAATAGAAGCTCCCCAATAAGAATAACACAGAGAAAAATAGACTTGAAAACAAATAAATGAGGTATTCTTAGGGATTCATGGGACTCTAAAAAAAGATACAGCATTCATGTCGTTAAAGTTCCAGAAAGAGAGGAAAAATAAGGGGAGGCTGGAAAAGTACTTAAAGAAATCATGGCTGAAAAATGTCCTAAAGTTGACAAGAGATATAAACTTACAGATTCGAGAAGCTAAGAGAACCCTAAACATAATAAACCTGAATAACTCACAACAAGACTTATAATTAAGCTTCTGAAAACTAAAGACAAAGAAAAAATATTGAAAGCCACCAGAGGAAAACAACTTACTTATAAGGGGAAAATAACTAGAATAATAGTGGATTTCTCATCAGAAACCATGGAGGCCAAAAGGAAGTTGTACCATATTTTTCTAGGTGCTGCAAGAAAAGAATTGTCAACCCAGAATCTCATACTCAGTGAAAAATATCCTGCAAGAAATAAAAGGGAAGTTGAGACATTCTCAGATGAAGGAAAACTAAGAGAATTTGTTGCCTGAAAGCCTACCCTAAAAGAATGGCTAAATGAAGTTTTTTTTAAACAGAAAGGAAACAATAAAAGAAGGAAGCCTGGAACATCAGAGATAAAGAAGGTATATAGTAAGCAGAAATATAGGTATATACAGTAGGCTTCCCTTCTTCTCTTGAGCTTTCTAAATTATATTTTATGATAGAAGCCAAAATTATAACACTGACTGATGTAAATGTATGTAGAAGAAATACTTAAGACAATTATTTTATAAACAGGAGAGGATAAAAAGACATCAAAGTAGTTTTTTTTTTTTGGAGACAGAATCTTATTCTGTCACCCAGGCTGGAGTGCAGTGACCCGATCTTGGCTCACTGCAACCTTCGCCTCCCAGGTTCAAGTGATTCTCCTGCCTCAGCCTCCCAAGTAACTGAGATTACAGGTGCCTGCCACCACCACACCCAGCTAATTTTTGTATTTTTAGGAGAGACGGGGTTTCTCCATGTTGGCCAGGCTGGTCTCGAACTCCTGACCTCAAGTGATCTGCCCACCTCGGTCTCTCAAAGTGCTGGGATTACAGGCATGAGCCACCGTGCCTGGCCAAAAGTAGATAAATTTTCTATACTTGCACTGGTAAAATGACAACATCAGTAGACTGTGATAAGTTATGAATATATAATGCAATACTTAGAGCAACTCCTGAAAGCTATATGAACAGATACATTTGAAAACACTATACCAAAATGAAACTCTGAAGTAATCTCCAGGAAGGCAGAAAAAAGAACACAGGAATGTAAAACAGAGATGACAAACAGAAAACTAAAAATAAAATTACATACTTAAGATCTAATACATTAATAAATTAAATGTAAAGAATCTAAATACATCAATTGATGTCAGATTGGATTAAAAGTGAACCAACTATGGTTTGTTGAACTATGCTGCCTACATGAAACTCACTGCCTATAATAACATTATAAGCAAGTGAAAGTAACAGATTGGAAAAATATATGTCAAGCAACATCAACCAAATATTATCTGATAGTAATATCAGATAAAATCAGAGCAACAAACATTACCAGAGACGGAGAAGGGCATTATGTAATGATTAAAGTGTGAATCCACAAAGATTACCTAGAAATCCCAAATGTATATGCACCAAAACAGAGCTACAAAATATTTAAGGTAAAAAATGTAGAACTAAAAGGAGAAATAGACAAATTTACAATTATAGTTGGAATTTTAATCCCCCCATCTCAACAGATGATAGATCAACTAGCCAGAAGAGCAGTAAGAATATAAAATTCTATAATATTAGCAACCAATAGGACTTAATTGACATTTATATTTTATTCAACAACAATAGAACATACATTTCTTTCAAGTGCCAGTGGAATATATATCAAGATAGATCATATCCTGGGCTATAAAATAAACCTCAACAAATTAAAATGATTAAATTATTCAGAGTGTTAGCACTGATCACAATAAAACCAAACTAGAAATTAGTAATAGAATGATAACAGGAAAATCTCCAAACACTTGGAAACTAATCAACATACTTCTAAATAGTTCATGGGACAAAAAGGAAGTCTCAAAGGAAATGAAAAATTCAGTGAACTAAATGAATATGAAAATACAGCATATCAAAATTTATGGGAAACAACGCAGTGCTGAGAGGATTATAGCACTAAATGCTTGGTTAAAAAAGAAAAAAGTATCAAATCAATAAACTAAGTGTCTACCCCAAAAAATGTAAAAAAAAAAAAAAGATGAACAAAATAAACCCAAAGCAAGCAGAAGGAAAGAAATAATAAAGATAAGCGCAGAAACCAATGAAATAAAAAACAGAAAAACAATAGAGAAAATCAATGAAGTATCGAGCTGGTTTTTAAAAGATCAGTAAAATTGATAAATCTCTAGTAAGATTAACATAGAAAAGATAGAGAAGACACAAATTAACAATATTAGGAACAAAATAAGAGATAGCATTACAGACACTGCAGATAGCAAACAGATAATAAGAATATTAATACTACAAACAATTCTACATATAAATTCACATAAACTTGAGCACTTAGAAAAAATTGACCAGTTCCTCAAAAAGCACAAATTATCTCAGTTCACCCAACATGAAATGAGTACTTGATTAATTATATTACGATTCAGGCAATTCAATTTATAGTCTAAAAATCTCCTCACCCCTCAAAAGGATTCAGACTTAAATGGTTTCACTGGAGAATTCTACCAAATATTTAAAGAACAATCATCACCAACGCCACATAATCTCTGCCCCAAAATAGAAGAGAGTTCTTCCTAGTTCATTTCATTAAAGTAATAATACTCTGATACCAAAGCCAGAGAAAGACAACACACAGAGACAGGCCAGGCGGGTGGCTCACGCCTGTAATCCTAGCAGTTTGGGAGGCCTGAGTTAGGTGGATTGCTTGAGCTCAAGAGTTCAAGACCAGCCTGAGCAACATAATGAAACCACGTCTCTACCAAACACACACACACACACACACACACACACACACACACACAAATTTTGCTGGGCATGGTGGTGTGTTGGTCCCAGCTACTTGGGAGGCTGAGGTGGAAGGATCAGTTGAGCCTGGGAGGTGGTTGCAGTGAGCTGAGATCAGGCCACTGCACTCCAACATGGGTGACAGAGTGAGACCCTATCTCAAAAAAAAAAAAAATTACAAAACAATATCCTACATACACATAGAAGCAAAATCCTTAACATATTATTAGCAAATATAATTAAGCAATATATAAAAAAGAATTTTATATCATGAGCCAGTGGGGTTTAATCCAGGGAGGCAAGGCTGTTTCACTATTCAAAAATCAATCAATGTAATTCACTATGTTAATAGGCTAAGGAAGAAAAATCACATTACTATATCTTTGAGATCTAGAGCTAGGCAAAGATTCACCATGTTAACGGGCTAAGGAAGAAAAATCACTTTAGTATATCTTTGGGACCTAGGGCTAGGCAAAGAGTTGTTAAACAACACCAAAATCACAATCCATAAAAGGAATAATTGATAAACTGGACATCATCAAAATTAAAAACTTTTGCTCTGAGACAGACCCTGCTAAGAGGATGAAAAGACAAGCTACAGAATGGGAAACAATATTTTCAAAACATGTAACCTTGAAAACAGTCTAGCATAAATACAGAACTGTCAAAATTCACTATTAAAAAAGCAAACAATCCAATTAGAATGTGGGCCAAAACATGAAGAGGCATTTCAACTGAAGAAGATATACAGATGGCAAATAAGCATTTGAAAAGATGGTAAACCTCATCAGTCACTAGGGAAATGCAAATTAAGATCACAATGATATATCACTATACACCTATCAGAATGTCTGTAATGAAAAATGATGACAGCACCATTTGCTGCTGAATGCAGAACTACCCAGCAATACTGGACATTTATCCCAATGAAATGAAAACTTGTGTTCTTGCAAAATCATATACACAAATGTTCATAGCATCTTCCTTCTTGATCATCAAAAACTGAAAACAGCCCAGATGTACTTCAATGGGTAAACCATTAAGAACACTGTGGTCCATCCACAGCATGGTATTCAGCAACAAAAGGGAACAAATCATTGAGAACAAGACCTGGGTGAATCTCTAGAGAATTACACTGAGTGAAAAAGCCATTCCCAAAAGGTTATATGCCATATGATTCCATTTGTATATCATTCTTGAAATTACAGAAAAATTATAGAAATGGAGAGCAGAATAGTGATTGGTCAGGGTTTAAGGAGAGATGGGGCCTAGAGAGAAGTGGGTATGGCTATGAAAGGGCAACATGAGGGACCCTTATGGGAATGGAAATGTTATGTCTCTTGACCGTATCAATGTCAATATTCTGGTTGTGATATTGTACTATAGTTTTGCCTATATTATGTCTTAACAACTGCATGTGAAACTATGATTATCTAAAAAAAACTCAAAATAAAAAATTTAATTAAGAGCTATCAAGCCATGAAAAGACATGAAGGATTCTCAAATGTATATTTCTAAGTAAAAGAAGCCAGTTAGAAAAATCTACTTACTGTATGATTCCAGCTATTTGACATTCTGGAAAAGACAAAACTAGAAGGTAGCATAAAGATCAGTAGTTGCCAGGGACTTGGAAGGAGGTAGAGAGAGAGGGATGAATAAGTGGAGCATAGGGGATTTTTAGGGCTGAGAAATTATCCTGTGTGATGCTGTAATGGCAGATACACGACACTGCATTTGTGAAAGCCCATAGAACTGCATAACACAAAGAGTGAATCCTAATGTAAACTATGGACTTTAGTTAATGCTATGGTTTGAATGTCTGTCCCTTCCAAAGTTCATGTTGAAATTTAATTGCCAGGCCAGGCATGGTGGCTCACGCCTATAATCCCAGCACTTTGGGAGGCCCAGGTGGACGGATCATGATGTCAGGAGTTTGAGACCAGCCTGGCCAACATGGTGAAACCACATCTCTACTAAAAATACAAAAATTAGCCATGTGTGGTGGTGTGCACCTGTAATCTCAGCTACCTGGGAAGCTGAGGCAGGAGAATCGCTTGAACCTGGGAGGCAGAGGTTGCAGTGAGTTGAGATCGGGCCACTGTACTCCAGCCTGGGTGATAGAGCAAGACTCCGTCTCAAAAAAGAAAGAAAGAAAGAAAAAGAAAGAAAAGAAAAGGAAAGAAGAAAGAGAAAGAAAGAAAGAGAAAGAAAGAGAGAAAGAGAGAAAGAAAAAAGAGAAAGAAGAAAGAAAGAAAGAAAGAGAGAGAGAGAGAGGGAGGGAGGGAGGGAGGGAAAGAAAGAAATTTAATTGCCATTGTAACAGACCTTTAAAAGCTCAGACCTTTAAAAGGTAATTAAGCCATGAGTACCACACCCTCATGGGTGGGATTTGTGACCTTATAAAAAGATGAATTCAGCCCTTTTCTCTCTTGTCCTCTGCCATGTGATGACTCAGCAAAAAGACCCTCCCTTGATGCTGGCACCTTGATATTAGACTACCTGGCCTCTGGAACCATGAATCAATTTCTGTTCAGTATAAACTACCCAGTATCAGGTATTGTGTTATAGCAGCAAAAATGGAGCTCAACAGTTATCAATATTGGTTCATCAGTTGTTACAAATACACACTGATGCAAGATACAAATAATAGAGGAAACAGCAGTGGGGAAGAAGTTTATATAGCAACTCATTGTACTTTCTCCCTCACTTTCCTCAAATCTAAAACTCTAAAAAATAAAGTCTATTATTAAAAATGTTTAAAAATTTTTATACTTCTTCCTAATGCAATGCAGAACAGCTCTGTCTGGCTCTCTAGTATCCCCAAACAAAACAAAACAAAACAAAATGCTGCGCTTCACAGTCCCCAGGAATGGTAGAAATAGCCTATGGAAAAGGCATAAGAAAAACAGAGCAGAGTACATGAGGGTATTTTACAACAATTTCCCGGGATTTGCTCATCAGCTTTGCTGAGTTCTACAGGGAATATTCACCCTTGCTTATTTGCAAGTGTTTGGAGTCTCTGTTACTATGTGTTTGGACCATGGAAGGATGAGCAAGTTTATTTTTTAGTGTGTCTGTGAATATCCCTCAACATACTAGACAGTGTGATGGAGATGTGATATTTCAACTTTTTGATTCTGAATTCAAAATAGCAAGTTCCATTTAGATTATAAAAGATAGAAGAGATGTTACGCTCTTGAGGTTATTTATATCCATTGTAACTGTATGGGGAAAATATGTAATGTTCTACTACTGCATATCTCTTTCCAACTCTGCATTTAGTGCTTCCATGGTGGTAGCTTGAATTTGGCCATGGTGGAAGCATTTATACCACAGAAATTTGCAAATTCTACAAATCAAAACATCCCTACTGCTGCCCCATTCAAGAACCAATTGTAAATATATAATAGCATACTAATGGACACATCCATCAATATCAGGGATATTTTGCATAAACGAAACACACAAAATTTTCCAAGATTTTCTTCCCTTCCCTTCTAATAGTTAAATTTATGATGTCACTGGAGCAAGGGTTTCAGAACAATTTGTGAGTTAAGGAATCTAATGCGTGATCACTCTCATTACTTAAACTTTCAGAGTCAAGAACGCTGTCAGCTGAGCACACAGATTCCAAGTTCAGCTGTTGCCTGCCCTTCACTGCAAACCCTTGCACAGGTTCTTAATGGTGTGTTTAATCTTGATGCTTGATAAATGATATGTTTTATTTAGAATACATATCCTCGCCTTCATGGCTTAGAAGGTTGTCTTTGTGGCATTAGATCATCTATTAAAAATAAGGCCGGGTGTGGTGGCTCACTCCTGTAATCCCAGCACTTTGGGAGGCTGAGGCAGGTGGATCACCCGAGGTCAGGAGTTCAAGATCAGCCCTGCCGACATGGCAAAACCCTGTCTCTACGGAAAAAATACAAAAATTAGCCGAGCGTAGTGTCAGGCACCTGTAATTCCAACTACTCAGGAGGCTGAGGCAGGAGAATCACTTGAACTCAGGAAGCAGAGGTTGCAGTGAGCAGAGATTGCACCACTGCACTCCAGCCTGGGCAACAGAGCAAGACTCCATCTCAAAAAAAAAAAGAAAAGAAAGAAAGAAAATAATATGGCTAGGTGTACTTTCCTATTGGTGTCATTTATACTGATCCAGAACTTCAGTTAGATGAGTTAATCTAATCCATGGTTTGCAAAGACACTTGCTTACAAATAATTGTAGTAAGACAAAAGACCGTTTAAAACTGTTCTACCATGATTGGCAACTGCAATTGCTAGAGGGTAGCTAGCTGAAGCTTATTTGCTTTAGGGTGGGCTTATTGATTATCTGCATTTGCACAGAACTCTTCCTCCTGTCCCTGGACAGTTGGCCTATGTAGTTGAATAATAGTCCATAAAATATGTTCTTCTATAAAGTAACATGTATGTACATATTACATATAACGTGTAAGATCATAGTCCAGACTGTGATTTTGGATAATGCCTTAAAACTCCAATTGATAAAAAGTTCTGTGATAATTATCTCTACATAAAAAAGTTGATTTTGAATGCCATCTGTGATTCTTTATTTTCTTATTTCATATGTCTTTGTCTTGATTTGAGTTCTAAGGCTATTTTATAAAGTTTTCAAAAATTTGTCATTAATGAAAATATTATTTAAAAATTGTATAAATCTATAAACATTCAAAAAATGACATTACCAATGTATTGAATTATACAAACAGAATAATCCAGTACTGTTTATAGGATGTATGTCTAAAACATATTTGAGCGAAAAAGCCTTCAAAGAAAGTTAGGATGATGGAATAATATAGCTAGAATTGAACTCTGTAATTTCAACTTCAGTGTAAAATACAATTTAGCCTAGTTCTCTTGTACTAGTTTTCTGGAGTGCCTTATTAGAGGTTAGATGCTCAGAAAACTTATGAATTCACAAGATATGACTGCACACCAGTTTTCAAAATAAAACATGCAAACCTTTGTAGTTCTTATTTTTCTTGGAGCCATGAGAATGCTAATGTGAAAGATTAAAACAAACCACAGAAAATTACCAAACCTGTACACTGAATCATTAAGTTCTTCTTCTATAAACTTTATATATTTGATAGGAGGTATGAAAGGCCTTTTTGGCATCTTCATCTTGATTTTGAAGATTTGATTAGTTACAATTTAAGATACGCTCCTACAAGAGAAGTAAAAGCGGTCTTCATGTAATCTTTCATCTGAAATTCTAGACTTTGTATTTTTTCAAGGAGTCCTTGCAATTTATGTCAATATTATCATTTCCTTTCTTACTGATGGAGGAACTCAAACACACTGATGTTTGGTTTCTGCACATAGCTCAGTAAATTAGAATAATGGAATTTTATAATTAGATGTATCAGCAAATCCAGCCTTCCTCATTTTCTGATGTGAAATCTGATGTCTAGTCTGGAACCCTGGAGCCCTGGTACCACGTTAACAACAGCACTCCATTTAGAACCTGGGCTTCCTGTTTTCAGACCACAAAGCTAAGCTCTCTTCCTGAAGTTAAAAAAAACAACCTGCCCAGTTCTTTTCTGTGTGCTGGGGAAAGCTGTTGCCCAATCATGAGGAGAAAAAAACAAACAAAAAACATACCAAAAAAAGCCATCCTGGAACCCAGGTGAGAGGACTGTAGGGTGACTGAAGCTTACTTCGGAGGCACTGTGGTCTTCTCTATTTATGAAGCTCTTATTCTAAACTGTCAGCAATATCCATGCTTAAAGTCAGGGAACATCATATTCCCAGTTCTTCTTATGTTTTTAAAATTCCAATTCCTTTCCCCCAGCATTTCTAAACAGATGCCAGTTTCTCTAGAGTGCCTCTCCTTATTTCATTCTGATTGCCCCATCTCTTTATCAGTTTAATACTTCCTATCCTTTTATCCTTTCCTACCGCTCTCTCTTCATTCAGTCTTCAAGTTTCACATGAGTTACTGAACAAGAGAAAAATATGATTAATATTGGAAAATATGTACAGATTTACGGGTAAATTGCACAGGGCTCCTGGGTGGGGACTATTAGAGGCCATCTTTCCTCGTCTCCACAACTAATTCATGCACAGATAATGGCAAATTATTTTTTGTCTTTTACAATAGCACTTGTTAGATGGTAACAATTGTGGCTGAGATACTTTTATATAAAGCACAGAGGTTTGTCTCACAAGAGTAACCAGGACAGCTTTACCATTAGCTCTGCTTCCTGCCAAGGTGATGATGATGGTAATCATAACTATGATATAATGAGGAAGGTAAATCTAAAAGCAGTCAGCCTTCATATTTGGGATGCTTTTTATAAGTCATTTGTTGAGAGTGTGGTATATTTGCTTCTAGTATATAATTTGAAACCAAATCATAATGGATTCAAAATGAGCAACAATTTGGGGGTGTGATTAGTGGAGGCTGGGAGTTGTCCACCTCTTACTCATTCTATGCAGTTAGCATTATAATCTATATGAAGAGAATTTTTCAATAATTCTTTGAGGTTATCTCTCCTTCTGATGGAATGAGGGCTCTGATGTAAAACTCTCTATTTCTGGTTCTTATATTTTTCTAGAGATTCATCTCAAAGACTCACCGGCTGCAATCTCTTTCCCCTATAAGAATGGGATTGAATTTCCACCTCATGTTAAGAGGACAACAAGTGATTTAGCTAACTCATTGTCACATTTTATACTCCTCCAAGCTAAATGTTTTTGGTAAGTAGTAATAAAAATTAAATGAGTTATGATGCTGAAAAAAAATTCTGATGCACAAGGGGAAAGGAGAGAAGGCAGGAGAAGGGGATTTCGACTGGAACAGCCTTTTCAATTTATCTTTATAAAGGACAATCCAGTCAAAATTTGATTTGTATAGTCTTACAACTAAGATCAAAGCAGTTGCATGTTTTATCTTAAATTATCCAGATTTTTACTGCTGCAAAATGAAAGTTTGGAGGATCATTCCCAAAAAAGTTTCTCTGAAGTCCATTTTATTTATGCATCCTGAGAAAAAATTATACTCCCCTAGCTCCAGATCTCTAAACATCATGCTGTATACAAATACTAAAGTTCCATATAAAATGTCAGAGGAAATAAGAGAAGAAAAATATTTGAGCTGTTTCATAAAGTACTGAAGTTATTTCATCTGGGATGAGCTTGGAAAGAGTCTGATTATCCCCCACGTTATCTGAAATACTTGACATTCCAACAAAGACAGAGCATGTGACTCCTCTTAAGGGAGCTGATACTCATCCAGTGACATGGGAGGGAGGGCTTCAGCTGATTTTATGTGGCTAGGATTTACTGGTGATGAGATAGTGGTTTTGAGTTTTTCCCCTACTTTGATATATAATTGTGTGTTTTCTCCCAAATATTTTTCATAAAAACAATAGTTATGTTTATTAAAAAAGAAAAAAAAACTTCTTACTCTTATAGATCTATGTCAGAGCTAACAGAGTAGACTCCAACACATGACTTAGGCTGGAATACATTAAATGGACTGACTGTTTTATGATTAGGATGTCATTAGAAAATTATAACATAAAATGTCTATTTTAAGGTAAACAATTTTGTCACCAACTCCAGTGATCATCTGATTTTTGCCACATTGATCAGAAAAGCTATAAAATAATTTCAAGTAAACTACTTGAAGCTGGAAATACAAAGATTCATGAAATTTTAAATGAGGCATGAATTTTGGAACTTTGGATTGGTACAAATTCAGTTCTGGTATCTGATTCAGAATTATTCTCATTTTATTCCAAGCTAATTTGACATTATAGTAAAACATGAGAACCAAGTTGAATCCAGTACAGTGGTTTTGTATTGCAGAAAATAGAAAACAACAACAGGACCTCTTAGTTATGACTACATTGTATGGGGAGCATCTAAAAATCTTTGATTCTGTTCCTCTTGCTTTATGGAAGGTGTAATATGAAAACATTATGCTCAATACTCTTCCCAGGTCTCAAGCTTCTAGGTCTCAATATTGTAGTGGTGAAAGGCTGCATTCCTTGTCAATACAGGCGAAATAAGGAGGCATTCTGAAAATTCCACAAATATATCTGGAATGGCTCAAATCAGCTCCTAAGAGGACCTGAATATTTTTTCTTAACTTTTAAAATTGATGCTGTACCTTGCTTATAAACAAAGTTGAATTTCCTTTATAAGAATCAAAATGCAAGTTATAAAGCATTGCTTTCTCAAGTTATTTGCTAGAATTTAAAGAAAAGGAGAGAGTGAAATGTTACCTTGCATGTAATATATATTAAAAATTTTTTGAGTCATATGCTTTGAGACTACAATAACTTTATATTTTCTCAGAAGTTACAAATAAAACTAGACTTTGCACACAAAATATGTTAGTAAATCAATTAACAAATATGAAGGATTAAATAAATAAGCAATAGAAATGGAGTTAAATAAAAAGCAATAAATATGAATTGCAACTTAATCGTTTGATAAAAAAGATGATAGAACTTATTTTGAGTGATGTATATAATGTAAGGTAAAAGAAATCAAGCTAAACCATGTGGGATTGACAATGAAGACAAGATTGTATGAGACTTGTCCAGAGAAAAAAAAGAATCGAGAGTGATCTTAACTTATAATGTGGAAGGCAGGCCAAGCAGAATGTACATCAGCTGTCAGATTGCTTCATGCCTTTTATAGCAGTTGTTCCTCTGAAAATAGCTTCCAAATGAGAAGGGATGACTACAAAAGGATTAGTTACCATAGGCTTTTCTACACCCCCTAGAGCTCCAGGTTTGTTATGACAGAACAGCAAGAATCTAAAGGAAGTAAACTATGGAATATTAAACAACGTCAGGATGGAGCCACATTCATGCTGAGCTATATTAATGCTACGAAGGATTTTTATTGATACCATTTCCATGGACTTCCTTCATGATGGCTGTTGCTTGCTGTTTTCTCTGCTTCACCATAGTATTATGTGATAGCATGGTTTTTTTGTTCCCTGTTAAAAACAAAGGGACATTATTGAGGCAATGTGAAGAACTCATTTGGAGTGTCTCATAATCACTGTTTTGAAAGACAACATCTTTGTTCTTTATTAAAAAGTTATTATCGCTTGCTACTGAAAGACTTCAATATGCATTCCATATCTGGTGACAGAGTATGTTATTCATTGACAGGCAATGTCACAGTGAACAGAGACCCAGTCTGGACATTAATACAATGATCATCAGGCAGTGAGAAACAAGGAAATTGCTGGTCTCCTTTCCCCTCCCTCTCTTTTCTCCACAGTATTTTAGTCTATCATTGTCTCCTCACTGGCCTTCATTTGTACCAGCATCACACTCCATCAATTCCAGCAAACTGTAAGAATGAAGAAGACACTAGATTAAACCAGAATTTGTTGGTGGTAGCATTTTAATATTGGCAACAGCTGCCCTTTAAAGCAGAGAACGCCCATTTATGAGTCACAATTTCGAATCTCCTTGGACAACTGACTAATAAAACATTTTAGGAAACAACATACTCACCTTGCTGTTAGATTGTGCTTTTTCAGCGGGGATGAATCCCAGTTTGTGGAGGAAGACTCTGGAGATGTACTATGGATGGCACTTGGGCCTGATGGTTTTTATCCTTGAACCTGGGACAGCATGGTCCCTACTCTGACTCAAACTGGGGACTGAGCTTTTCTGAAGAGACTGGCATTCAGCTGACATCAACTGGCTATATATAGCACCAAATACTTTAGCTACTCATATCTTCCTGGCGAAAGGGAGGAACAGGGAAAGATTAGGCTCTCTCCATTGTGTTTTTAGTTTGTGAGATGGTTAAATGAAACGTTCATTGGACATGCAGAAAGTTTTTAGTGAGCACTTTCTGTTGAACAGACAGTAGCCAAAAGGGATTTTAAACACTTTTAAACATCTAGCTCTTATGTTACATGTTAATTGAGGTGGCAAGAGACACATGCATGAATCAGAACAGAATGATAGATTTTTCATAATTAAAATGAACAATATAGGCAATAGTATCTATGTAGACTCAAGAAGAAAGGAAGTAATGTGGGGTGGATCAATAGAGCCAGTTCTTAAGCTGGAGTGAGAACTCATGCTAGGTCCAGAAAAGTGGGTAGTATTTGAATAGTGAACTCAGGAAGCATTTTGAAATGGACCGTTAGAGGATGAGCCATGAAGTTGGGTAAAAGCTGAGACTCATAACTGGGTCATGCTTTTTGAAGAGACCTACAGAGACCAGTCCCTGCAAAGTTGACCAGTCTCTACAATGTCTAGGGTCAAGGATTTTCATTTGCGTGCATGACAAGATTTGAAAGGTTTGCCTATCAAAAGGTTTGGCCTCCTTGATGGTCCCTGGACACAAAAATGTGTTCTCATCTCTGAGCTTTTCCTTTTACTATTTCCCCCTTTCCCTGGTTGAAATGGTATCCTCAAAAGGTAATCATTATGTTAATTTTGCTTGCCAAAATGAAAATAGATACTGTATTCCTTTTACTATTTCCCCCTTCCATACTTTCCCCCTACTCACATGGCACAGTCATGCATTCAGGACTCTGCTCAGATAACAATCCCTCATAAAATCCTTCCCTTATCACCTTGTCTAAAATATCACACTGCGCCATTCTCTAGTCCCTTACTCTTCTTCATTTTCTTTATATTTTTCTATTAGTTAAGATAAAAGTCAAATGGGAGTGACAGAAACCCCCCCAAAACAGAACTGTAAAAAGATGGAAGATGTTTCTCTCACAGGTAAGCTTAGTCTAGAGGTAAGTAATTGAGGGTTTGCATGACTGACATAATTATCAAGGGCTCAGTTACCCTCTAACTTTTTGCTCCACTATCCCTAAAATGCAGACCCCTTGGGCCTAACTGGCTGCCCCAGCTCCAGTCAGCATGCATATATTTCAACCAGCAGGAAAAAGAAAAAAAAGTGAGAAGGGAACACTGTCTTCTTTTCAGAACATGTCTGATATTGTTCATACTTCTGTTTACATCCCATGGGCAGAACTTAGCCATATAGCCGTACATAACTCAAGAAAGGTTGGGAAGTGTAGCTTCTATTCTAGGTGGTCATGAGCCCAGTTAAAATTCATACATAACTTATTAACAAAGGGAATAATTGTTGCTGAGTGACAACTCAGTTTTTTCACTAAGAACATGTCAACATTATTCTATCTATCTATCTATCTATCTATCTATCTATCTATCTATCTATCATCTATCTATCTAGCAAAAGTTTATGTTATGTACAATTCTAAAGGTTGAAATGGCGTCCTCAACAGTTTTACTAGCACCTATAATCCCAGCTACTCCAAAGGCTGGGGTGGGAAGATTGCTTGAGCCCAGGAGGTAGAGGTTGCATCTATTTATGTGATATCTCTTTTTTCTACTAAACTATGAATCCTATAATGGCTTGGGCTTTGTATCTTCAGCAGATGAAATTGTATCTGGCATATGGTAAGCACTCAATATTCATTGAATGAATGAATACATGAGTAGGTTGGAGATTAACTGCAGAATGCATTAAAGGTTTGGCATGAGTTTGGAATTCAAACGAACAGTCACTTGAATATACAAAGGTGGTGGCTATTTGTGGGAGGACTTGTATTTTATAAGATTGAAATAGGTTATACATTTTGGTGCCTGATCATAGGATTGAAAGTTTAAGGTTGTAAATTATAGCACTTTGGGAGGCCAAGGTGGGTGGATCGCTTGAGCCCAGGAGTTTGAGACCAGCCTAGGCCAGCTAGTAAAACTCTGTCTCTACCAAAAAAACAAAAACAAAAACAAAAACAAAAAACCCAAAAATTAGCCAGGTGAGTGGCATGCACCTATAATCTCACCTACTCCAAAGGCTGGGGTGGGAAGATTGCTTGAGTCCAGGAGGTACAGGTTGCAGTAATCCGTGATCAAGTCACCATACTCCAGTCTGTGCAACACCAGACCTTGTCTAAAAAAAAAAAAAAAAAAGCTAAAGGTTGTAGAAAGCAGGTTTAAGCTAATCTAGCTAATCTATTGCAATTGCTTCTAAGCAAACATTTGCACTGAAATTATAATTAGGTATCAAATGAGAAATTATTTTGCCAAAGCAAATAAATTTAAATTCCCTCTCAAAATCCCTTGAGTGCCCATATGTTCCTGGCTGTAGCCTTTACCATAGTGTGCTATTAGAAAAGTCTTTTAAACTCTGTTTTCTCATCTGTAAAATGGTGATGACAGTATCTATCACATAAAGTCATGGACATTTTACATGGGACAATTAGAAATTCCTTATACTTAGTAAAAATTTAATAAATGATGTTTCTTCCTTTTGCTATTGTTATTTCTGCAATATGGTAGGATTCAGAATTTTATAGTAATCAACTGCATTATTCAGTTAAAAAACCATAGATTAAGAAAGTTCTGGTTTTCCTATTTGATCATCTTCATATGTTTCCAACTTTATGTTATGTACGGTTCTAAGTGTTGAAGTGGTGTCCTCAACAGATAATCGTTGTTATTTTAATTTTGGTTTCCAAAATGAAAATAGATACTGTATTTTAAAAGATTGTAAAAGTTTTACTGAATATAAGGTCTTACACCTTTTTGTCTATTTTTCAAATATATTCTACTTAAAATTCTCTTGCCTTATTTTGTAAATTCATTTATACATATCTAGCTTTCTGGTCTCTGAGTTATTACCTGTTCTGAAAAAGAAGAAAGAACAAATCATTGATGTTGCAGTCTTAAGATGGGATATGGTATCCATGTGCTTCATAGCACAAATGGTGAACTTTAAACAGAACTTTAGTGGTTATTACAAAGCATTTTTAGGTGGTCCATACTGAAAGCCAATGCCTTTTAATTTTAAATCAAGTCACAGTTAATTGATTTCTATTTCATCTGCACAGAGATCTGGTACTAGACAAAATTAAAATTCAGCCCAAATTCGTCATACTGAGATCATCTTTTGTCCTCAGCTCACACCCTCCCACCCCATGACCACACACACACACTATAGACTAGAAAAGGATGTCTCCTACCTGCAGAGACTCGATTCCTACCCTTGTCCTACTACTCATTCCTTCCCTTGAAGCTTCTCCTTCACCCCAGTTTAAGCAGAGTAGTACTTTATCTTTCTTTCAAGGCCCAAAGTATTTTAAAATAACTGATGCTAAAGACAGAAGATACGATCTTTTCTTACAGGCAAAATAATAGGATTCTAATGGTAGAAACTTGTGCCTTGGGAGGCTAGTGAGAAAGAAGTTTTTGCCAGTGATTTTCAACACCTCTATAACCAAACTATTTCCACTGCTGGAGCTGGCCACAGTTGCATTTCCAACTCCTTCACCACTTGCCAAAAGAGAAAAAAAGATTAAATAAAGTGACTTTTATTGCTATATTGCTACTAACAAAAATCCACACCATGAGGACTCATGAAAGGCAACCTTATTCAGCCAGTGGTAAACATGAGCACTTTAGCCAACTGGTAAACAAAGTCTACATCGACCTTCCTCTAACTGAGCACTTGTTTTTTAATTCTGTGTTTCTCTTGTCCCATTGACAGTCTATATTAGGTGGCTGTGGGCAGTTAGAGATTAGAGGAGGATTGGGGAGGTAGGCAGAATGTGGGAACTCACTGTTTGCTAGGTGGGCAGACAAAACATTGCCATTATTGAGGCTCGGCTCTGGACTGAGGCACACATAACCCAAACAGGACAGCTGCCAGACCAGTGTTGAGTGACCATTCTGAGGGGACAATCAGCTCCTTACCAGCCTTCAGGGCCTCAGTTACGGTGCTAACTCTGGTATAACAAAGGTGGTGTAAACAACTCACCTTTGGTGAGGTTGTCTATGGAAGCATGGCCTTTGGTTTGTGCAAAATACTCAGTGCTTTCTTCTTGATGCCTAATTGGCCTGCTGTGTCTTCGATGGTTTCTATTTTCCTATACTGAGGAGGATCCAGCCTATAACTGACCTCCTTAGCAGGCCATAGCAAGGGCAGAATAGGAACAGGCATTGACGGGGTAATCATTCTACCAGCCAATGTGGGACAGAATAGGAACAAGCGTTGACGGGGTAATCATTCTACCAGCCAATGTGGGACAGTACAAAAAAGATAGATGAGTTTTCAACTGGTCTCATTACCATAAAGGCCTAAGGGTAACAAGAATGTTAAGAGGAAAAATTCCAACCACTGTTCAGTTAATGTTTGCTAGGCATGGTTAGCCCTGTTTTACAGATAAGAAAACTGAAGTTCTGAGAGAGCAAGTAAAACCCCCAAAGCGTCATACTTGTATGTTACAGAGACGGAATTACAAATTGGTTTTGTCTAATCTGAAGGCTTTTGTTTTTTTCACCATATTGTGCAGAAATCTCTGTTTCCCTCATCTTCTCTAAATACCTCTGCATTGCTGTCTACATAACAAAAATGAAGCAGAGTTGAGAATTGTCAGAAAAATTATTGCAATGTGCTCCTTACTAATTTCCTCTGGAATTTAACATCCTAATATTAGGTTTATTTGGGGTGAGGTGCTTTTTACTTATAATATTTGTGGCTCTTTTCCAACTCATGTTTTTCTTGTTTGCAAACTTCTAGAGTTCCTCATGGTGTCTATTCTCAGGGTGCTTTCCTTTCCTTCAGCTGTGCAAATACTAAAGTGATTAAAATGCCTAACATAAACAAATGGAAGCCATTTGCTGTGCAGACCTCTCCTTCCTTTCCTGGCCCGTGTACCACACCATCACAAACACACTTACCACCTTCGCTGCCAACAATGAGAATTAAATCTAACTCCATCCAAATAATTTGTTCATATGGAAGCCCCATGTTATACCTGTCTTTCTTTGTAAATTTATTTCTTTTACCGAAGTGTTTCCTTCTAAGCTCTTAAGTCAAGCCTTAAGATAAGCTGGGGAGAAGAAGGGATAAGCAGAGGCTGATGACCAGCTTGTCCACGACACGAGCTAACATAATAGGGTTGGGAACTTGGAAAGAAAGTTTCAAATACAGGAATATTAAGAAACAAGCTGCCAAAGCAAACCGCAAGTCACTTTTTTCCTTTGCTTGCATAATCCCAACACTTATCCAGAACTTTGTCACATTTCCTTTTACAATTAGAGCCAGGCAGTAGTTTTCCTATACAGTACAGATTCAAAATACTGAAACTTTTTGTTTTAAGTTTTCTTACATGCAAGAAAATCTCATCCTTCTCTTACATACAAATTTAGCGTGACCTAATTGAGTTAAAAAGTTCAATAAAGAAAACATGAAGCTGTTTGTTCAAAAAAGAGTATATACAGGCTGGGCACGGTGGCTCGCACCTGTAATCCCAGAACTTTGGGAGGCCGAGACGGGCAGATCACAAGGTCAGGAGATCGAGACCATCCTGGCTAACATGGTGAAACCCCATCTCTACTAAAAATACAAAAAAATTATCCGGGCGTGGTGGAGGGTCCTCTGTCCCAGCAGCTACTCGGGAGGCTGAGGCAGGAGAATGGCGTGAGCCCGGGAGGCGGAGCTTGCAGTGAGCTGAGATCGTGCCACTGCACTCCAACCTGGGCGACAGAGCGAGACTCCATCTCCAAAAAAACAAAAAAGTATATACAGCCGGGTGCAGTGGCTCACACCTGTAATCCCAACACTTTGGGAGGCTGAGGTGGGTGGATCATTTGAGGTCAGGAGTTTAAGACCAGCCTGACCAACATGGTGAAACCCCATCTCTACTAAAATACCAAAATTAGCTAGGCATGGTGGCGGGTGCCATAATCTTAGCTACTCAGGAGGCTGAGGCAGGAGAATCGCTTGAACCCAGGAGTTGGAGGTTGCAGTGAGCCAAGATTGCACCACAGCACTCCAGCCTAGGCGACACAGTGAGACTCCCTCTCAAAAAAATAAAAATAAAAAAGAGTATATAGTCAAGAAATTTAGTGACAGAGCCTAGATCTCACAGCAATGTATCACATGCCAGAGCATCTGCAGCATGACTATAAAAGATGGACAAGCACATTATTAACAGCCCAAGGCTGTTACATTGCATATTACTTACCATAATGCCTGGCATATATTAAGTGAGTAATAAATGTTAGCCATTATTGTTATTAGCATGAAAAACTTTAACTTTCGCATAAACTTATGAAAAGATGTTATCAAAATATGTAAAGTCACTGTATTAGTCTGTTCTCATGCTGCTGATAAAGACATACCAGAGACTGGGTAATTTATAAAGAAAAAGAGGTTTAATGGGCTCACAGTTCCACGTGGCTGGGGAGACCTCACACTCATGGTAGAAGAGCAAGGGATGTCTTACATGGTGGCAGGTAAGAGAGAATGGGAGCCACACAGAAGGGAAACCTCTTATAAAATCACTAGATCTCATGAGATTTATTCACTACCATGAGAACAGTATAGGGGAAGCTGTCCCCATGATTCAATTATTTCCACCGGGTCCCTCCCACAACACATGGGAATTATGGGAGCTACAATTCAAGATGAGATTTGGGTGGGGACACAGCAAAACCATATCAGTCACCTTAAATAAAAATGGCTTAAACCCCATTTGCAGATGAGGCAGCGAGAGATTAAGTCACATGTTAAAGGTCACACAGAGAGAAAAAATAGAATGGTTCCTTAACTGAGAAAGATATTGATATAACTTGATTTGTGATACTATTAATATAAATAAAGCTTGTGTAGCTCAGAGGAGAGATTGCTGAGAAATAAGGCACCCAGCAATAAACAGTGAAGAGCCTGGATTATTTGATAAGCATATACTAATATGGACATGATATATTGATGAATTAGAGCCTGATATCATTTACAAAATATGAGTTGTATAAATTTCTTTATTCTAATTTTATGCTTACCATCCAAACTTCCACTAATCCATTGGTTTTCCATGTAGTTTGCTAGAATCCAAACCCATCTGCTTTTTCTCATTAAAGTATGCTGCAATTTGAGAGTAAAACATTCAGCACCTAGTAAGTTTGTTGAATAAATGAATGAATGAATAAGAAAAAGAAAGACACTGAAACAGAAACAGAAGAGCAAAGTTCAAAAGAAAAGAGAATTTTTAGGCACTGCCAAGATCTGCACAAAAGCCACAGAGAATGACACATGAGAAAAGGTCACTTGATTTGGCAAGAAGTAGGTCACTGGCAGAATTTAGAGACACTTCTGTAATGTGGTGGTAACAGAATCCTAATAGAAGGGATTTAAGATAAGAATGAGTGGATGGGAAGTGTATGTGGCAAATGGCAACTACGTATTTGAAAGGACTGGCTGTGAACTGAGGAGAGAGAGAGAGTTCAATTTCTAGAAGGGAAAGCAAGTTCTACAAGCATATGTGAGTGTGTGTGTGTGTGTGTGTGTGTGTTTCAGAAGCAGAAACTTGAACATACTTAGAGATAAAAGAGAAACAAACACTGGTGTATAAAACCGTAATAATTCTGACGATGCGAGATTTGGGGTAGTTCACTTCCAAGGCTATGATGGTTGATTAGTAGAGAGAACCAATGCTCTAATGTTTTATTCTTTAGTAGATGGAGTCACTTTGTAACCCCAGTGTTTAAAATAGTTTTGGCATATGGTAGGCATGTGGCAATATTTGTTGGATAATGCAGCATAACGCTTGGCATACAGCAGGAATGCAATGTATATTAGTTCTTTCTCTCACTCTTGGCTCAATCATCCATTCTTCATTCTTATCACCTGATTCCATGATCTGCAGTGGTAGGGCAAGAAGGGATGGTGGTTTTGAGAACTTTAGTTCCCTTATTTTACATTAGTCCTCTTGAAACTGAAATGGCATACATGCTCTAAAAACAAAGCTTCATTACCTCTCAAAATAAACATGAACATTTTAAGTTAAAAATGCATCATCAATATTTCATTTTGCTTGAAAAATTTTATTCCTTGAGTCCAAAAAAATATATACTCCTGGTTTTTCTCCTCTGCTTTTTCTCAGTTTATTCATTCAATAGGTATTTATTAAGCAACTGTCATATCAGCTCTAGGAGTTGAGAGGTAAGTACAATTCTGGGCTGGGCACGGTGGCTCATGCCTGTAATCCCAGCACTTTGGGAGGCTGAGGCGGGCGGATCACCTGAGGTTGGGAGTTTGAGACCAGCCTGACCAACATAGAGAAACCCTGCCTCTGCTAAAAGTGCAAAATTAGCCAGGCGTGGTGGCACATGCCTGTAATCCCAGCTACTCGGGAGCGTGAGGCAGGAGAATCGCTTAAACCCAGGAGGCGGATGTTGCGGTGAGCCGAGATCGTGCCATTGCACTCCAGCTTGGGCAACAAGAGTGAAACGCGAAACTCCATCTCAAAAAAAGAAGTAAGTACGATTTTAAAACTTTCCATTCTAATGGAGCTTACATTCTAGTGGGAGAAACAGGCACTGGACAAGAAAAACTAGTAAAGTGTGCTGTATGTTAGAGAATAAGAAGTATTATATTAAGAAAAAATAGTAGAGAAGCCAGGTAGCATTGTTTGGGGAGAGATTGTGATTTAGATAGGATGACCAAGGAAGGCTTCATTTTGAAGGTGTCATGTAAGTAAAGACCTGAAGGAAATGCAGAAGCAACCCGTGAGGATTTATTAAGGGAAGAACATCCCAGGCAGAATGAGCAGTTACAAAGGCCTTGAGGTGGGGATATATTTAGGTATATTTGAGGGAAGTGAAGAGGCTAGTGTAACTAGAGCCATGTAAGGGAGAGAGAAGTTAGGAGGTAGCACAGGCCCATCAGCCATAAGTACTTTGCTTTTGCTCTACCTGAGATAGGAAGCTGTGAGAGAGTTTTGCACAGACAAAAGATAATACAACTTCCTGTCCTAACAGGACCACTGTGCTTGCTTTGTGGAGAATGGATCACAGTAAGACAAGGAGAGAAGCAAGGAGACCATTTAGAAAGCTATGTGATAATCTAGGAAAGATAGAGGGTGGCTTGGTTCAACGTGCCCTGGTGCGTGTGTAGGTGGTGAGATGTGGTCAGCTTCTGGAAGGCAGAACCAATAGGATTTGCTGATGGATTGGATATTAGGATGTGAGAGGCAGAATGACTGTAGGTTTGGGGACCTGAGCAATGGGAAGGACAGAGTTGCTATTCTTTGAGATTTGGAAGACTCTAAAAAGATTGAGTTTTGGAGAGAATGTCAGAAACTCAAATGTGAACATTAATTTTGAGACGTCTAAATGGGACATCATTGAGAAATGAATAAATGGAAAAACATACAAGAGAACATACTCTGCTTGCTATATGAGTACTGCTTCAAAACTTGTTTCCAAGTGGAGACATAAAGTAACCAACTGGATTTTAAAACTTGAATTTTAGAGAAATCTGGGATAGAAATATAAATTCGAGATTGTTCAGCACTTATATTTAAAGCCTTGAGATGGTTCCTATTCTGCAATTCAAGCTCTTAATGTTGAAATACTGCAGGGCTCAGTCTTTGAACCTTTTCTCTTTTCTGCCTACACTCTGTCATCTCTTGTTCTTTCCTCTTTTTCTATATTCCTTATCAAATCTGGTCAGTAAATCTGGAATATATTTGCAACTGAAATGTTCTCATGAAGTTTACTGTTATCACCCTGATCCATCTCTCTTGCCTAGATTATTGTGATAACCTAATAACTGATGATCTACTTCCATGCATATCTTACTTCAGTCTCTTCTCACAAGGTAGCCAGAACCTTTTAAAATTTTAAATCAGACAGTTCAATTCCTCTGCTCAAAATGCTCCAGTGGTTTCCTATTTTAGGCAGAGTAAATGCCAGTTCTCTTCATGACCTAAAAATGCCAGTCCTTATATTGGCCTAAAAATGCCCTACGCAATCTTATATTCTGATAACTCTCTGGCTACACCTATTCTTAACTCTCTTGCTCTTACTGCAGTAGCCCCAGCTTCTTTGCTTTTCTCAGACATCCCAGGTTATTTTCTCTGCCTGAAACACTGTCCACATATCTGCACCACTCTCTCTCAAACCACTTTGAGGTTTTTCACTCAATGCCACCTTCTCTGTGGTGCATTTCTTGACTTTCCACTTTAAAAAATCAAAAACCTCCACCCCAGAACTCACTATTCGTCCCTGAATTATTTTTCTTCATAATAATTATCACTATCTAACATATTAATGTCATATTAATGAAAGTATGGATCATTGCGTGTTTTGTTCTCTGCTGAATTCCCTAGCACCAAGAATAGTGTTTGACACATAGTTGACATGTAATTGTTTTTTTGTCTCATTTTGTTTTGTTTTTGAGACAGAGTCTCGCTCTGTCATCAGGCTGGAGTGCAGTGGTGCAATCTTGACTCACTGCAACCTCTGCCTCCCGGTTTCAAGTGATTCTGCTGCCTCAGCCTCCTGAGTAGCTAAGACTACAGGCGTGCACCACCATGCCCAGCTAATTTTTATATTTTTAGTAGAGACGGGGTTTCACCATGTTGGCCAGGATGGTCTCGGTCTCTTGACCTCGTGATCTGCCCACCTCGGCCTCCCAAACTGCTGGGATTACAGGTGTGAGCCACGGCACCCGGGCAATATTTTTTAATAAACGAAATGAATGAATAAATGGAATAAGCATGCAATCAAAGAGAACATAGTCTGCTTGCCATATGAGTGTTGCTTCAAGACTAGTTTCCTACCTAGACCCTCTTCCCTCAAATTTCCCTCTAGGCTCCTTCTAAATAAAATGCTGAAATGCCCATAGATGGTACATGCAGTAGGCAGTACATGCAATTGGGTCTCAAGAGGCCTCTTTAGGGCATACCTATGGTGGGCATTTATAAAAATGAGGAAAATATGGTTCCTGTTTTCAAGAAATTCATAGTCCAATTGAGAATACAGTTGCGTAAGAGCATGCGACTTGCATTAAAAGAAAACGTTTTAAATATCCACAGCTTTCCCTTTGACTTCCAGTTCTTAAAGAGATTGGAGTTTTGTGAGCCTTGGGCAGCTGACAAAAAAGCCTGTGGTTTTTGTTGGTCTGATAAGGGTAATGAGGAGAACTGCAGATTTCAAAGAAGCTGGGCAAGTTTGATTGATTTACATTAAAAAGGGGGAAGAGTGTCTCAAGAAAGTTTTTCTTCTTGAAGAAGCAAGGCCAGATGGGAAAGGAAGGAATTGGGTGGTATTAGTAAGAGGAAGGCGTATGATTAACAAATAAGTATGCACTGACATTTTGGCAATAAGGTGCATGGGGTGGTGGGGTAGTAGGGAAGAAAATAAGCTTCTACAAGGATTAGAGAAAACTGACCGAGGCAAAGGAATTGTCTTTTTTTTCTTCTTAAAATATCTCAGTTTTAGGTTTACTTTTTTCTTTTGAAAGCATCTAAATGACTTGATTGCAAATGTACCTCTGAGAACCTGAATGAATTTATTGTTGCTATTTGACTGTTGGAAAATGTCTTCTTTCAAAAGGATTATTTCAGTTTTGCCTATTTACTATACAGTAGTCCATTCTGTTAAAAGAAAAACTTTGGACAGATTATGTTTAACAGAGTTTAACTGAACAAAGAACAATTCTCTAATAGGAAAACACTCAGAACCAGAAGAGGTTCAGAGAACTCTGCTCGACAATGTGGACAGGCAGTATTTACAGATAGAGGAAAAGAAGTGAGGTACAGAAATAGCTAGATTAGTTACAGCTCTCAGTTTGCTGTATTTCTGCATGGTATGACCAGGTATCAATCTGTGATTGGTTGAAGCTCAGCTTCTGTGATTGGCTGAGACTCAGCCATTTGTTACAAAAGAATATACTACTAAATCAGGCTTTCAGTTTATTTAGGTACCAAGCTAGGTTGCAATTCCTTATGACTATAAGCAGCAAAGATCAGGGGGCTAAAAACTGTTCCTGGTTTTAATTAAACCATATCATGAGCTAGAGGAGAATGTTTGTGAAGGGATCAATTGTATCTAGCACTTTTACAAATGAAATCTGTGAATCTATCTGTACATGAAACTTCTATCTCGTAGGTATTGCATTTGTACTTTCATTAATTACTCTAATACTTTCTTCCCTCTTTTTCTCTTTTGCTGTTTTCCTTTTTATTTTTCGGCTTAAATTTGATGTTATGACATTTTTATACCATAACAATTGTAAAATGTTATTAATATCTCATGTTTTTCCCTTTTTACTTTTCATCCTTTTGTGCAAAGACCCATTAGCTAACTGATGAGACAGCTCAAGGGAATTCTGAGTTTGGGATTTCTGTAAACCACGAGTGGATTTATATTGAACAAATTGGTGGGTGAGGATATGTTATAAAAAATCTCCCCAGTTCATTCTGATAATTTATTGACTAGAATACTGGGGTTCTGGGACTATTTTGCAAATAATCAGAAGATCCCGGTTGAGTCTAAGGACAGGGAAATATGTATGCAGTTGGCCCTCTGAATTTGTGGGTTCAGTATCCACAAATCTACAACCAACCCTGCATCAAAAATACATTAAAAAAATTTAAAAAAGCAATATAACAATAAAAAAACACACAAAACCAATACAATATAACAACTGTTGTAAGTGTTAACATTGTATGAGGTATTATAAGTAATCTAGAGATAATTTAAAGTATACAAGAGACTGTGCATAGGTTATATGCAAATAGTACACCATAAGAGACTTGAACATATATGGATTTATTATACAAGTGGGGGAAGGAGTCCTGGAATCATCCCTGTGGATACTGAAGGATGACTATCTATAGAGGGAAGCATCATCATCACCACCACCATCATCACCACCACCACCATCATCACCACCATCACCATTCCCATCAAGCTGTTTTCTTCATTGTAGCAGCTATGATTTCTATACCACTTACGATGTGTCATGGACTGTTCTTGGTGTTTCACCTACATTGACTCTTTCATTTTCACAATACTCCAGATAAACACTGTTATCACCTATATTGTGTAGGTAAGGAAACAGAGACAAACAAAACAAAGTAATTTTCCTTGCCTTAGGTTACACAGCTCATGAGCAATGTTGCCACAACTTAAACCTAGATAGTCTGGCATTACAGTATCTGCTGTTTACATGAGGGTCTTTAAATGAGGGTCTAAACTTCATATTAATATTAATGGGGAATTAATATTTCTCCATTAAATTTAAAACTGCTTGAAGGCCGACATGTCTCTTATTCCTACTGGAACGCCTGTTACCTTATGCACACTGGGTGCGAAGTTTGTATTTGCTGTGAAAACAAATGAATATGTTTTAGGAATGAAGCCATTAGCAAAGGAAAGAGAAGGACCTGAATAACAAATTTAGCTGATTCTGAGGCAGATTCTACTTCCTGTGTGCAGAAAATTTACAAAGAAGCCATGAATCTCTGGAATCATTCTGGAAACCTAGGATTGAAATATAAAATCTGTAAGTACTGTCTCTCCACTCCTCTGGACAAAAATCCTTTACATACATCGTGCCAGACACTATATACACTGGGCACACTAAAGTGAAATACATCCAGTCTCTGATCTCTTGCAAATCAGGGATACGGATTAATTTTAGAAAACAATACAGATCAGTTATCTCATAATTACAATATCCTGTAATTGGAGCTATGGTAAAGTAAGTACAGATACCATCAACCACTAGTCGAAAGGCCTCTCTCAGGGCAGGTAAGCTTCAAAGAGGTGCTCTTTGCTTTGGGATGATGCAGCCTGAACCACTTAATCTTCAGGATTTTTATTCAAGGCACATACTGCACAGCATATGCAGGAACTTTGCCAATGTGGGAGATTTTGCACCAAAAGCTGGCCTACTCAGCTAGGGGGTAGGAGGGAGCTCCAGGAGAGACAGGAAAGTAAAGCTGAGGATTCTTCCTAAGGTGTAAGACACGCCCCTTCCAACAGGCAAGTCTTTCCTTGTGCCCCCGCCTGCAATAAGGTATAGCAACTGAAAATGCCCTCTGTGGGTGGGCGCGGTGGCTCACGCCTGTAATCCCAGCACTTTGGGAGGCCGAAGCGGGAGGATCACAAGGTCAGGAGATTGAGACCATCCTGGCTAACACCGTGAAACCCTGTCTCTACTAAAAATACAAAAAGTTAGCAGGGCATGGTGGCGGGAGCCTGTAGTCCCAGCTACTCCGGATGCTGACGCAGGAGAATGGCGTGAACCCAGGAGGTGGAGTTTACAGTGAGCTGAGATTGCGCCACTGCATTCCAGCCTGGGCCACAGAGAGTGAGACTCGTCTCAAAAAAAAAAAAAGAAAGAAAAGAAAAAAAGAAAATGCCCTCTGTGTGAAGAAAGGCCCAGATAAATTTAACTCTGCCCCTCAGACAACAGAATTAGAAGAACTTTTCACTTAAGAGTTTGTCCTTTACCAAGTTTACTAAGCAATTACAGAAGTTAAAAACTTGCTTATTTAGTAAATAGCCTATGCATTTAGAAATAGTTTTCTCTTCTAATGGTCTCTTTTCCCCCATTTTATTATGAATATATGAGAGTTATATGTAAGTTACAAAGTATAATTTTAAAATGAATACTTTTGAAAGCATTGCTCAACTTAAGAAATAGAATATTATCGATGCCATTGAAGATCATTATCTGTCCCCTTGGGTCTACTGCTGTTTCCTTGTCTCTCCCCAGAAATACCCACTGAAACATATTTTAAGTATTCTTCAGCAACTTTTTTTCACTGAAAAAAAAATTTAAAATCCATCCATGTAATATGTAGTTGTAGTTTACTCATTTTTCACCACAGTTTAGTTCTCCATTCTATGAATATGCTGTATCACATTTAATAATCCAATAACTTATTGACAGACATTTGGTTTTTGACTTTGCAAACAATGCTGCTACCAACACTCTTGTACATGTCTCTTGGAAACTTGTGCAAAAGCTTTTCTAGAGAATTAACCTAGGTGTTAAAATCATAGATAGTAATGATTGCACCAATTTATTTTCTCACCTGGAGAGTAGGTTAGACTCTAGTGTTGTTACCAACCATGTGGGCATAAACTGGTATATTGTGGTTTCATTTGTATCTCTCTGGTTACTGAAGTGACATCATGTTCTTTTCCAATGTTTATTGGGACATTCATTCAAATTTTCTCTTCTAAAATGTATCTATTCCTATTTTTGTCTATTTTTCTTTTGGGTTATTTGCCATCTTCATCTTGATTTTTTAAGGAATTGATAAATAGTCTGGTTACTGATCCTTTGTTAGCTATTTGTATGGCAAAAATCTTCGTTCAGATTCTGGTTTGCCTTTTTAACTTTGTTTTAACACTTAAAAAAAATCCCTGGGTGAAACAAAAGTTTAACTTTTTATGTGTTTGAGTACATCAATCTTTTACTTTATGGTTGATGCTTTTTCTGTCTTTCCTAACCTGAAGTCATAGATATATTCTATTCTATTTTCTTCCAAAACTTACAAAGTTTTCCTCTTTCACATTCAAGATTCTACTCCATCTGAAATTAATTTCATATGGGGTATGAAATTGCGATCCAATTTCATTTATTTTATTTTATTTTATTTTTTAAGATGGAGTTTCCTTCTGTCACTGGCTGGAGTGCAATGGTGTGATCTTGGCTCACTGCAACCTCTGCCTCCCAGATTCAAGAGATTCTCCTGCCTCAGCCTCCCAAGTAGCTGGGACTACAGGCGCCCACTACCATGCCCAGCTACTTTTTGTATTTTTAGTAGAGACAGGGTTTCACCACGTTGGCCAGGATGGTCTTGATCTCTTGACCTCGTGATCCACCCACCTCGGCCTCCCAAAGTGCTGGGATTACAGGCGTGAGCCACCATGCCCAGCAATCCAATTTAATTTTATACTCACATGGATAACAGTTGTCCTAGCTTAATTACTGAATTGTCCATCTTTTCTAGCACTTGTTCTTCCTCTATAAGAAGATCTTAGTTTATCTTGGCTCTTCCGTATACATTTTAGAATCATGTTGTCAAGGTCAAGAACTGTGAAAATGCTGAAATTTTTACCCTGCTTAGGAAACCAACACGTTAGCTCTGTGGATGGAGTTCCACGATGCTGGAAGAAGACATGAACTCCTGTCAGAGATAAAGGACTTTACTTAAGGAAGAGCAAGCAGCGTGAGTTTGGTATTAGCATCAGTTCTTGTCTCTTAAGTCCCATGGGGGTGATGCAGATGGGCTCGGATGGATGCCTGTATATACACTGTAATGGGTTGCATTATAGGAGAACTCTGAACTTGGGGAAACTGAATTGTTTATATTGGGCAGTAAGTATACCTGCCTTTTGCTCTGAAAGAGACACTACCTTCTTTATATTAGACAACAAATTAAACTGCCCTTTGCTGCAGAGGAAGATACCATATTTTCTAAGGCTGTTCACTATACAGACATCCCTGATAAGACAGTCCAGAACAAAGGGCAATCAGTGTCTCTCTTATCTTCTAATTTTTAAAGTATTCACTTATTAATTTAAAAATCTCTGTTATACCTGCAGTACTCCCACTTTTCATTCCTAGTAGCTTATTTTTACTTCGTCACTTTTTCCCTTATTCAATATTACCAGAGGCTTGTTCAGTTTGTTAGTGTTTCCAAATACCAGCATTTCATTTTATTGCTTCTCTACTTGACATTTGTTTTTATTTCATAGCTTTCTGTTCTTTTCGATATTATTTTCCTTTTCCAACTTTCACTGGGTTCATTTATTGTTTAGTTATGGTAGTTAAAATTTTTTATGATACCTTTCTGTCTAACTCCTGAATCACCAGAATTGTGTTTAAAAATTTGCAAACAGAAATAATTATTTTTAGCTATTATTTTAATTTGTGTTTCCATGATAAGCTCTCAGCTGCAAAAAAAAAAAAAAAAAAAAAAAAACAAATTTGAGAGGGCTGAACACAATACAAGTTTATTTCTTATTCATTCGAAGTCCAACATAAATGTTTCTGTATATGACACAGAAAGCAAGTTCCTTCCCTTTGAGATTGCCAACATTCTCAACAAGTATCCCTGTGTGCTTTTGATGAAGAGGAAGGAACAGTATGGAAGATTTCACAGGATATTCTGTGGTCAGGCCTGCAAGTACATGTGTCACTTCTGCCCACACTCATAAGGACAGAGCTAAGTCTCAAAAATACAAGGAGGGTGAAAATGTGATGTAACTGTATGCCTAGCCCAGAAAGGAGAATCAGAATCCCTGCCACATTTTCTAATGTAACTACATTATGGTCATAACATATGTTCTGTATGATACCCGTTCTTTGAAAAATTTAAGACACAGCCCATTTTTGCAAGTGTTTTTTTGTGTGTCTGTTGGAAAATAATGTATATTTTCCAATTACTAAATGCAAGTGTCTGTATATGTATATCAAATAAATCAAAGTTGTTGATTTTATTGTTCAAATTATTTGCATCCTATTGGTTTTCCTTAGCTACTTTATGCATTAATAACTAAGAGATATGTATTAAAAATTTCCCACAGTGTTGGTGGATTTGTCAATTTCTCCATAGGTTTTAAAATTTATATGCAATTTATTTTGAGGCTATGATATTAAACAATGTAAATTTACAAATGTGATCTCTTTTTTTATATTCTTTATTTTTATAGAGTTCTCTTATTAGTATTTTTTTCCTTTAAAGAATATTTTGACTGATATTAATTATGGTCATATTACTTTTGTTTTTTGGTTAAATTTGCCTGGTTCTCCTTCTGAAACTTTGATTAGATATTTTGGACTTTCTCACTCTATTCTTCCTGTATCTTCAACTCTTTTAAAATATTTTCCATCTTTTTATCTCTATTGCTTTATTCTTTTTCTTCTTTTGCAGAAGAACATTCCATTTTATTAATTCTCTACTGCATTGTATCTAAGTTATTTAACCTTTACATTGAATTTTTACTTTTAATTATTATACTTTTTACTTCTAGGAGAACTTTGCCCTCAAATTCTGCCTGATTTCTTGCTGATTAGTCATAGTTTTATCTCCTTCCTTTTTAAAAATTTTTTTCCTTAAACATATAATTTTTCTAAAAAATTTATAGTATATTCCCTATATTTGTACATTTCCAATATTCAAGTTTCTGTTGTTTATTATTTCTGTGACACTTGCATGCAATGGCTTAGTTCACTTGTATTTTGTGATTTTTAAAAATTGATTCTGAAGTTGTATTCGCAATAAAACACAATCCTTTGCACTTTTCTAATACCAAGGTTGTGGATTCATTTCTTTTTTCTTTCTTTCTTTTTTTTTTTTTTTGAGACGGAGTCTTGCTCTGTCGCCCAGGCTGGAGTGCAGTGGCGCAATCTCAGCTCACTGCAAGCTCCGCCTCCCGGGTTCACGCCATTCTCCTGCCTCAGCCTCTCCGATTAGCTGGGACTACAGGCGCCCGCCACCGCGCCCGGCTAATTTTTTGTATTTTTAGTAGAGACGGGGTTTCACCGTGGTCTCGATCTCCTGACCTCGTGATCCGCCCGCCTCGGCCTCCCAAAGTGCTGGGATTACAAGCGTGAGCCACCGCGCCCGGCGTGGATTCATTTCTCTAGGGAAAATCTGTGTTTCTTTTTGCCACATGTCTGCAGACATTACAGGTCTGGAACTAGTTTAAAATGAGTCCAGAAAGGAAAACTTTCAGCTTATAATTTTCCTTACCATGTAAACAGTGCAAATTTTGATACTAAATTCATGTCTGGACTTTCCAGTGGTACAGATTCTCAGGAGAGCCTTTTCTCCCACAGTCAAATCTCTGCCAGACTCTTTCGCTTGCTGCCTTCCTGTGTGAGAGGTCATTTGTTTACTTATGTTGTTCTAGTGAACTCTTTTCCATGTGCTGGTCTTCCTGCGCATGGCTTCTGTGCTGGTGGTCACTAACGAAACTCTCTGCTCTCTGAAAATGCAAAGTTCCCAGCAGCCTGGATGTGTAGGTACTCCCAGGGAACCCAGTTGCTGCAGTGCTCACTTATTTCCCTAAATTTGGATTCTTACTTAATGCCTGAGAGCCTCTTCCATTCATTTTAAAAAAGCTTTTAATATTTTATCTAACTTTTTTTTCAATGACCTAAGATATGAATTTTTCTTTTTTTTTCCAACTTGCATTTAAATACAGTTGAAAAATGGTACAGACATTTGTAGGAGATACCGTTTTTTTCAGTTTGTTGCCAATGCTGAGTGCCTTAATGAATTGTGGATCTCTTGAAATGATTCCAACAATTGTCAGAATGGATGAACTTTCAATGGCAGATTGATTGGCATCATTGTTATGAGGCACGTGAAAACCCAAAGCTAGCTCTTCGACTAAGTGATGCTGTTAGCTTCTGGGGTGTCATGCCACTCTGTAGGGCTTGATTTTTCTCATCTGGAATTGCATTAGTTTATCAGTTATATCTTCCCAAGTAATATGTGTTATAGATGCTCTAGGATATATTAATCTTTTTGATCCCTAGGTGTTGTCTGGGGCTACTTGAGCTCCTGCTAGTCACTTTGAGTTTCTAGTAGTCTCATGTCATTACCCCAATATGCCATACTAATATCATTTTCCACATATACTCTTATAAAAAAGATTAAGAAGAAAGGTCTAGCAGATCTTTTAACAGTCTTTCTGTCTCTAAAGCTGTTGATTCTAAAGATTAACTATTAATGCACTTTTCTTCTCTGGGCACTTACTCATTAAATGAGCATATTGTATCCAAAAGAGAAGCGGATGGATTTTACAGAGTTGCTTTGAACTGAAATCTTCAAAAGGAGTCACATATCTTTGCTAATGAGAAAAATCTTAAGAATTTGGTTCAAAATGACTTGGTTAGAGCTACTGACGCCATTCTAGGAAAATTGTTGTGATGATTTGGACCCGCCAAGGCCCTTTATGGCTCCAAATTATATTTGCTCATAACTACTTCCATTGTGTTAGTTTACCTCCTCACTTGTTTTCCATGAGCACAATATTCTAGAGGCAACTTAGAGGTCAACTTAAGTGCCTCATGTCCTTTCCTTTCTTTTTTTATTTATATTTAACAGGGTGCTTTTGTCTTGCTTTATGTTTTCCATCCCTCTGTTTCCCTGCTAGTTTGAACAACGTGAAGAAGCAGAGCTTGATTTTACTTCCCCAGGCTGCATACCCATAGAACACATCAAAAACAATGATTGGCTTTGCTAATACCTGAAAGTATGGATCCCAGCGTGCTCTACTTCTGATTGTTACTAGCATGATTCTGAGTCAGGCTTTAAGGAGAATGCTTAATGCTCAGCAACCCAGAGTTCAGTCTGGCTCTGAAGTAGCATTGCTTAGGCCGGGATGTTGTGTGCTGTTTAAAAAGCAGATTTCTGTCTCCACCCGAGTCCTACTGAATCTGAATGTCTATCAGCAAGAGCTCAGGGGATCTGCAGTTTTACAAAACTGTAGTTGTAACTGTAGGGACTATTTCTCTGGAAATACAAGAAAGAGCAATTAATTTGTCTGGAAAATAGGGAAAGGGTTTGAAGAAGACATTACAGAAGAGTTTTTGTTTTTGTTTAGTTTGTCTTTGAAGGATGAATCAAATAATTGGCTGATGGGGAAGACTGGGACAGCATATTTCAGTCCGAAGGAGGGGCATGAGTAGAGGTGCAGGAGTGAGGCTCCGTGGCATATTTTGAGAGCTGTAAATGGTCTAATGAGTAGGTTGATGCCTGATACAGGATGGGGATGGAGATAGGAATCACAGAAGGCGGGTCTGAAAAGCAGATTAGGACTGAATTGGAAAAACTCTTGAGTGATAAGGAATTTCATTTTATTTCATAGGCAATAAAAGCCATCAAAGATTCATGATTAAAATGTAGGAAGATTTTCATTTTATAATATAACTGTGGGCCGGGCGCGGTGGCTCACTCCTGTAATCCCAGCACTTTGGGAGGCCGAGGTGGGCAGATCACGAGGTCAGGAGATCGGGACCATCCTGGCTAACACGGTGAAATCCCGTCTCTACTAAAAATACAAAAAATTAGCCTGGGGTGGTGGCGGGCGCCTGTAGTCCCAGCTACTCGGGAGGCTGAGGCAGGAGAATGGTGTGAACCCGGGAGGCAGAGCTTGCAGTGAGCGGAGATCATGCCACTGCACTCCAGCCTGGGCGACAGAGCGAGACTCCATCTCAAAAAAAAATAAAAATAAAATAAATAATAATAATAATATAACTGTGACAGCAATGCAGGGAATGAATTCAAGGGAAATGAAACTAGAGGCAATGGGACCAACTGAAGATTATTAGAATGGCATGGAAGAATGATTTTAACATAGTGGCTGGGGAAATGGAGGAAAAGGGGATAGATGTGGGATCATTCATTGACTCAACAAATATTTGTTACTGTTTCATACATACTGAGCCCTATGCTAGCTGCTAGAAAATGAGAAAAACAAATCATGAACTTCCTAATATGAATACTGTTATGTAGTGTGTGTGTGTACGCATGCATATATATGAATACAATAAATATTTTTTACATAATGGTATTGTCTTTGTGGAAGAAATATAAATAATTTTGCTTTTCTTTGTTAGACATTATTACTTTTTAAAAGTGTCTTTAAATAGATGGAATATATTTTTAAATTTTTATAATTAAAAAATATATATGATTTTTCCTCCAGGACCCTAACGAGAAGACAGATTAATAGTTCTTGATTTAATCACTCTGTTACATAGCTGTTCAATAATTTATTACATGTTCAAGGTCAAACTCATTATTTCACTCCTTTCCAAACTTTCCCTTATTCTTCATCTTTTATTTGAATGTTTCATAGCTATCCCCTCCAACCACATCTAAGCAGTCACCAAGCCTTATTGATTTTTTTAGCTCTTTATCTCTTTCATGAGGTTCATACTCATGTATACATCTGCATAAACTCTTAATCTAGATTACCTGAGCTCAAATTCCAGCTTTCATGTTTGCTGAGTGCATCCCCACGAGCAAATTATTTAACATCTATGATTCTCAGTTTTCTCATCTGTATAATAGAATGAATATCAGTTCTTGACCCATAGGGTTGTTGTGAGGATTAAATGAGATAGTTTATGAAGGACACTAAAAGTAATACCCAGAGAGTAATTAGTGTTAGTTATTATTTGGATTATTTAGGAAAAATGAAAGGATTTTAGTCTTAAATGATAAAAAATGTAACTTCATGAAACCCTTAAGAAGGGAAAAAAAAAAGTCTTTGTTGCTTAGTTACCATAGAGAAGGTAACTTTTTACTGTGTTTTGATACAGGGGTAAAAATGGTGCAAAACAATTAGAGTTTTCAATAAGAAGCATAACTGATATCCCAGTCATGTCTTCAGAACTTAGCTGACGGTTGTTGAAACACAGGTTGATAAGATAAAGAGCAAACCTAAGGTGTTTCTCAAGACAGGGCTCTATTGTGTCCATAAGGACCATGAGGCTATTTGGCTCTTTTCCAGGCATAATAAATTATTTTGGATCTCTGGACTAGGAACTATGAGAACACATCTCATTTAATGTCTTTAACCATTGCTTCCATTTTCTTATGACTAAGCATTGTGAGATCAATGTTAGCCACCTACAGGAAGTAGAAGCCTGGAATATGGAGTTTGGCTACGTCCTCTCACTTGCTAGTGAGTCATATTGTTTATATCCTTTTTCTTTCTTGAGAACAATTGCAAAAAAAAAAAAAAAAGGTAGTTAGGCTTTCAAGGTTTTTGTGATCTTTTCTTTTTGGATAGAATATATAAGTAGATTTAAGAGAAACAGGTGACTACATCCCCCCCCACTGTCCCCACCGAGACAGTACATGTATCACATGGTCTGATATGTAAATCTACCTCCTCTGGTGATAAAGATGCCAGCTGATTCACATATCTTTTCAGATTCTTATTATTCTTAGAAAAACTAATTTTTCAGTGTTTACTGTACAACAGTCCTTGTTCTAGGTACCTTACAGATTTTAATGTATTTAATATGCACAACAGTCCGATTAGTCCTAACAGTAGGTACTAGTATTATATACCCTTTTATAGATTAAGAAACTGAGAAGTAGACTAAGAGGTTTGCCCTAGTAAGCAGCAGTTTGACTTAAAAGTCCATGAGCTTAACCTGCTTTAGTGTATGCTGGTTACTTTAAAAGATTGATAAAATAGTATATTGTGATAATTAAGCATATGTATGTGTTTTAAAATAGCTTGAAAAAATAGATGAATAAAATATAATAAGTGCCTCATTACATATCTTTAGTAAAGAGTGTACAAAAACATTATACTTTTTAAAAGCACTTTATATATGTTATCTTATTTGATACTCATGAAAACCTTACAAGCAAAGCAAGGAAAAATCCTTTTGTCCCAATTTTAAAATAAGAAAATTAGATTCAACAAGATTAAATTACTAGTTTAAGTTTGCAGGGTAAAGTCGGGATAAAAATCTAGATCTGTCCAGTGTTCTTTCCATAAGACCATCTTCCTACTTCTATAAATAGTAACTCTACAGTGCATTCACAGGGTAGAGGAGGCAAGAAACGAAATGTGACATTTTTTAAAATGAGTTTTTACTGAATCATGGAAAAGTGCAAACTAAGGTGGACACTTACTATTTGTATTGTATATGATCCCAAACCTGACTTTCGAGTGAGGAGTTGTTGGATCATTTGATTTTAATTTTAGGTGGGAACCAAAAGATCCAGTCTTACCAGATCCGTTTCAAAAACTGCAGTTCTTCAAAATGAATATTTTGGAAATTAGACTCTTCTCTTCATTCACCTGTTACTATTGTTGTTGTTAATCTTCTTGAATAAATTTAAATGTGAATCGGAGAAGAATAGAAAATTGCGTTTGATTTTATTAGAGGCCATTCCAGAAACTGATCCCTAGTTGTCTGTATCTGTTATTATTCAATGAGACTAGTTTTAATTTTCATAATACTACAACTACTTGTGATAATATCATAAACTAGGACAATTTATCCCTTCTGCTTTGTTTTTTCCAAATTCACAATACCTTTTAGAAGTTCGTCACTTTGCTGTGCTACACACGGTGTATTAATCAAATTCTAGATTTACTCTGTTCCAGAACCAGCCTTTCCAAGTTGCTATTTAGGTTCAGTGGGCCACGTTCCCTCTAGGCATGGTGCTTTTCCATAGGTTACTCTGAATGAGAGTATGTTCAAGGTTGTTTTAGAAATCTGAAAAATAAGTATTGGAGAAAATGCATAAATGAGATATATAGAAAGGCAAATAAGTGAAGATGGGGATTAGAAAGTAGATACAAAACTAGAATTATTTTGCTGATTTTCTCTTTCTGAAGCAAGTCAAAGCATTACACTCTTAGGACTTGAAAACATGGCTCTGGCTGGCAACCAGGGGTAGACACACTGTGAAAACATTTGCTGCTCTTTATTCTTGAGTTGAATTTTGCCTACAGTGAAGCAGACCACAAAATGAAGGGAAGGTTAGTTCATGAAATTACATAAACTTGGTCTATTTATTTTTTACCTTAATTACCTTGGAGCTATTCCAAGCATAATGAGAACCTCAATGGTCTTACAGAAAGTTTGGGCCTTGAGTTTGGGACCACATTCATTCATGTGGTAAGAGGTGGGCACTGGAGCATAAAGGTGGCAGTGGATTTTCTGGTTGGTGTTATGATCCCATGTATACAATCACCCCGTAAAAATCCTTCACTTTGTAAAGTGAATGGGCCAGTCCTCTTTTTCACATGTGCTTCTCAGCATGCTGCCTTTTGTAATTTTTTTGGTTATTCTAATGGCTTTCTTTGATATTTCCTATTTCTCCTATACAAAAATTGTGGTTGTTAAGGAGAGGGAGAAAAGAGGACCTTTAGCTGAGTATGATGGGAAACTCAATCTTCCTCATCTGTATCCTACCATTAGTAGTCCTATGTATGCCTTCCTAAAAATCAAGGAAATTCTCCATTTTCCTATATTTTATATAATTTTCTCTTTCTTCTCTGTGTTTTTATAGCTCTTAATTCATACTTCTGATGTGGAATTTGGTATCTAATATATGTTTTATGTCTCTACTGCTTGATAATCAGCACTGTATTATATTCATCTTTTTCTTCTTTTTCTAACGCCTAACAAAATCCCTCCTTGTATATAGTAGATATCCAATCAATGTAAAATGAATTGAGATCACTATTTCTATATATTTTTCTTTACCTCTTTTTACAATGTACGTTTTCTTATATATTACTTTTTTAATTAAAAAATGAGATCAAAGGCCAGGCGCAGTGGCTCACGCCTGTAATCCCAGCACTTTGGGAGGCTGAGGCAGGCGGATCACCAGGTCAGGAGATCGAGACCATCCTGGCTAACACAGTGAAACCCCATCTCTACTAAAAATACAAAAAAAAAAAAAATTAGCAGGGTGTGGTGGCAGGTGTCTGTAGTCCCAGCTACTCAGAAGGCTGAGGCAGGAGAATGGCATGAACCTGGAAGGCGGAGCTTGCAGTGAGCCAAGATCACGCCACTGCACTCCATCATGGGCGACAGAGCAAGACTCCGTCTCAAAAAACAAAAAACAAAAAAAAAAAACCAAGATCATATTATTTGAAGAAGAATGTGCTAATTTCCAGATAATTCCTTTTTTGACAATGGGTATAGTAATCAACTATGAGCCAGCTCCTGAGAGACTTTTAAAACCATGCCAGAAGCAGATAATAATGAGCCTCAGATGTGCATCTGGAAGGATGCTGATATTTATTGGTCATCATTCTCAGTAGCAAGCTCTGGCTAGATCCAAAAACCCTGTCCTTGACTGGTATGTTGGTTAGCCTCTATGCAGTGGCTAGTGGGTAGGGTTGGTTATTTATGATGATGATGATGATGATAATGATGATGATGATGGTGATAGTTATGGGCATGCTGGACACTATACTTTCCACATGCTTTGTTTCTTCTGATTGTGTGGTGTAGTCACAGAGAAGGTAAGTGACTTTCCCAAAGTCACACAGCAAGAAGAGAGGGAGCCTGGCATTCAAACCCCCACAGTTTGACTCTATCCCTCACTCTTAACCACAACATATTCTGTTATTATCAAGTTGTTTCCCTTTCTGGAAAAATTTAATGAGTTGACGTGTTAAACATGAAATTGAACTTTTTCATGGAAATAAGATTAGTATGAGGGTTATTTTATATGTATTTTTAATGATCCTTTGCCTAACTTTTAGTAGGAGTGACCACTAACATATTTAATCTATTGATTAGTATACAAAGCAAGTACCAGTATGTGTAAATGAAGTAAGCGGGGCAACACAGTAATGAACCATTTTAAATTATAAGAAACATACTCTATTTTATTATACTATTTGAAAGTTCCTGTATTCTTATTCTGTGCCTTAATTTTCTACAAATCAGAGCAGGAGGTAACAATTGTTATCAGGAATATGGAATTCATAATGTTTTTAGGAGGATATTTATAGGCATTTGTCTGGAGAATTTTGTGAAAAATTGGATCACTTCACAGCTTTGTGTAATGTCCTTTTTCTTACAATAAAGCTTCCTATACAAAGAACAAATAGAGAAGATCAAACTCTTAATCATTATGTTATCTGTCAAAATGAAGGTCTTTCTATGCTCAATCTGCTATTTCATTAGCACTCATAACTTTATCTTAGACCCCTAGCTGAATTTTTAATCATTTGATTCTTTACCACAATTTCACTATGTAGTATATTTTTGACCCTTAAAGTTTTATTGTTAATGGCATTCAAACTCAAAAACACAATTCAGGTTGATTCTGTATCCAGATACCTAAAGCCTCTGATCTTGCTCTCAAATCCTACATTTTGCTTTCTAATTGCTTGTAATAGTGGTTCTTGGTCAATCAGGAGTAATTTTGCCCCCCAACGGACATTTGACAATGTCCGGAGACATTTTTGGTTGTTACAACCTGAGGAGTAAGGTGCTGCTGGCATCTGGTGAATAGAGGCCAGAGATGCTAAATGCACAGGACAGCTCCCCACAACCCACCCCGGCTTCCCATTATCCCATAAAAAATGTCAACGGTGCTGAGGTGGAGAAACTCTGGTTTATAAAAACTTTTACTGGGAACATTGCTTTGTTACCTTCTCAACTACTACAGATAATTTTTAGGTACTATATGAAAAGTTAATAGGTCTGATTTATAAGGAACTTATACATTCAAATAAAAGTTGTGTTTCAAAGCCAGAGACAGAGGGAGGGAATGGGATCCAGAACTAAGGTTGGGAGCTTAATTTTTTTCCAGCAGAGGAGAGACATTTTCCATAATGAAAATAGGAAATAAGGACACAATAGGTATAGGGGCAGATAATTTTGAAGATGTACAGATACAAATTTGAGGATGTTTGTACCTAATATCTTCTATTTACTCTACACGATGGAAGTTGAGATCGTCTCTTGAGAGAGAGGTCGCAGTGGTGACCCAGGAGGTTTAGGCATAATGGACATTGAAATGGCCACTGTAGACAATGGGTGGGGCTGTGTTGAAGTTCAGTGAGTAGAGGCATCATGGTTCAGGTGGCTCATAACACTTGTGCTAGACACAGCCCCTAGGAGAAGGAGACTATCAAGAAATAAGCAAAAGCTCTTTTTTTGCCAAGTGGATCAGGGTGCAGAATTCTAGCCATAAACAAGTGCTTAAAGAACTAGTAGAAAATTTCAGAAAGGCCCAGTTATAATGGCTAGACAAGAACAGTGGAGGTTACTGGAAACTATTATAACCTGATCGGCCTGGGAGAGCCCAAACTTACGGTATATGACTGGTTCCTAATCCCACCTGCAGATGGAATTGGGAATCTTATTCATTCATTCATGTTTCAAGTATCAACTTCTACAACTACTAGAATAAAGCCTGATATGTTGTGGATGCCCAATAAATATTTGTTGATTAATAAATAGTACGCACATTGTTAGGCACTGAAGATACATACATGCTGAAGAAAATAGTCAAGGGACAAGCCCAGTGTACTTTGAGACCCAAAGGAGGATCATCTGACCAGGCTTGAGAGTTCAGAGAGGCCATCCCAGAGGAGATGAGATTGGAGTTTGTGTTCAGTGTGCCAAGGATGAGGCAGGGTTGCTTTATTTTCTTAAAAATAGCTTCAGGTGGGATAAAGTAGGTGAGATTGACACTGAGAAATTCAGTGTCAACCCTGACCTTCTCCCACCAGGGAAAAGTTGCACGAGGCAAGGAAGTACAACAGAAGCTAATAGTTTAAGGAGGCCTTACACACACGGAGAGCTACCTGCCTGCTTTATGAACTGCATCAAATACCACATATTTCAATTCCAAAGCTGAATGCTATAGAATTAAGAACAGTCAATTAATTCAAGAAATAGTGAAAGTCCTGAATTTGGGGATGGAAGAGAAGGATTTTTCACTTGGTGTCATTACTTGAGTGATGTCGCTAACCACTGCAGGTGAGCTGCTAAATATTTCCACCTTTGTTTCCTTTTCAACAGCATGGAATTTTTGTTGCCAGCCTCCCACATGATATATAAATTAGTATTAGGGAAAGGACTCAGAATGCTTCAAGTAAGGAACACTAAGTAAAATTTACTTTCCTATTCTAGATAAGTATTCAGCTACATTCTCTGGAAAACACATTTCTTTGGAGTAGTCCATAATTTAGATATCAGTTTATGGGGTAGAAATTGCTGTTTTTCTGATGAGATAGAATAAACTCTTGCTCTTTTAGGTTTGATATTTTAAATTGCTAGACCTAATTCTTGCTAACATATCGTTTTACATTTGATCTGGTATAGTTGCTACAAATAACCTGCTAATTATTAGAACCTTTCCCAAAGAATTATTAACTGATAAATTCACTGGCCAGCATCTAATGCTTAAAATGAGGCTGAGGGAAAAGCAGTTCTTCACTGGCTCACACCAGATTCCAGAAATATATCTGAATCTAATCTGAGGAAAAAACTGAAAATATATTCATTTGTAAGTATTTTGTGTTTTTAAGTTACTTTATCATGTATTAATTTAATAACTCCTCACAATAATTCTGAGTTAAATATTATGATTTACCAATTGTATAGTTTAGGAAACTAAGGAGGTTAAAGTAACTTGGCCTCAGGCCAGCAGCTACTGTAGCAGAGTCAAATCACCAGGGCTGCCTTGCTCACAGAAATATTATCTGTGCTAACCCCTTTATTGTAGGAAACTGCTCCCCAATCCCAACCTCCAGCATTTGGACTGATTGGAAACCGCCTCATGTTATGTGACCTTAATCTCCTGGGCTACACTGACTGACCTCAGAGTGGCCATCTGACAGAGGCTGGACTAATTACGGCAAACCTCCTGACCCAGGACTTGAATGCAAGAGGAGAGCCTAGTCATTTGGAATCTTTCCTCACGTTTTCACTAGGAGGAGAAGAAGGATGGAGGATGGTGATGTAGGGAGAGACTCCTCTTTGCTGGTTGGGAAGCTGTTCACAGGGGAGGCAGGGGCCACTGAAAGTTGTTGTGATAGGTACCTTGAGAGTTCTGGTCCTAGAGAAGGAAGCTGACATACAGACAAAAATGGCAATGAAAGAGGGAAACCCGGCAGCATTCCTACCCCGGGTCCAGTTGTCCTTGGTGACAACTGTATTTTTGTCCTTCTGCCAGTTTGCTTTCCTGAGCCAATAAATGTCTCATTTTCCTTTGCCTAGGCTAGTTCTAGTTGGATTTCTGCAACTTCCTTCAGGAGTCATGACTAACACAACTGGAAAGAGGCAGAAACTGAATTCAAGTGAATTCTCTTACCTGAATTTCCATGCTATTTCCACCAAAGCACAATTTCCATCATGCCTCTACTCTGGGGGCCTCAGGTCCTACTGGAATCAACATGTCATGGTCATTTATACTGACAAGACCAGATCAGTTGTGCCAGCTGCAAGTTTCTGGCTTTCCCTCTTGGCTCTCATGATTTATGCTTCCTGATTATTCTAGACCAGTATTTCTGGTTAAAAAAAATTAAATTAAAAAGGCAAACATCCAGGTAGACTCAGGATTAGCTAAGTTTGGAATTAAGTTGCTCAGATTTGAACATTTGGAATTTGATTTTTATCTGCTTTTAGATCTCAGATACCAGATTTTCTCTCTTTGAGTAATCAAAGCAAAATAAGTGAAAATAAGAAGGATTTTTTTCAAACTTGGATTTTGATGGTCTCATAGAAGAGTTAATTTTAGAAATATAGCCAGTTCACTTTGGTTTAACTACATCCTTTGCTCACTTTATTCACTAGAATAAGATGACCCCTTCTTCCTGAATGACAGGAAATGGTTTTTCAATTTTCTGAATACACACATAAGCTACTATTGCATAATCTATTCCAACCTCTTTCAAAATCTTTCCCTAATTCATCTATTTGTTTGATAGAACATCTTGGTTATTTCAATATTATAGAATCCTTGACCTTAACTCTTTATTCCTAAATAACAGTATTTAAGAGTAGATTTCCACTGCGAAAGTATTTGTGTGTTTATATACATGCAATGTGTATATTATATGAAATTTAATATAAACTTTGTCTTTAATAAGTTGTGAGCCTTTTTGCATAGAAATAAGACATTGAATTAAATGACTTTCTTCAAGTTGGGTAATTCTGATTATCTTCTTCATAACAACTTTGTAACTGATACGTTTTTAACTCTATTCATATTGGAAGTGAAGAAATTCATTTATAAGAGGTTATATAATGCACTCAACAGTTGCATATCGTTATCATGTTATTAGGATATATAATTTATGAAAAACAAATATTTCTGCATAGTTATTCTTGGCCGTTTGGCTGTGGCCATTTTCATTGAACAAACTGGCAAAACAGCAATAAAAATAATGACAGCAACAAATACCCATTTGATGTAAATATTCAGTAAAGAATAGTAAAGACAAAACCAACCTGAGATCCATAAATTCAGTTAAGAAAGTGACAAGGTCATAGTGAAGATATGTAAAAGGGCAAGTCAAATTCTGCTTGTGTGCTCATAGACCTGTAATGCTGTGTGACGAGATTCAGTGCCAAGCCAGTTTTAGCAGTCTTTCTTTTTTTCCTTACCATGTTCACAGCCTCGATCACTACCAACAGAGGTAATACAAGGCAATAGAGGCAAGAGGCACAACCAATAAAAGGGTAGTAGGCCCTTGCTTGGGTTTTCAAGTTACATATCTGCTCTGGTTTATGGGCTTTCTATGAGTATATGCTATTTCTTTTTCTTTGCCAAGTCACCTATATCTCAAGTCTTGGCTTAGGACATGTGGTAGGCAGGGAAGCATGCCACTGGCTCACAGAGAACTGTGTTTGTTACCCTTGTTCTCTATTATTTTTACTGTATAAAGCATAAAGAACCCTGCAGTTACAATGCTTAATCATTTATACTCTAGGGCTGAGGAAGGGAAGGATTATTTCCTCTGTTTTTTTATTACTACTTTTCCTATGGTCTTTCTGCTTTGCTAAACAGTTAGATTTCAAGATATTACTTAACAAAGCAATGATCTACATGTTGATGTCTGACATGCAAATAATCCCCAAGAATAACTGGAAGTTTTAAGTAATATTTGAAATATCAAATTACTTAAATATCCGAAATAACACAGAGATAAGAAATAGAATTTGTTGTAGAAGTCACACTGGTCACCAGACCGAAGCAAAACATTGTGTGTAATCACTGCTCTAAACTTGGTGGATGATTTTGAAGAATTTGAGAAATTACTGCTTTCTAAAGAACTTAATAAAGGCTCTGAATAGCTGAAAACTAAATGAATAAAATTAAACTACTATATTACACAGGTCAACTTTTTCCTCCCTTATAAAACCCAAGTATTAATTATGCATCAGACTGCATTAATTGCATTAATTGCTACATATATACCTTATGCGTAATTTTTATATGTATATTTTTTCTTGCTTAATGTTCACAGCAATATGCATGGATCAGGCATTACTATCCACATTTTGCAAATGAAAAGTCTAGAACTTAGAGCAATTAAGAAGCTTTCCCTCAACCTAGAGCTAGTAAACAGACCCAAGATTTGAAGCTAGGTGTGTTGGCTAAATCCTCATACCTAACCCCCATATTATAGTTTTTCCTTTGTGGGTTTTTTTGAAAAAAAAAAAAAAAAATTTAATCTGCATTTTATATTGTACAAAAGTGAACCAGCTAAAGCCTTCATTCTTTCTAATTACTATTTGCTTCTGAACTAAAGCTATAAACTTTTATTATATTTGGTGAGCATTTTTGAATTAAACTGGAAGATTAGAGTACAAGTTCATGAACACACAGTATAAAACACTTTTTAAAAGACACTGGCACACTTGTTCTCACCTAGACAACAGATCATAGTTTGAAAATCTGTTTTTGTGGAAAAAAATTGAACCCTAGTTCTTGAATTAGCTATCCCAGTACCCATGTTGAAATAGCTCAAAAACATTCCTAGGAAAAATACTCCTAACTTAGTGGGAGTGGTCTTATGATAAAGGGTGAATTACTTTTGCTTTATGCTTTTATTTTTACTTATACCCACACCTCAACTCATGACTGCCTAAAGTTCAGACTTTGTCCTTCAGGAACAATAAACTTTGTTTTTTGAGATGGAGTCTGGCTCTGCCACCCAGGCTGGAGTGCAGTGGCGCAATCTCGGCTCACTGCAACCTCCACCTCCCAGGTTCAAGCGATTCCCCTGCCTCAGCCTCCTGAGTAGCTGGGATTATAGGCGCCCTTTTTTTTCCTTAGTCATCTGTTACTCTTAGTTGCTGGTAATGGAGAGGAAATGGTCTTACATCATTTTTCAAGCATGTTTAGTATTAGGTCATTCTTAGTGGATGGAAGGAAGTTGAATGCTTGGAATTTAAGTGACTTACTCAAGATTACAGCAGTGAGTCATTTACTCAGCCAAAACAGAGCAAGGAACTTCCTGGATACAAGTGTGGTGTGCCCTGGCAGCTCCATCTGCCCTTTCTTTATTGATGCCTTTTCAAAACTGTGGGCTTTTTGTGAAGGCCAGGTGGGTTTGCCCTTGAGTGTGACCACCACTCTGCTCTGAGACACATCCATTTGAATGAGGATTTGTTTTGATGGTTGGCATGTAAGCCTCAGAGTTTTATTTTGAGATGTCAAATCTAAAAGTGAAGATTACATGTAGATTGCCAATTTCTTTGACCAAATTTTGCCCTAAAAGTTTATTGTAAAAATTAACCGGGCATGGTGGTGGGTGCCTATAATCTCAGCTACTCAGGAGGCTGAGGCAGGAGAATCGCTTGAACCTGGGAGGAGGAGGTTGCAGTGAGCCGAGATTGAGCCACTGCACTCCAGCCTGGGTGGCAGAGCCAGACTCCATCTCAAAAAACAAACAAAGTTTATTGTTCCTGAAGGACAAAGTCTTTGAACTTCAGGCAGTTATGAGTTGAGGTGTGGATATAAGGAATGGAGACAATGTGCCCCACTGCCCTCTTGTTTTGAAACATAGCTTACAACCATTACTCATTCACTTGGTATAATGTAGTATTTCAGGATAGGCACGGTTAGCTCTGACTCACACAGGTATCACTGTTATCTGGACATGAACGATTTCTAGAGTTCATTTCTCATGAAATATGTTTTTATTTGCAGGGCTTTAGAGCTTTGAAATTAATTCTACATTATACATTGATGATTATTTTGTCAACTTTGTTTTTCTCTGTCTATTCCTAATTCTATCTACCATATAATTTCTGTATAGTAGTTTTTTCCATCACAATTTTTTTCCATGAACTGTGATTACATAAAATTAGCCTTGTTGACTTATACTTTGATATCTTTCTTGAGACAAGCCAGCGATGACCCCAGTTGGACTGGAACAACAGACCACTTTGTTGGTGTCTCTTAATACAGCCAATACTAATAGGAAGCTTTATCTTTCTTAAGTATCTCCTTTCGCTTCCCCTTCACAGAACCTTGCAGGGACCCCATGAATCAGCAATATTGCTTATTAAATATAATTTCAACTTTTAATAACATTTTCTAAATTTTTCTGACCACTTCCTACTTTCCTTACATAATGACAGCCATTGCACATCAGAATACAGGCCCTCAGTCCAGCAATGTGATTTTTGTTCCTATGCTCAGGTCATATGATATTCCTCAAAGCAGTTGCTCCCTCTACTAGTCATTCTTGGAATGTACTTCCACCCCCACTCCAATGACATCTCTCACCTCCTCTAAAAATCATTTTCTGCTGTGATGTTCTTATCTGCCCATGATAATTATTATATTTATTGTCTTCAGAGAGTAGAAAACAGACAAAGACCAAGAGGGTAACTGTAGTCAGTTTAATTCTGTCTCATCATCACTTCCCGTCAGCGATCCACATTCTCCCAACCATACATGACAACTTACCTGCATCTGTAACTTTATGTTTTGCCCTGTTTCCTATTACAAGAGGTGAATTGTCCATTTTTTTTTCTTTTTTTTGAGACAGGGTCTCACTCTGTCACCCAGGCTGGAATGAAATGGCACAATTACGGCTCACTGCAGCCACGATCTCCTGGGTGCAAGTGACCCTCCCACTTCAGCCTTCTAAGAAGCTGGGACTACAGGCATGTGCCACCATGCCTGGCTAATTCTTGTATTTTTTATAGAGATGGGGTCTCCCTATGTTGCCCAGGCTGGTCTCAAACTCCTGAGTTCAAGAAGTCTGCCCACCTAGGCCTTCCAAAGCACTAGGATTATAGGTGTGAGCCACTGCTCTAGGTCCATGAGCTTTCTTCCTGCAGTTATCCTCTATTTTTCTCCATTGCTGTTGTTTTTTCCTTCCTTCCTTCCTTCTTTCTTTCTTTCTTTCTTTCTTTCTTTCTTTCTTTCTTTCTTTCGTTCTTTCTTTCTTTCTTTCTTTCTTTCTTCTTCTTCCTGATGGAGTCTTGCTGTGTAGCCCTGGCTGCAACTTCTGCCTGCTGGGTAAGTGATTCTCCTGTCTCAAAACCCCGAGTAGGTGGGACTACAGGTGCCCACCACCATGCCAGGCTAATTTATGTATTTTTAGTAGTAGAGACAGGGGTTTCACCATGTTAGCCAGGCTGGTCTTGAACTCCTGACCTCAGGTGATCCGCCTGCCTCGTCCTCCCAAAGTGTTAGGATTACAGGCATGAACCACTGCACCCAGCCCTGTTTTCTACTGGAGTTTTTCCATCATCATAGAAACATGCTGTGCTTTTTTTCTCACATCAAACAAAAGCAAAATACCTTGCAAACAGAGACAAGCACAATAAAACATCTTCTGTGGTCCTTTTCTTTGCTCCCTTTTAACATAAAAATTTGTCTACACTTGCTTTCTTCAGTTGCTCTCTACTGCTGCATGGAAACCATTTATTGTCATGGTCACTATGTTGCTTAAGCAAGAATCTTTGAAGTCATCCTGGACTTCCTTCTTTCCTTTGCACTCCACAAACTATGGCTTGCAGGACAAATTGGCCTGTCGTGTGTTTCAGTAAATAAAGTTTTATTGGAACACAGTCATGGCCATGTGTTTGTCTTTCTGTGACAACTTTTGCATTACAATGGCAGAGTTCAGACGTCCTAATGGAGACTGCATGGCCCTCAAAGCCTAAAATACTTACTATTTGGCTTGTTATAGAAAAAGGTGGCCAGCCCCTACACTAAAATATAAATCTTACAAAGAAAAGTGCTTTGTTTTGTTCCCTGCTATATCTCCAACTTTTGTGAGTTGGTTTTAATGCCAAGAAGAATACCTGGCACTTAGCAAAGCTTAACAAATACTTGCTGCAGAAAGGAAAAAAGAAAGAATGAATAAGTAGTCTATGTCACCATCTTGTTCTTTACTCTCTCTCATTCAATCTTTCTCGGTTCTCATTGTCCTTTCTCCATTTTCCATAAACTCTCTCCTCGGATTTGTTTCTTCCATTAAGCTTTTTCTTCATGCTCATCAAATTTCCAATAGGAGGAAAAGTCCTAAAAATAGCTAAACAAATTTTGGAAATATGAAGCTGAAGTTAGAGAAATTTTTCCTTTGGCAATAGTATTAAAAATGTGTTCATCAATGAGAACACATGGACATAGGGAGGGTAACATCACACACAGGGGCCTGTCGGGGGTGTGGGGGCTAGGGGAGGGATAGCATTAGGAGAAATACCTAATGTAGATGACGGGTTGATGGGTGCAGCAAACCATCATGGCGCGTGTATACCTGTGTAACAGACCTGCATGTTCTGCACATGTATCCCAGAACTTAAAGTATAATTTTTTAAAAAGTGTTCATTTTTTCTTTGCTAGTGTCTGCATCATTGAGTTCATTTTGGAGAGAAGACTGTCAAGGGAGAAATGATATTTCTTTTAATAGGTACTCTTGGCAATTTTTGCTAATAATTTTAGCATTTCTTTTACCACATGAAGTTTAATTTCTATAGAGTAATCCCCTTTTATGTTTTGTTGATTGGCACTTTTTATTATTGATATATAATATGTTTACCCTATCTTCAGTTTTTGCTCATGAGACTTTATCCAAAAACTAAATTCTACTGGCACATACAGTTCTTTTGATTTCACAACTTACCCATGCCGGAGATACTTCCCATACTAACTTTGATCTCTTGCAGATGTGAAACAAAACCCTATACTAGAACTTTCAATGTCCTTACTTAAAACAAAAGAAAATAAATAAAAATCTCATCTGGATCTGATTATTCCCAGGTGACTAAAAATTCTGTGAACCTGTGGAGACTGGAATGTACTGGCAAGAGAGAGCCTGGGTTATCTATTGGAATCTTGGATTCTGTTTTTAAAATAGGAGATTAAAGCTCTAATATGTCCAAAAATAATCTCAAGTGTGGGTTATTGCTGCTCCCTTTGAGGGAAATTCAAAATTGCATAATATCAGATAAAAATAAAAACATGTGGCTCTGAATATACAGTTATTCCTGTGCTATAAGTGGATGCATCAACACTGACCTGTCAGAGATGTCCTGATAAGGTCATTTTTGTGAGTTGGTTTTAATGCCAAGAGAACTTCATGGTTCCTAGGTCAATGTGATTTGCTGCTGCCTTATCATGAGTAATGAAGAGGATATTTGATTCTTCTCTCTGTCTCTAGTTCTCACTTCATTTATTTCACTGAATTATGAGGTTTACCCCTAGCAGGTCTCCAGTTCACATTCAACCTTCAACCTCACTGAGAGAGTGCTACAGCTCCTTAGTGATAATGTACTTGGGTCTTATAATTAGTGATGATGGCAGAGAAGAGATTCTTGATGAGGATGTTTATTTCTGAATGTCTAAACAAATTTCTTAGTTTATTTCAAAATGCAATGTATGTAAATAATAAAAGTTTTATCTTTACTAATTATGGCAGCCCTACGTGCCATCGATGTATCTTAGTTTTCTAATTACCGAGCTGGCAAAGACAACTAAGATACTGGAGAGTTAAAAGATTAATCCTACACCGCGTAATGGAAAGCATTAATTTTTACAGTTGTTTTTGTTTTGTTTTTGAATTCCAATAAATTCTTTATGCTTATTTTGCGTAAATTTCTGTATACTACACAAAATAAACTAAATTTACTAAATCTACTAACTTCATTAAATATATTCATTATTTTTTGATGAAATGGAACCTGTATTTTACATGACAGCATGATATCACTGAAAGAAATCAGTTCCTTGGAATCAGGAGATCCAGTCCTGAAAAATGGTTCTATTTTGTGATGTTAAACAAGTCATGTAACTTCTCTGAGACTTGGTTTCCTCATCACTAAGAGGACAGGGTTGAATTGGGGAATCTCTTTTCCCTTCCAACATTCATTGTCTCACACTCTATTTTAGGCCTCTGGAGTGTGTGTATGGAAACAAATTCACATGCTGAAATCTAGGTATAAATTCCTATTTCTCTTTTTTATTGCTTACTTTCAACGTTTCCTTCAAAAGAAGGATAAAATTACATCTATTTAGCTTGTTCATCTTTTGTTATTCCAAAGGCACACCCAACCATGGGGTCAGTGAGAAAATGTTCAAACATTTGTAAATAATCAATTTTCCTAATGTGAAGGCCAACTCAGCAGAGTCTTAATCAGGGCAAGGCAAAGAAAACAGTCTAGCCTTTAAGAGATCCAAATTCGGATTCTTTGTTAACTTTATCTTTGTTTCTCTTTCTTCTACAGCAATGTTTACAATGTTATAATGTACAGCAATGTTACAGAAAAAAAGTGGAGAAAGATAATGCAACTACCTCATTGACATATACATCTCAGCATAATGATTTAAATACTGTGACTTTATAGTAGGCTGATCACCAAGCAAGGTGATCAGGCACTTGGCCCAATATCAGACTGCACAAACTACAAAGGATAACCTGGTGTATTGGGTGCTCAAACTAAGCCTGTTGCTAAAACAACTTAAAACGCAAATTGAAAAAAAAAAATGAGTTGTGTCCATGAGCTAGAACATGCAGGCTATAAATTAAATGAAGGTGGAGACCTAGAGAGGTAAGCCAACTATCAGAATATATCTTCTGAGAGTATTTCCTGCCCCAGAATGAACTTGAACTTCAGTTTGTATATCTTTGCAGTTTTATGGGGATGGAAAACAAAGTCTAGGGCTTGCCAAGTATGGAAAGCTTAATAAGAGACACACCCTCTATAAAGTAAAGACACTAGAGAACTATATCCTTAGTGATATACAAGGTGAACTACAAATTAACATGCATGTCCTGTGCACATTGCCCCTCTCTCTATGTATTTCAAGGAAAACTGCCTGTATTAAACCTTGGTAATAAGCAGAGTTGAGAAAAAAAATCCCCTGAGAATGTCTAACCATAAACTAGCTTTCATATGTATTTGAAGACAGAATTACCATTACCTGGGGTGGCTTGAAAAATCTTAAGCCAAGAGTTAGTTTCAAGTGATCTTAGGCTGATAATGTAAAGACACATGACAGAAACAAATGAAAATCCCTTCTATTGGAACCCATCTTTTCCCCAGGTCTTAAAGGTTTTCATTAACAGAGCCCTCCCAAAATGAGCAGCTCGTTGCATATATATATATATATATACACACACACGCACACGCACACACACAATACATGTATGAATTGAATAGTGGATTAGACACAGCTCACAAAAGAATATAGTAGCTCTGAAGATACTATCCAAAATGAAGTTCAGTGAATAAAAGAAAAGAAAAGGAAAGAATAAAGGAGAGGTTAAGAGACTTGGAGACTAGTATGAAGAGACGCTAACATAAATCTAATCAGTGTTGCAGAAGAAGACGGAGACAATAGACAGCAGCAGTTTCTAAAAAGATAATAGTTGATCTAATAAAAGACACCAATCTACAAAACCAGGACGCTTACAGAAGCCCAAACAGGATGAATAAATCTATAGAACAAATCTATACCTAACTGTATCATTGTGAAACTGTAGAATACCAAGATAAAAAGAAAATATGAGAGGCAGCTCTAGGGAGAGAATCATAAGTTATAAAGTATACTGAAGAATCAGGTGGTAAGCATTTTGAGGCTGTAATAATGGGAGTTATGAGAAAGGGGTAAGAGAAAAAATAGATTTGATAGGTTTAATATTTACCAACATCCTACTATGTACCAGGAGGCCTTGATATGTACCAGTTAATTCTTTGACAATCCTATGGTATGGATGTAAGTATTATAGGTAAGACACTGAAACTAAAAGACTAATTTTTCACAATCATAAAGCTAGCAGTGGTGAAATTGGGTTTCACATCCATGTCTATTTGTCACCAGAGCTTGTGCTTTTGTTTTGTTTTGTTTTGTTTGTTTGTTTTATGTAGAAGGAATAAGAGTAATAAGCAAGCAAATGAAATAAAGAAAGAAATTCATTGTAGCATCTTTTATGAGGCCCTCGCAGTCACTGGGAAGGAGAGAATTCTGAAGTTAACCATAGCCTGGATAAACTTAACAAAAGCACAGAGGATCCTTAGTATGACAGATTTAGCATTGTAGGTTTGTGACATCTGAGGTTAGCCGCAAAGGCAATGACATATATTACTTTATAATAAGGATAGTTAATAGTAAAGCATATGCTTTTCCTTCATCTGTTAATTCAACAAAAGTATACAAAACTTCCAGTTGGGTTAAGAACTGCATGCCTCCTTTCACAGACAGGCTACTAGGGGACATGGATTAGCAAATAAGAAATTACAAGATATTGAATGTTAGGTAGAGGCAAGTAGGGGTACTGTGGAAAACATGTAGAAAGCAGACAGTTTTGTTGGGGGTGGGAGGTGGGAAGGCATGTTCAGAGAAGGCTGGAAGCCTGAAGGAGAGCGGTGAAAATTAAATGCTCTTAGCACAGCTTTGTGTTGCAAGGCTGCTTTGAAGAGATAAGATGGAAGAAAATGGAACATGTTACCCAGCATCTTTATTTCAACAAGGGCATAGCTTGCTCCCCACTAGTGTTCAGGTAACATTTGGTGGGAAGAGGACGGGCCTCACGGGAGACTAATTACACTAGATGCTAAGAGTGTCTTAGTGAAGGACGGATCCTAAGGGAACAGGTAGACAAGGTTTTCCCAGTTTTAAAGCTTTGAGGATGATGGGCTGTTGGGTTCTTTGAATATGGGGAGGCATCTGTTACTTGTGTACCTGAAATTTTTGTTGGTGTTTGTAACCCCCACTGCCTTCTAAGGAGGCTGGCCTTTGGGAACAGGAGGAGAGGAGCAATGAAGCAGGGCACCCTGGAGGGGAAAGAGGGAGACCACTGGTAGTAACGTGGCAGGAAAGAGGAGTCTGGAGAAGAGAAATGGTGAAACGTCCAACAGGAATTTTCAAGTGGTCATCTGTGGGATATGGGTTGTTAACTTTCTTGTCTTTTGTTTCCATAAAATCTTATGTAAATTCCACAGTTCTTCGTAATATCTTTTTGTGAAGTGGATTAATTATTTTGAGGGAAAAGCAGATGTTGGGAAGCTAGAAGAGAAGGACAAGAGGACGGGAAAAATCTGGATCACCCTTGACCACGATCTGCTGGGTCTCCTGTAGCCCCCAAGGATCTCTTAAGTCACCAAGGATATTTTTACAAATCTGGGGAGAGAATGGTGAAGTTAAAATGCCCTTGAGTTAAAACTGAAAAGGGTGTTTTCTCTAAAATCTCAATGGGACATCAGGATAGAACTGCTTAACCTAGATGCCAAATTAAGGCACATACTGGGGAGAGAATCATTCTTCCCTCTTTGGCCAAACACTAGGCATGCATTGTGGAGCAAACTCACCATGGTCCCTTGTATAGCAAGCCGTAGCACAAGCTCTGGCAGAAGAGTTGTGCCTCTAGCCTAAGCATGTCAGGACATCTACTTTGGGCATTTGGATTTGCCATTTTTAGCCTGGTTTTAAAAAACAAGAAAATATCAGTACAGAGAGGTTAAGAAAGTTGCTCAGAGTCACTAAGGAAGGAAGTGACACAACTGAGATTTGAACCCAGGCTGCCTAACTGCAGAGTCAGGCTCTTCACCACCATCTTAGATTGTGACTAAGAGGGTAGCTTCTAGAATCAGACACCTGGGCTGATCTCAGGCTCCACCATTACAGTTAATAGACTGCAAGCTCCACTGAAGTATTCTACTGGGCAAGGCGAGGAGAATTTCTGCTTCATTCATCACCGTACACTCAGCAGGTCTTACCTGGTAGGTATTCAGTGAACATTTGTAGAATAAATAGAATCAGATGTATCACCACGTACATAGGATGTCCTCACTAATCTGGACTAGAATTCTCAACTCTATACATGTCAGTAGAATGTACAAGCCAGAGCAGGGGTATTTAAAATTGTTCTGCTTTAGAAGATGAAACCAAATTATCACTAATAGACTCACAGAAATTAAAGAATCATGACACACCACCTTTATAGGTGAGCAAACAGACTCATAGTGGTAAGGGACTCTCCTAAGGTCACAGCATCAGTAAGGGCCAGAAAGGTGTTAGTGTAGGCAGGCTGAGAGACAGAGAGAGAGAGAGAGAGAGAGAGAAAGTTGGAAGTTCAGTTCCAACCAGCTTTTTTTAAATGTAAAAATCACAAAACCCAGAAAAACAATTATCCTAATTTCAGCATATATGTATGGGAATATGGTGGCTCCATAGTCTCTTCTTTGCTTGAGGCCCTGAAAGTCTGAATTCTGCCCTGGCCAGAACCAGGAACTGGACTCAGCCCCGCCTCTGACTGCCTGTTGTCTTCCTCCCTTTTTGCCACGTAGAGCTATTGGACCAGGGCCTGACATACTGAGGAAATGTTGAGGAAGGGGTGGGGTAGGGAGAAGGAATGTGGATGACCAGATCCCAGCCCATTATTTCTTTTTTGATGCTCAGGGAAGCCACAGGTGACATAAGGAAGAATTGGACTCATTAATCATATTTACCGCCTTTGTTGCATGTCCTTCCTCCCTTTTTCTCTTGCTTCTAACTTCCCTCTTCCTCCCACTTCTGACTGCTACAGACATTTTACCCTGGAATTTCAATCATGTTGCAGGATCACTGTGAACCTGATGACGTGGACTAAGCCAATGCCATGCATTTTCTGTTGGTAGCTCAGAATCATGATATTCTGATACCATGAAGTATTTGTCATCTTTATTTTCCTTCCTTCCTTGATAATTTACTTCTTTTTTTAGAGGATGTGAAGGACAGTGGAGAGACAGAGAACACTTGTATTTTACTTTAGGGGACCACTGAGGGAGTGGTGTTGACCCACCCCCACTCAACACTCAGTCCAGCCAGGCCAGCCCAGGAGGAAGTCGTGTAGCCGCCAATCTGCCCTGAATCACTGTTGACTTTTCCTTAGCTTTGTTTACAAAATTCATGACCACAGATAAATGGTACAACTCCTGGAATCAGGTTTTGTAGGACTTGAAATGCATACAATTTGAGGGCCCAAAGATATGTATATATTATTTTGTATTTGAAAATATTAAATGAGCACAGGACTTTAGGAGGTCTATAAATCAGATTCTTTAAACTACATTAAACTGGCTTAAACTATATCAGTTTCAGGGTAAATCCATATCATCTGTGACATCTGTGACACAGAGTGGGCTTGGGAGTGCTTTTGACTTTTGGACTGCAAGTTTTTATTTTTTGACTATAAATAAGCTATGAGGGCAGAGATGACCTTTTCCACTTTTCCAACATTTAGCCACAGCCACTCATGGTCCATAATTCATGGTCCATGAATTATGTTTGTGTCTATCAAAGAATCAGATAAGCAAGCATTGTGCTAGACTTGTGGGCTTACTATACTAAAAGGGCTATGAAAAATAGCCTGTATTGGAAGCAGTAGGGACATAAAGGGAGAAAAAGTCAGTTCTATTTGGGGCAGAGGAAGGGTGATGAGTAAAAAAGAACTTCAAAGACAAGTTAACCCATAAATTGTGGCTTGCACAAGGAGTGAAGGGGTCAGGGTGGTGTTGAAAGGCATCTCAAGCAGAGAGAACATGATGAGGTGAAGCATGGAGTTTGAAACCACATAAGGAGATTGTAGGATTGTAAGTAGTTTGGTATGGGTGAGGTATGAAGCACAACAGGAAGAGGGGCAACTAGCAAGAGGTAAAGCTGAAAGGCAGAAAGATGAGATACTAGAGGGCTTCACAAGAGTTTGGACTTTAGCCTGTGAACCGTGGGAGCCGTTGATGACTTTAAAGCAAGGGAATAATATAATGTGCATTTTTATAATATTATTCCAGCCTCAATATGAAGAACTGACTGGAGATGCAGGCAGTGAGACCTTTTGGCCCTATTGCAGTTGTCTCAGGGAAAGGTGATAAGAGCCTGATCAAATGCTGTGACAATGGTGGTAAGCAGGGCCAGGTATTCTGAGATGAGAGATGCTAAGAAGATGAAGTTCACAGGGATTGGTGGTTGATGCATTGAATAAGGGCTGGGCTTAGGGAGAAACTAGGGTAATGCTTCTAGTCCTGACATAGGCAGTTGGGTGGTTGGGTGGTGGTACCAGGCACTCAGTCTGCAGGAGATGGTCTCATCTGAAAGTGTTGGATCTAAGATGTCTGAGAATCACTCAAGTGGTAAGAACTAGTGAGTAAATAGATTCAGAGCTGGAGCTGAAAAGATATTTGAAATTGGGTTTGGACATTAATTATCTGTCACCACCGTGTAAGTGGAAGCAACTTAGATAATTGTTCATTAGATTACCCAGGGAGGGCCGTCAAAGCAGGGGTTGACAAAGCAAGCGGAAGACAAGAAATAACCCAAATCAGAGCTTAACTGAAGGAGATAGAGACATGAAAAATCTTTCAAAAGATCAATGCATCTAGAAGCTGTTTATTTTTTAAAAATTAGTAAGATAGATAGACCACTAATTAGGCTAATAAGGAAGAAAAGAGAGAAGATTCAAATAAACACAATTAGAAACAACAAGGGGGATATTACCACTGACCCCACAGGAATACAAACAACCATCAGAGGATATCATGAACACCTCTATGCATATACACTAGAAAATCTAGAAAAAATGGATAAATCCTTGGACACATACATCCTCCCAAGACTGAACCAGAAAGAAATTGAATCTCTGAACAGACTAATAACAAGTTCTGAAATTGAGGCACTAATAAATAGCCTACCAACTAAAAAATAGCCCAGGACGAGACAGATTCATAGCTGAATTCTACCAGATGTTCAAAGAATAGCTGGTACCATGCCTACTGAGACTATTCCAAAAAATTAAGAAGGAGAGACCCCTCCCTAACTAATTGTATGAGGCCAGCATCATCCTGATACCAAAACCTGGCAGAGATACAACGATAAAAGAAAAATTCAGGCCAATATCCTTGATGAACATTGATGGAAAAATTTTACACAAAATACTGGCAAACCAAATCCAGTGGTACATCAAAAAGCTTATCTACCACAATCAAATAGGCTTTATCCCTGGGATGCAAGATTGGTTCAACATATGCAAATCAATAAATGTGATTCATCACATAAACAGAACCGATGACAAAAACTATATGATTATCTCAATAGATGCAGAAAAGGCTTTTGACAGAATTCAACATCCCTTCATGGTTTAAAAAAAAAAACTCAATAAACTAGGTATTGGAAGACATACCTCAAAATAATAAGCCATATATGACAAACCCACAGTCAACATCATACTGAATGGGTAAAAGCTGGAAGCATTCCCCTTGAAAACCGGCACAAGTCAAAGATGCCCTCACTCACCACTCCTGTTCAACACAGCAATAGAAGTCCTGGCCAGGGCAATCAGGCAAAAGAAAGAAAGAAAGTCCGTCCAGATAAGAAGGGAGGAAGTCAAACTATCCCTGTTTGCAGACAACAGGATTCTATATATAGAAAACCTCATAGTTTCAGCCCAAAACCTTAAATTGATAAACAACTTCAGCAAAGTCTCAGGATACAAAGTCAATGCTCAAAAATCACTAGCATTCCTATACACCAACAACAGTCAAGCCAAGAGATAAATCAGGAATGTAAACCCATTCACTATAGCCACAAAAAGAATAAAATACCTAGGAATACAGCTAACTAGGAAGGTGAATGATCTCTAGAAGGAGAACTACAAAACACAGCTCAAAGAACTCAGAGATGACACAAACAAATGGAAAAACATTCCATGCTCACGGATAGGAAGAATCAATAGTGTTAAAATGGACATACTGCACAAAGCAATTTATAGATTCAATGCTCTTCCTTTTAAACTACCATTGAGATTCTTCACAGAACTAGAAAAAATCATTTTAAGATTCATATGGAACCAAAAAAGAGCCCACATAGCCAAGGCAATCCTAAACAAAAAGAACAAAGCTGGAGATAACACACTACCTGGTCAAACTATACTACAGGGCTACAGTAACTAAAACAGCATGGTACAGGTACAAAAACAGAGATACATAGATCAATGGAACAGAATAGAGAACACAAAAATAAAGCCACACACCTACACCTATCTGATCTTTGACAAACCTGACAAAAACAAGCAATGGGGAAAAGATTCCCTATTCAATAAATGGTGCTGGGATAACTAGCTAGCCATATGTGGAAGATTGAAACTGAACCCCGTCCTTATACCACATACAAAAATTAAATCAAGGTGGATTAAAGACTTAAACGTAAAACCTAATACTATAAAAACCCTGGAAGACAACCTAGGCAATACTTTTCAGGACATAGGCACAGGCAAAGATTTCATAATGAAGATGCCAAAAGCAATTGCAACAAAAGCAAAAATTGACAAGTTTGATCTGATTAAATTAAAGAGCTTCTGAAAAGCAAAAGAAACTATCAACAGAGTAAAAAGACAATCTACAGAATGGTAGAAAATTTTTGCAAAATATGCATCTGACAAAGGTCTAATATCCAGCATCTACAAGGAACTTAAACAAATTTACAAAAAAAAAACAACCCCATTAAAAAATGGGCAAATGACATGAACACTTTTCAGAAGAAGACATACATGCAGCCAACAATCGTATGAAGAAAAGCTCAACATCACTGATCATTAGAGAAGTGCAAATCAAAACCACAACAAGATACCATCTCACACCAGTCAGAATGGCTATTACTAAAAAGTCAAAAAATAACAGATGCTAGTGAGGTTGTAGAGAAAAAGAACGCCTATACACTGTCAGTGGGAGTGTAAATTAGTTCAGCCATTGTGGAAGACAGTGTGGTAATTCCTCAAAGACCTAAAGAGAGAAATACTGTTCTACCCAGCAATCCTATTACTTGGTATATACCCAAAGGAATATAAATCATTCTATTGTAAAGACATATGCATGTGTATGTTCATTGCAGCACTACTCACAATAGCAAAGACTTGGTACCATTGCTACTGAAACTACTCCAAAAAATTAAGGAGCAACCTAATGCCCATTGATGGGCAATGGGCAACCTAAATGCCCGTTGATGACAGATTGGATAAAGAAAACATGGTATATATACACCATGGAATACTATGCAGCCATAAAAGGAATGAGATCATGCCTTTTGCAGGGACATGGATGCAGCTGGAGGCCATTTTCCTTAGCAAACTAACACAGGAACAGAAAACCAAACACCCCGTGTTCTCACTTATAAGTAGGAGCTAAATGATGAGAATACATGAACACAGAGAGGGGAACAACGCACACTGGGACCTACTGGAGGGTGATGGGACGGAGGAGGGAGATGACCAGGAAAAATAACTAATGGGTACTAGGTTTAATACCTGGGTGATGAACTAATCTGTACAACAAACCCCCATGACAAAGTTTACCTATGTAACAAAGTTGCACTTGTACCCCCAAACTTAAAAGTTAAAACAACAAAAAAAAGGAAATCAGGGGTTGGAGATGGAGCACTGACACCAAGAACAGGTGAAGGCAATTTCAATATTTGCACCTTAGGGAGTTTGGGACACCAGCTTTCCATGTCAAATGGTACAAAAGCTCCTGTGCCACTTCCAAAGTGCTTTGTAAGTTTCTTCTGTAGGAACTAAATATTGGGCTGCCTCTAGGTTAAGTCCTGCCTCCCTTTTCAGGTCTCAGCTCAAACATAACTTTCTCTGTAAAGGACTGGGTGCCCCTGGGATGTGTACTACATTCAGCAAATATCACAGTTTATTTTGCTATTTCATTTACTTTTTTTGTCTCCTTCACTACTCGGAAGCTCTACGAAGGCAGAGAGTTGTAGTTCCCATGTCTATCCCAGTGCCTGCTTTGTTATACAGTCAATCCATCATTTCTGACGTGATAACTGTGGATTAAGTGGGTTTCTGCAGGTGATTGCCCCCAGGCAAGAGAGCTAAATAGCTATCAAAATTCCCCTGGGACAAGTCGTTGCAGAGCAATGTATATTTAGGCAGAAGCAGACTTTATTATATTTTTGCTGTCTACTTGGAGCCCAGTACATAATGTGGTTCTGTGATGGCATCGATGTTAAGAAAAGTGATCTTTCAGCCACAGAATCGGCATTTATTAAAGCCAGTGCTTAGTAAGTTCAGTCATATAATGTGTGGAGAGCTATGTTTGCTGCCTGTTGGTTTTATATATGAATGAGAAGTGTCTAATAACTGTCCTGGCACCACATCATTAATTTTTTGTGGTACACAGATTAAAAGGCCAGGCTCTGGAGTCAGACTGCCTGGATTTGAATCCTGAATCTTCCACTTATTAATACAAATGTGAGCTCTTGGGGAGGTAAGGTGACAATTCTGTACCTTACTTTCCTTATCTGTAAAATGGAGTTTACAGTAGTAACTTCCTTATAGAATGACTGTGAGGATTAAAGAAGTTAATATGTAAGAAAAGTCTGACAAATGGCAGGCACTCCCAATAATTAACTATTATTATTGCCATCTAGTGGTTCTTTTACTGTAGCAGTGGCTTTCCACAATTAAAGCTTAAAATGTCCATACTTAATTTATTAAGTCCCTCCTAAATGTATTTCTTACCTTGGTCATTCTCATCTCAGTAAAAAGTATGCCATCCATCTAATGGTTAAGATTATAAAAATCTAAACATCAACGGTAACATCTCCATTTCTTCCACAGCCCACACCAGATACATTTCCAAGGCCTGCTAAGTCTAGCTCTCAAATTTGATTAAAATCTGTGTTTGTTCCATCTCTGATTACTCCACATTAACCACTGTTTGCCTGGACTTCTGCAGGAGCTTCCTAACTGGTCTTTCTGCTTTTGCCTTTGACCTTCTTTAATTCATTGCCCCAATTTTTAAATGCATAGATCAAAGCAGTTTACTTCCAGCTAGGAAGCCTCTGACATCCCAGTGCTTTTAAGACAAAATTCAAATTGCTTATAACCTACAAAGCATGCCAAGCCACTCAAGAACTGTGGGTTTGCCTACTTCTCAAACCTTTTGTTGCCAAATTTTTCACCGTCAACTGCTAGGGCCATAGCCACGTGAGCCTTTCTGTTTCTTGTCTACAGCAAACCCTTTCTTGTGACAAGACTTGCTGTTCTCTCTGCCTGAAACACTCTTCCTCAACTCCTTACACGGCTGAGCATATTAGCCTTGAGATCTTAGTTAAAATATTAAGTGCTTGGAGAAGGGTTTCTTTCCCATTGCTGTTTCTAAGATGGCCTTTCTTATTTACTCTCTCTTTTATCCACTGCTCATTACTTTCCTGGAACTTATTATTTATGTGTGATTTTTATTATCTGTATATCTTGCTAGAAGCACCTCCATGAGGGCAGAAACCTTATCTACCTTTTCACCACTGTTACCCTTTTGACTAACAGAGTACCTGGCACAAAATGTAAACATAATAAATATTTGTTGGAAGAACTGAAAGACCGAATGAACTCTATTTGACAAAATTGATTTGGAGATCAAGAAACCGTAGCACTCTCAGTTTATTCATCTATTCGACAAGCATTTATTATGGACCTCCTATAAGTCATTCATGTATTCTTTAGGTGTTGAAAAATAAAAGGTGAGCAAGTCGTCATCTCTAACATTGACTAGAAATGAAGTGTTATGGAAATGCAGAGGAGGGAGTGACTAACTGCTTAAAGAATGAAATACATTAATGAGTGATATTTGAGTTGCTTCTTTTTAAATTTTATTTATTTATTTATTTATTTATTTATTTATTTATTTATTTTTGAGACAGAATCTTGCTCTGTCACCCAGGCTGGAGTGCAGTGGCGCAATCTTGGCTCACTACAACCTCTGCCTCCTGGGTTTGAGCAACTCTCGTGCCTCAGCCTCTTGAGTAGCTGGGATCACAGGTGCGCATCACCATGCCCAGCCAATGTTTGTATTTTTGTTAGAGGCAGGGCTTCACCCTGTTGGCCAGGCTGGTCTTGAAGTCCTGGCTTCATATGATCCACCTGCCTCAGGCTCCCAAAGGGCTGGGATTACAGGTGTCAGCCACTGTACCTGGCCCGTGAGTTGCTTCTTGACGGATGAAGAGGGTCACAGGCTGGGAAAAGAGAAGAATACTTTAGACAGAGAGAAGAGCATGCTCAAACATATAAAGAAGGAAATATAAACAGTAGGGTTGGGGAAATATACTGGCTGGTTGCAGTAGTGGTTCAAAGCGGAGCTGGGAAGATAGACTTGTGCTTGATAAGGCAGTACTGGGCTTTTCAGGAGGGAAAAGGAAACAATTTTGAGAGTAAGTAGTTCGACATTAACAGATCTAAGTTTCAGAAATATAATTATTATAGAAAAAAGAATAAAATTGGAGGCAGGGAGACATAGATGGGCTATTTTTATTTTTAAATTTAAAAAATATATTTAGAAGATACAAATGTCGTTTTGTTACACGGATATATTACATAGCAATGAGGTCGGGGCTTAACCCTCACCCAAATAGTGTACATTGTATCCAGTAAGTAATTTTTTTTTCATCCCTCACCCCTCTCACACCCTTCCACCCTTCTGTCTCCAATGTCTATTATTCCACTCTTTATGTCCACGTGTACCTATTAGTTAGCTCCCACTTGGGAGTGAGAACATGCGGTATCTGACTTTCTGTTTCTGAGTTATTTCACTTAAGAGAATGGCCTCCAGTTCCAACCATTTACTGCAAAAGACAAAATTTCAGCCTTTTTTTATGGCTGAGTAGTATTCATACATACACACACACACACACACACACACACACATATTTGTATATGTATTTCACATTTTCTTTATCTAATCATCTGTCGATGGACACTTAGGTTGATTCCTTATCTTTGCTATTATGAATAGTGCTGTGATAAACATACAGGTGCAGGTATCTTTTTGATATAATGATTTCTTTTCTTTTGAGTGTATACCCCAGTAGTGGTATTGCTTGGTAGACTGAATGTTAGACCTATTTTTAGTTCTAGGAGAAATCTCCATGCTATTTTCCATAGACATTGCATTAATTTATATTCCCACCAACAGTGTATAAGCATTCCCTTTTCTCCACATCCTCACCAACATCTGCTGTTTTTTGACTTTCTAATAATAGCCATTCTGACTGATGTAAGAGCTCATTGTGGTTTTAATTTGCATTTCTCTGATGATTAGTTACGTGGAGCATTTTTTGATATGCTTCATGGACATTTGTATGTCTTCTTTTGAAAAATGTCTGCTGATGTCCTTTCTCCACTTTTCGATGAGGTTATTTGTTTTGTTGTTGTTTGAGTACCTTGTAGATTCTGGATAGTAGTCCTTCCTTTGTCAGATGCATAGTTTGCAAATATTTTCTCCCATTCTACATGTTGTCTTTTAACTCTGTTGATTATTTCTTTTGCTGTGCAGAAGTGTTTTAGTTTAATAGGTCTCATTTGTCTAATTTTTTGTTTTGTTGCATTTGCTTTCGAGGTCTTAGTCATGAATTATTTACCTGGGCCAATGTCCAGAAGAGTTTTTCCTACACTTTCTTCAGCATTTTGAAGTTTCAGGACTTATATTCAAGTCTTTAATCCATCTTGAGTTAATTTTTGTATATAATGAGAGACAGGGGTCCAGATGCCATTGTAATAGCTCAAGTGACAGATGATGAGGGCCTAGAGTTGAGTAGTAGTACAAGGAGTAGAGAAAAGTATTTCTGCACTCCATTGGGAGACCTTGGGTATTTGATTCTAGCTAGATCTCCATTTCCTTTCTGTAAAATGAGTTTTGACTAGATAATGTCTGTGATTGCTTTCAGCATGATGATCTCTTACGTGCCTTAGAATTTTTCTTTTGCTATAAATGTATCTGTCTAGTTTCCCAGACATGGGAAGATATGTCATCTACATTTTTCTATCACGTATATATAGACAAGCATATATAGGCTATGGAACAGAAAGGTTCAAATTCAAATCCCATATGTACTAATTTCTAGTAGTATGACCCTGTCACTTATTTATGCATTCTGTGCCGCAGTTGCTTCATCTGTAAAATGGGGATAGCAGTACCAGCCTCAAAAAGCTAAAGAGACTAAATGAGACAACAGAGCTAAATTATTTAGTATAGGGTTTGTTACATTGTGGGTGTCTATAAAGGTATCTATCATCACTATCCTCATCACTATCATTGTTATTATCATCATCTCATCATCATCATTGTTATCATTGTCATCATCATAATCATCATCACTCTTTCTACCTAGGAGAGTGCTTAACACCTAGAAAATACTTAATGCATTCCTGATGAGTGATAGGATGAATGCAGTAAAAGAGAATAATAATTCAGGTAAATTGTGCCAAATAAATATCTACTTAAGCTTTTCTTTCGATTATTTGAATATTATTTTTGTTAATTATGTGAAAATATATAAGCAACAGCTAAGTCTCCAGTGTAAATCTTCACCTTGCCATATTTAGGAAGCTTCATTTGGAATGACATACGTGACGAAATTAGAGTAGATCATAAGAACATGTGGAAGAATTGCCTGGGTTTTGTGACACATTTTCCAATTATTTCTGTTTGTTTTTGGAAATCCATAATGATTAAATTCTTGTAAATTTTTTTGTCATAGATTTTCACACATAATTAATTGAAAGATTTTTATATAATTCTTGGGCTTTTACTATTTGTGTGGGTATAACAGATTGGCAATTCTCAGATTACAGAGTTGCTTTTGTTAGAATGAGTTACTATTGTAGTCAACTCTGCCTTTTTCTGTTTTACTCTTTTAGAAGCACACGTTATTATACGTCTTGCATTACTATGTTCTCCTTCATTTTATGTTTCTCCATTTTGGGAGAATTTCAGAGCGATGATAATAATATAGTGCCACCTAAAATTATCCCCTCAATTGACAGTGACCTCACCTCTGTCTGTACAACAGGAAAGGAGGAGGGATGTTAACATAGGCTACGTCTGGAACAAGACTGGTTCAGGTCTATACATAAGTACCTTAAAAGCTTAAGATGGACTCTATAGTACAGCAACAGCAATGTTTGAAAATGGCATTGTGCCAGAGGTAGGATAATATTTCCATCTTAAATCTAGCAGATGTGAGTGAAAAAAGCTCTGCAATTAATTCTTTGAAGAAAGAACTCTACATTGAAAGGAAAGAGAACCTGTTCTCATTCTGCCTTTTAAAATTCCTCCTGAATTTCATTACATGGTCTATTGTTTTCGTAGTCTGTGAGTTTGGAGGCCTTACCAACGATATTCCTGTTTTAGTTCTAATCTTTAAAAAATAATTTTGATATCTAAGCATTTTTGTGGCATATTTAATTTTAAATATTTTTGAATCAAGATTCAAGATATTAAGCAACGTCTTGGATTATCCTTCAGCAAAAGGAACTAATCATTCCTTTTTTTTGAGACTACATGACTTGATCTGCCAAATGAAAATTTAAAAAAATGCTTATTCTGTCAACTGGAAAATAAATGTTCCAAAGACTGTAACTACATCTCTGGCACATATTGATGGCCTGGAGGAAGGTCGGGTCATCCTAGTGCTCACTAAGCCATCACTGTCTTCCCAGAAACTAAGGAAGCATGCTGCTGGAGGTCACCCAGCACCACGGTCTATTCTCTATTCTGTTGAAAGAATTTTAAAGAGGTGGCAGCTGGCAGCGATAGTATGTGTTTGAGATGGGGAGTATGATGAGATAATAGGAAGAATCACAGTGTCAGAGAGTGGTGGGCAGTAATGGGGAGGGAAGGAATGCTTTTGGAATATTCTGGTGTTGACTGATTTACTACAGAGTGTTCTTATGCCTGCCTTTCCATGTGGAAAGATTGGACAGCCTGTGTGTTCTGCCTTCCTCTTGTCCTGCCCTTTCAAATCTATCTCCCTCAGTGCTGCCAGAATGAACTTCCTGCAACACAGGCTTGATCATGCCAACTTCTTGTTTAAAATCCTTTAATGGCCCCATGGTTGCTCTATAGCAGGAAAAGGCAAACTATAGCCAATGAGCCAAATTTGGTCAAACACTATTTTGTATGGATAGCAAATTACAAATGGTTTTTACATTTTTAAGTGGTTAGAAAAAAAAACAAGTATTCTATTCCATGACTTGTGCAAATTATATATAATTCCACTTTCAATGTCTGTAAATAAAGTTTTATTGAGCCATGATCATTCACTTTTATATTGGACATGGTTGCTTTGCACTACAAAGGCAGAGTTGAATTCAGACTCAAGTGTTCCTTAAGCCTAAAGTGTTTACAATCTGGCCCTTTGCAGAAAAAATTTACTCTGCCCTATGGGGAAAAAAATCCACTGCTGTTGGTGGGACTGTAAACTAGTTCAACCATTGTGGAAGTCAGTGTGGCGATTCCTCAGGGATCTAGAACTAGAAATACCATTTGACCCAGCCATCCCATTACTGGGTATATACCCAAAGGACTATAAATCATGCTGCCATAAAGACACATGCACACGTATGTTTATTGCGGCACTATTCACAATAGCAAAGACTTGGAACCAATCCAAATGTCTAACAACGATAGACTGGATTAAGAAAATGTGGCACATATACACCATGGAATACTATGCAGCCATAAAAAAATGATGAGTTCATGTCCTTTGTAGGGACATGGATGAAACTGGAAATCATCATTCTCAGTAAACTATTGCAAGGACAAAAAACCAAACACTGCATGTTCTCACTCATACGTGGGAATTGAACAATGAGAACACATGGACACAGGAAGGGGAACATCACACTCCGGGGACTGTTGTGGGGTGGGGGAGGGGGGAGGGACAGCATTAGGAGATATACCTAATGCTAAATGACGAGTTAGTGGGTGCAGCACTCCAACATGGCACATGTATACATAAGTAACAAACCTGCACATTGTGCACATGTACCCTAAAACTTAAAGTATAATAATAATAGAATAAAAAAAAATCCACTGCTTTCTGATTCTCACTTTATTATTCAAGACTAACACAGAGCTGCCTGGAATTTTCCAGCACTGTGCTCTTCCCTCTGTCTGGAATGGCCTGCCTGTAGGCTATTCTCACCTCCACCAGTTACTACTCCTCAGCCTCTAAGACTCTGCCATAAATCCCTCCAGGAATCTGCTGTGAGAATCCTTCCACTCCTCATGCACCAATCTTTCCACATTACAGTTTGGATTTTTTCTTTTTTTCTTGCTGTGCTCTCATAATACTCTGTGCATAATCCCATCATTGTTCTTGTCTCTTTACATTGTACCCTGCCTAGAACTGTCAGCTCCGTGGGGACAGAGGTCACATTTTATTCACTAGTGTACTCCTAACATCAAGCATTGCATAAGCCAAGTAGGTAAATAATTGATGACTAACCTCAAAGATTCTTTGCTTGGCCAAACTTTAGTCAGGCTTCTGAGTCTTCTGCTAGGTCCATTTGTATACTTCCTTGTAAAATCCAGTTTTAGCAAAGAATCCTGCTAAGTTAGTTTAGTAAGAACTCATATCCTCGATATCTGGTCATACTTGGTATGAGCAGGTTCTTTATCTTCCATCATCCCCAAGGTGATGTCTGATCAAGAATCCCACTTAGTTGGTTTAGCCAGCATCCTCTTACTGCCCCTTGGCTATAGATTCCCACTTGCCTATGTTGTATTCATGGTTGAACCCATTCTCTCTCCCCACTGCAATGGTCCCTATACCTATTGCAATGGTCCTGAGTTGCTTTAATGAATATCATGAAATAATTTTTTCTTTAACAGTTATTGTGCTGTGACTCAGACAGGATTAGACTCATCATTGGACCCCCAGGCCTCTCACCTAGGACACTGAATGTGTGCCTTTCCTTTGTCTTCACTCTTGACTGAGTGATTGAGGATTCACTGGTGACTCAGACTTCTGAACCATTGTTCCAGACAAACATTCCTTGAAGCTGGCAAGGACAGATGTTGATTCTAAAGGTATAAGTATGCTTTCTGGGTCTGGGTTCAAGTCCCCAGGCTTCCTTTGAAAGGTACCTCCTGGGCTGGAAGCTCTTCTTCCTGCCTCCTTTTTGGGAGTGGGAATTATTCCCCAATTCCCTGGGCTAGAAATCTCTTCTTCCTGGCTTTCTTTTCCTGAGTGGGGATGGTTCCCTGACTGTGAGCTGGAAGTCCTTTTCCTAGCTCTGTAAGACCTCTCTATTCTGTTTCCTCTGTTCTTTGTATTGGGTCTCATGGGAACTTCTCTGTCACCTGAAATCCCTCTTCTTGAACCTCTGCTGACAATCTGCTCTTCCAGCTCTGTCTACTCCTGCCAACCCCTTTCCCTTCCCACTCCAGCTCCTTGGTCACTGGAACTTTAGGCACTCTACCCTCCACTGGGGACTCTCAAGGGATTCAGAGTTCCCTCAAAAGCAAGTACTTGAGGTTGAAAAGAGAATTTAAAAAGGAACTATTCAGAAACTGGGAAAATGAAAAATAATTAAATCCTTCTCCACAAATATTGGTAAAAACTTTAGCCCTTATTGAGTAGGTAAGCTCGACTTCTGCCATTTTTGTCAGAAATACAATTTGGTTAAAAATATAGAGATAAACCAGTGAGTTTGTATTACTTCATTTTACTGCTTCATGACTAAAATTTTTACATTTTTAAATTGATACATAATAATTGTACGTATTTATGGAGTGCATGAGATACTTTGATACACGCTGACAATGTGTAATGATCAACTCAGAGTAATTAGGACATCCATCACCTCATTTAGTATTTCTTTGTGTTAAGAACATTCTAGATATTCTCTTCCATTTTGAAGTATGCAATAAATTATTAATACCTGTATTCACCCTACTATGGTATTGAACACTAGAATTTATTCCTTCTATCTAACTGTATTTTTGTACTCATTAACCACATGCTTTGTACACTTCTTCCCCTTTTCCTTTCCAACTTCTGGTAATCACCATTTTATTCCCTACCTCCAAGAGATCAACTTCTTTTTTAGCTCCTACATATACATAAGAACATGCAAAGTTTTTCTTTCTGTGCCTGGCTTATTTCATTTAACATAATATCTTCTAGGCTCATCCATGTTGCTACAAATGAAAGGATTATTTTTAACAGCTGAATATTAGTACTACATTGTGTATATATACTGCATTGTCTTTATTTAGTCATCCTTTGATGAAAACTTAGGTTAATGTCATTTCTTGGCTGCTATAAATAATGCTGCAGTGAACATGGGAGTACAGTTAGCTCTTCTGTATACTGATTTCCTTTCTTTTGGCTACAGACCCAGCAGTGGGATTGGCTGGATCATATGGTAGTTTCAGTTTTCATTTTATGAGTAAACTCCATACTGTTTTTCATACTGACTGTACTAACTTACATTCCGACCAATAGTGTATAAGTATTCCCTTTTCTCTGTATTCTCATCGCCATCTGTTATTTATTCCGTGACTAAAATTTTTAAAATAAAATGCCGTAAGATCTGGTTGCATCTGTCTGTACGTTTATGTATGTGTACATGTATATATCTAGGTTTGTATGATAGGTATACATGGTTTTTTTCTACATTCAATGGCATTACAAAACTAAAATACCCAAATTGGCTTAGGAGTAAATGAGCACTCAAACAAATTAAGTATTCATAAAACTCTCAGAAAAATAGAAACTTACCCAAATGGTTTTTTGAATTCATACAAATTGCTTAATTGCCTAAGTGAAAAAAAATTAATGGAGTTGCAAAAGAATTGTGAAAATCGTATCTTGTTTAGTCAAAGCTGACTGAGATTGGATGGATTTGTTATAAAGTTTTATTAAAAATTAGTTTTAGTAGTACATCGATGCAAAAGTAGAATTTGGTATTCTCTGTTAAAAAGTCGAGGGCAGAAACAGAAACAATTAATGTTATTATATCTGCTGACCACTCATGCTGATGAAATTTCATGTTTCCCTTTGTCAGAGAAATTAAAAATCATCATGAGCTTTACCTGGTGAACTTTAAATATACTGACAAAAGCTCCAATTTTCTTGGATTAAAATAAAATCTTGCCATTGATAACCTCAAATGATAATAACTTGGAGAAAATGTTAAATTGGGGTAATTTATGACTGAAGAGAAATTTTTTACAGTGAACACAATACACGTTTTATTGAAATATTTGTGAAATAAATATCAATCTTTTCATGTTAGTAAAAACATTTGTTTTATACTTATGGCTAAAATTCAGTCTTCCTCAGAACTCCTCACTGTACCCCACACCTTTTTTTAATTCTGAAATAACTATTTTTTAATTTTTTTTAAGTTTTTTTAATGATGCATGATAGATGCAAATAGTTTTGGGGTACATGTGATAATATATTCAAATGATTTGTAAAGATCAAATCAGTGTACTTTGCATATTCATCACCTTAAATATTTGTCATTTCTTTTTGCTAGAAACATTCAAATTATTCTCTCTAGCTATTTTGAAATGTACAATAGATTATTGTAAATATAGCCACCCTATTGATCTAACACTACATCTTATTTCTTCTATCTAACTGTATATTCGTGTTAGTTATTTTTAAATGTGTTTTGTTTTAAGAATAATTCTTAAATTGTTCCACTGCTTTGATTTGGAAGTTTGTCCCCTCCAAAATTCATGTGAAACTTAATCCCCAATGTAACAATATTAAGAGGTAGAGCCTTTAGGAAGTGATTAGCCTTAGGCAGTGATGAGGGTTCACCCTCATTGATGGGATTCGTGTTTTATAAGAAGGCTTGAGGAGGGGAGTTCAACTCTTCCATTCCTTCTGCCATGTGTGGATGCAGCTAGAGGTGCCATATTGGAAGCAGAGTGCAGCTTTTGTGAGATACCAAGTTTCCTAGTGCCTGGATCTTGGACTCCAACTCCAGAACTCAGAAAACATATTTCTGTTCTTCATAGATAATCCAGTCTCAGGTATTCTGTTATAGCAGCAGGAACAGACTAAGACAATTCTATAGCAGGGTAATGATAAAATAGAAACATGTTACAAATTCATATAAGACTTATTTTTGAGAAAAATATTTATTCATACTGTAAAAAGTGAAAGCTAAATGTATTGTTTGTTTGCAACCTCCTTGGGCAAAGTATAAAATCTGTTCCTATCTCTGTTTTTTTCCTACATGATAGCATTTTAGAACTTAAACAGTTAATTCTTATTCATTTCTCAGTCTTCCTTTGTATACAAAATGAGAAATTCAGATACATTGCTTATTCAAATGTATTGTAGAAGAACCAGTTGAGTTTCATTCGAAATATGAAAATTTTAAACATCACAACCAGAGAACACTGCTGGACATGAAATTTCTTCCACTCTTTTTTGTGATTTTCTTTATCAAGTTCATGCTGAACGTGGGGTTTAGCTTAGCTGGGCATTGAGTTTTGGTGGTTTTATCACAAAATTAGGATTCTTTTTCCTTTCGTCAGCCTTTTATTAAGCATCAACTTCAATAAATCATAGGCATTTTGTATTGCTACTAATCATAGCCATAGTTACTGTAGATAAAACCAGAGAGAGAGAACATTTGAATTCAAGGATAAAGAGGCATCTAATTGCCATAAAGATCCAAATAATAAAAAGTTATGGAAAAAATATACCCCTTTTATTTATTTTTAAACTATTATTCTTCTCTGTCCTATGTACTGGTCTGGCAGAAAGCTGTGGTATGAATGACATATAGATCAACAAGAAAAACTACCAAGTCAACCTCTTAAAATGAGGCTAGTTCTGACAGGTCGAGGATCAGCTCTGGGTGCTGCAAAGCTTCTGCAGAATCCTGTGATTTGGTTTTCTACGTTGTTTCAACAATGATTGCTTCATCCAAGTGGGGGCAGGGGCAGTACAAAGGATGGCCCTTTACTTCCTGACACATGCACTCTGCGTTGAAGAACTATCCCTGAAGAATACACTTATAGCTCAACTATCCAAATCAATATTTTTTTCTAGAAAAGGTGATGCTGAGAAAAGGCTAAGCAGGTTTGCTAGAACACTGTGACAGATTAACTGTGGAATTCTTCCTGTAGGATTGGGGATATAATGGGCTTCACTAACCTTCCCTAGGCAGTGAAACTTCCCCCAAATCTGATGGACCTAGAGTCAGAGAAGTCTGCTTTTGTACCTGCTGGGCCCCAAAGTTGGGCATTTTTCTCTCTGTTCCCTCTCTTTTGAAAATGTAAAATAAAACCAAAAATAGACAACTTTTTCTTCAGCCATTCCAGCATAGAGAACAAAACCTTATGGAAACAGGAATGTCAATTGTGTAATCATTGTTCTAATTAGGTAAATAGAAGTCCTTATGTATGTGTTATAAGAATTTCCCTCACAACATCCTTTATGACTTAAGTTCAATGACAGTTTGCGTTTGGTAGTAAAGGATTTTCTCCAAGGCCTGAATTAAGACCATTAGAAAGCACCAGGCCATGGGAGCAGTGACCATCTGCTGACTGTTCTCGTGGATCTTGTGTCCAGGGACATGGGGCAACGTGCCTCGTATGTGTTAGATGGTGGAACGGATGTGTTTGGCCCTGCATGGGATCTGGTGCCCCTCTTCTCCTGGATTCGCATCCCCAGCCAGGGCCCGCTTTTACTAAGTGTTCTGCCCTAGCTTGGTTCAAGGAGGTCATCCAACTGGCTTCATCAAGTGGAATTGGGATATATTTGATATACTTTTGCCTAACAACATGGAAAAGGGTTTTCCTTTCCCTGCAAGCTACATCTTACTGCTTTGAACTCCCAAGTATGTCTAGTCACCTTTTAAAATGTAAACATTTTCAGAAAAATGAGGATTGCTTTCCTTGTATGTGCTTTTTATCTTGACTACTTGAATTGCAAGGGATTTTTATATATTCATATGTTCCAAAGTCAGCAACTCTCCTGTTGGTTCATTATTGAATGTGCTGTAAATTACGTCTTTTGCAATTAAAATGAGGTTTGCCCACATCCAAAAAAAAAAAAAAAGAAAAGGCTAAGCAGGAAATCCTATCTCCACCTCTAGATGTTCATAGTACTATAGACAAGCCTCTTCAGGGGGAATTTAGCCTAAAATAAGATTGTGCCTTTCCTTACATATAACCTATTATACTTTGTTTGGTAACTTAGAGCAAACCTCATGCTTATTCAAATGATCACGATGAGATAATACTGCCTTATTTTATAAAGCCTGTTCAGACCCTCAGTAAGACAAATAAATTGTGAAATTTTGAGGAGTCAGTGAAACTTTTTCCTCTTGGAGAGTGGTGGGAGTAAAGTTTATGGAGAAGGGGGACAGAAAAGTCAAGGAGAAGAAAAGTACAATATAGCAAATCTTTACTACAACTTTAGAGGGAGAAAAAGTGTATCAGAGCAAGATACACTGGAGGCATTTCCTCCTTAAATGCCCTTCATAAAATTACTTGATTTTTATTGGGGGAGGGAGGAAATTGCCAGATCCTTTCTAAAAATATAAACTGTCATGTTTTATAGGGCTATAAAAAATGAAATGCCCCTTCATGGTAAGTACTGTTCTGTTAAATTTGAGAAGTCACAGATTTTGTGATTTTCCAAAATTGCAGAGAAGGAGCATTTTGTGCTAAATGCTTCTGTTATTATGTGGACTAGGGAAACACTGACTAATCTTGAGGTATTTCTGTTGCTGTCTTCCTGGGAGACAAGCCAGGGAATTGAACTCTCCTTGCCTCAGGCTGCCTGTTTGCTCTGTATGAAGATGACACCACCTACCTCTCCGTATGTTTTGAAGTTTATTGTTTACTAAGCACTAGGATTCCTTAGAAAAAACAGGCTCTTTATATAGCATTAGCATCTTAAGGTAGTCTAGTACTCTTAAGTCATTTAAATCTTTAAAACACTCTTCGTTCTTTTGTTTGTTTGTTTGTTTTCAACAGTCTCACTCTACCGCAGGCTGGAGGGCAGTGGTGCGATCTCGGTTCACTGCAACCTCCACCTTCCGGGTTCAAGTGATTCTTGTGCCTCAGCCTCCTGAATAGCTGGGATTACAGTTGCACACCACCATGACTGGCTAATTTTTATGTTTTTAATAGAGAGGGGGTTTCACCATGTTGGCCAGGCTGGTCTTGAATTCCTGACCTCAAGTGATCCAGCCACCTCAGCCTCCCAAAGTGCTGGAATTACAGGTGTGAGCCACGCACCCAGCCTCATTCTTAAAGTTTTCAAGTACTAGTCTTTAAAAAAATATTTTTCATTGGAATGCCATTTTATTTTGAAATTACCAGGAAAGACAAGTGTTTGAAAGGTGTGCTATATGATACCAATTGACCAGGGAGTTCACATTTCAGCTGATAGTTTTAATATTGTGTAGAGAGAGCCAAAGTCATTTTTTAAAAAGTTTTGCTTAAATATACCTTATTGTAATGAGGGCTTCAGTTTAACAAAGGTCAGTCTTGGACCAGTCAAAAGAGGACAAGTAATTGGAAGGACTGGATAGACAAACATGGCAGATTAGAGACAGAGCCCAGAGTGGTTGTAGGCATTCAACCAACATGTTGTCAAGTCATATTACCATTGGCTATGCTTGTGCTTAAGACTGATTTTCAATATACTATGAAGGAAAGAATTAGTTAAAAATAGTATTAAAATATGTTTGGATCCTAAACTTCTAAACCTACATGTGAAATTAATTGTAATTTCAGGAATTTTTTTAAAAGTTTTTAAATGTTACAGTTAAAATGTTGCCCCATTTAGCATGAAATTATTTTGATGTGTATAGAAGCTATCACAGAAAATAAAAGGGAAAAATATGTAGTAGATACGAGTAAATCTTTGTGGTAATGAGTAATTCAGAACAATTTTTATAAGAAAAAAATGAAAAGGCTCCTAAACTTGATTTTTCAAGTTACATTTATTACTAATATAATTTCAATTTTCCATATGCATCTTTCAAATACAGTCTTTTGTGATAAACAAAAGTGGAAATGTTAATCTATTTAACAGGAGAACACAATTTTTAAAAATAGAAAAGTGTGGACCGTGTAGATATTAGTACTTTGAATACAAATCTAATGTGAAAATCTACTTTCGCTTAAAAAAACAAATATTTCTGCAATTTCTCTCTAGTTGTAATAACTGTGCCTGTTTGATATAAATTTTTATCCAAAGTTTCAAGTCGCTAATGCATATATATACTTGAGCCCTAATAGGTTGGCCCTTCCCAATGTGTATAATTGTGCCAAAATATAAAAGAGACATATTCAGAGATAAATGCACAAGAATCCACACATTTAAGAAACTCAAAATACAAGACAAATTTTAAATCATCTTAATGGATATTTCAAACACATGCATTGGTATAACATTTAAACCTAAGAAGGAGGAAAAGTGCCAAATTAGTGTCTCTATGACTGGCAAGCTCTCCTTTTAGGGAAGGCTTTTTAATCCACAGCAAAACTCAAACTCTTTCTACCTATGTGATTGCTACTAAGAAACAAATGTTTTATAACAAATGTGGTATGTATTTTCAAAGCAACGGCTCTTCTCTACACGTGCTACTATTTTAGAACTTTTGTGAGAACAATAGTCATCTACATTTTCTCACCCATAGGAATCAAACTTCACTGTGGCAGGTGTCCTGTCTCAACCATTAGCTTCAATGTGAGCAATCTAACTTTATTCATTTTCAAGTATACTGGAGAAGAATACCCACAGTACACTTTAGGATGATTTAACAATGGCACTTTGATTTTCAGGTTCATATCTGCAAAGAAGTATGACTTTTCAAATCACTGATTTCTGCTACAAATACAGAATGTTTTTTTCCTTGTGAGAAATGTGCAGCTTTCCCACCATGTACTGTCATTTTCTTAATGTCTAGAATAAATTCAGATAGCTTAATACATATGATAATATCGATCTAGTGCGTGCAATGAGAGAGGTCTGTTTTATACTAACATGTAAGTTTAAAATGTCTCCTCTCTATTTTGAGTCTGCTGAAAATTTTAGTGAATAATATCTATGTCAACTGATGGAAATAACTCCTTGCACTTATAAAAGAAAGCAATGAAGTAGAACATGGCCCTGGCAAGCCAAGTATTTTCTGCTAAGTCTCTCCTATCTTAAAACATTCAAATCTAAAATGATTAAACCACTATAATAAATTTTGAACCAAGTAAGGCTTTTATGTGGAGGATTTCTGAGAATTTGCTAACTAATCTATACATCAGGAGTTATTTTTTAGGATTCTATAAAAACTCTTGGGAGTCAATAATTACATCTTACACCTTGATAATTTAAGATAATTTAACGATATAACCTTGGAAACTATTTATCGTTTCTTTTCTCCATCACTGATCAATTTTATATCTGGTTCTATCATCACTAATAGAACTTACTGTGATTTCTTTACTTTTTTTTTTAACTTTCAAGATAAGGCCTTGGTCACTTGCACCCTGGCATTATTTTTAATTTTTATTCTGTGAAATATACCATGATTATAAGAGACCGTCATAATGATACATTCAAGAGCTAAAAAGTAACACAAAGCAAAATTATCACCTTTAAAAGGCTAAGGAAATTTTGAATACTCAAGATGGTTTTTTACTTAAAAATATTCTGGATATTTGCTTATGATGTCAAATACTTTGAATTTTTTTGTATTTAACACTTTGTGGGTATGGCAATAAGGAGCAGGTGCTTGATCTGATTATTTGATGGGCATGCTAACAAGGCATGTGTCATGGGATTGATGAAGCAGCTGTTTAACTTACTCAGAACATCCTAATGACAACTTTCTAAAGAAGCACCACTTGTTACATCGGCTTCTGTGTCATGTTTTCTATAACTGAATAAATTATCATGACCTACAATTGCATAATAACAGACATATTTATGTACCACTTCCTTAAATCCATTAATCATTTTAAATCTTCACATCTACCCTCATTCCATGTAACACGTAACACAAAGCCTGCCGCCTAACAATTCCTTTTAGGACCTTTAATGATACATGTAGTGACACTAATTACCTAATCCACTCCTAAACGTAATCTGATAGTTATATAATGAGCAATAAAAATAAACAATGCATCAGAGGGCATTCTACAAATGAGAGAAACTCAGAATATCAGAGTTGTTAAGGATCTAAAAGATTAGATAATCCAATCTTCTCGTTTGACAAATGGGGACACCTGAACCCAGAGTCTATTCCTGTCACGGGCATATATCTAAATCTTTCTATTCTCCACACATCACATCATTCCTCAAAAGTCCTTCCAAAATGTATAATAATCTTATTCTCATGTGTTTATTTCTGGGAACTCCTACATTTTAATTCTTTTTTAAAAATCTAAAATTTATTAGATTTTTTTTTTTTAAATGTTGCAGAAAGGCTGGGTGCGGTGGCTCATGCCTGTAATCCCAGCACTTTGGGAGGCTGAGGTGGGCAGATCATGAGGTCAGAAGTTCAAGACCAGTCTGACCAACATGGTGAAACTTTGTGTCTACTAAAAATACAAAAATTAGCCAGGTGTGGTGGTGCATGCCTGTAATCCCAGCTACTCAGGAGGCTGAGGCAGGAGAATTGCTTGAACCCAGGAGGCGCAGGTTGCAGTGAGCCAAGATCACACCATCGCACTCCAGCCTGGTTGGGACAGAGCAAGACTCCATCTCAAAAAAAAAAAAAAAAGTTGCAGAGAAATACTTAACACCAAGGAAAATATTTTTATAAAATAATTGCTCACTGGCATGCCCCTATGAGAAATTTCTGCAATGTTATATTCCTCACTGTTATAGGTAGTGATAATTAGCACACCATATTCCGTTAATTTCTTCCTGGACTAAGGTGCAATGAAGAAATACTTAGTTTTACTTTAATTGAGTAGAGTTTAGTTGCATAGACTACCTATAAATGGAATCAAAATTATGAATTACATATAAGTGCCAGCACATGAATGCAGATAGTGAAATTTTCTTCAAAGTAATGCTCTATGGATCAGCCAACAAGGAAGTATTCACACTCACTTGTGTGTGTGTGTGTGTGTGTATATATTCACATACATATACTCACACACACACACACAGAAACACAAACTTAGATAAATGACTTATGAGAACAAGCCAAGATCAAAAGTGAATCTAAATCTATTAGAAAAGTTTAAAACCCTACAAAGGAGCATTTTTTAAAAAAACTACAGTTGGCACATGATCCATTCTTCTAACTTTCATGTTTGGCGTCTCCATCCCCTTGGGTGTGGGTTGTGGTTGTAATCAGCTACTGGAAGACAGTAATCAGACCTGGTTTCCATGGACATGATTTCGGAATCATTTCTTGAAGTCTGCCTATAATACGCATATGGCAACTGTGAACCATATTGGGAGTTGGTGGACATATTATTATTGACTGTGGCATTATACTCTTGCCTTCCACATGAGCCCATATAGACTTTCTGGGTTTGAGGAATATAGGACAGTCTTTCATTCCAGTCCTCTGGAGGCCCTGGAAGCACCTTCCTCCGAGCTGCTGAGACCACATTTGCCACAATGGACTCCTGGATGTTTCTGGGTCTGAAAGCATCATCCACTAGACCGAGAGGAGATTTTGCTGCTGCTTCCCAAGGAGTTGGTCTCTTGTTTGCTTTCTCTAGTCCATCAGTTGGTTTACTAGAGTAACTATAAGTAGGCTGGTATACCCAAGGAGATGTAGAAATGGTGGGTGGGACTGATCTTCCAGGAAGAGAAAGGGAGCGCCCACTCTCCTAAAAACAATGAAAATATTAATATATCTCATTCATTTTGGTTTGTGCTGATTGTTACTCCAAAGTATTCCTAGCACCATTACCAAGCACTGCAAAAAATAAAATAAAAATAAAAATAAATTAATCCCCCAGAATGCTTCGTCTTAAAGTCAGGACAGGCTGCCTGTCCCCACCTTTGCAAAAGTGGGCCAAGTGCAAATGGTGGGCTGCCACTTGATCCTACCTTTTGCACTTGGCCCTCCTAGTTGCTCCCCATCTGTGAACGCATAGCCCCAATTGCTGTCGTCTTTCTTAGGCATAGTCACTAGGGGCAGGGCAGGGGCTCTGTCATCACTAGGAAGCACCTTTCCTTCTCTCTGCCCTCCACATAGGCATATGTGAATTCACATCCCAACCTCATTCCTATCCTGCTTTCCTGGTACAAAATAAACAAAACCTATTGATAACCTCAGAAACAAGCTGTAAATTACTGAGCTTTTTACTCTTCCCAAGTGACTTTTAATCTGTTATCTAATTTTGGTCTAGTGAATGAATATAGCAAAAACAAACAAGATCTCCTTAGATGTAGTTAATATTACTGGTATGATTAGATGCCTGGCCCTTTTCCGCTCAAAATCTATTTATATGGTGAAGATCACATGGATTTTTATTTCCTAAGTGGAGTGTATTGCCTTTGTCTCTGAGGGAATTACTCCTGCCTCTTGTTTAATTTGCATTTTGCTTCCTTTCATATGTATTACATTCCTATTTCTTTGAGAGTTTGTATCCCTGCAACATTCCTCTGTGTATACTTAATATTCAGCTTGACTAATAGCACAGCAATATTATTAATTATTACTATTATATAGAGTTGGGGTCTCACTCTGTTGCCCAGGCTGGAGTGCAGAGCATGATCATGGCTCACTGCAGCCTCAAACTCCTGGGCTCAAGAAATCCTCCTGCCTCAGCCTCCCAAGTAATTGGGACTACAGGTGCACACCACTATGCCTGGCTAAATTTTTAAAAATCTTTTTTACAGACAGGATCTCCCTCTTGCCCAGGCTGGTGGTGTTAGACTCCTGGCCTCAAGCCATCCTCCCACCTCAGCCTCCCAAGTTGCTGGGCTTACAGACATGAGCCCAGGTGCCCGGCTACAGCAATATAATTTAATGAAAGCTCTTGTGTTCTCATTCTCTCCTTTTACTCCTCTGCATTTCTAGGAATGCTGATGGCTGGCTATCCACATTACATCTTCACACATTCCAATATGCATGAGGCTATGTGAGACAAGCTCTTGGCAAAAATGCAGAAAGGGTACACCTAGGGGACAGGAGTATCAACTTTGAAAGTATCAAAACATCCTGTTTCCTAACAAAAAACATTACTGTGCTTAAAAATGTGCTCTAATTTCATAAACAGTTTCAACAGCTTTTCTCTTAATCAAGTTCTTAACTTTAAAGTGAATATCAATACCTGGATTTAGGCAAAATATCTCAGATTCAAATGTTTCTTTTTTTTTTTATTAGGCAGACAAAGAAGGTAGATGTTTCATTCTTGGTTTCTATCTGAAGAATAAGGGGGTCAATATAATAAATCTTGATTCTCTCATTTTAATCATTTAAATTTTACTTACAATGGTTGAATCTTAGCAAAAACTTGCTTTCACTAATCTTGTCTTAATTCAGAATCACTCATAATTCTCCTTACTCTATATTTGGGTGAGGTGTGGGGAATCCTGACTTTTAGTCATCTTTAAGGCCTTAGTTTCTATTTCGCATTATGTATGTGTTCATTTCACAAACTCATTTAACATAAATTAACATATTGTACACCTGATATTTCCAGGTATTCTTCTATAAGCTGAAGACTTAAAGATGATAAAGTCCTTGCCCTCAATAAGCACACAATCCAGTACTAGTTCTAGCCCCACAGTAGCTGAATTAAGTCAATTATAGAAGACCAGTTTGGGCCAGTGCAGTGGCTCACGCCTGTAATCCCAACAGTTGGGGAGGCTGAGGCAGATGGATCACTTGAGATCAGGAGTTCAAGACCAGCCTAGCTAACATGGTGAAACCCCGTCGCTACTAAAAATACAAAAGAATTCTCCAAGGTGTGATGGCATAGGCCTGTAATCTCTGCTACTCAGGAGGCTGAGGCACAAGAGTCACTTGAACCCAGGAGGCAGAAGTTGTAGTGAGCTGAGATCACACCACTGCACTCCAGCCTGGGTGACAGAGCAAGACTCTGTCTCAAAAAAAAGAAATAAATAAATAATAAGAAACAAGATCAGTTTAGAGAAGATAGAGAAGAGACTGTTTAACTGTCTTGACAGGAAAAAATAGGAAGTTTTCTAAACCGTGAGAAGTGGTAAGACTCAGTGTGATAAAGAGAAATGTAGCTGTCTCCTGTGGTGTGTGTCTGTATCTCACTTTTGTCCTTTCTATGGAAGAGTTAGAACAACACTGGTCTACAGAGGCCCTGGGAGAGTTTTCAGAGTCCCATGATTTTGCTTCGTGTGGTCTTTGATTATGGTAGAGGCAGGAGGCAGAGAAATTCTAGGCAGACAGAGGTGGATCCCTGGTGAAACCCCACCTTCAAGCCAAAATAGTCTGAAACTTACAGCCCCAAGTGAGAACTTCTATTCCTGTTTGCCCGTTCTCTCCTGATTGGTTCTTTGTGAATAGTGTATTTTTACCAATTGAATGTTGTTTTTTCCAAAACTACCTGCGGCCCACCCCACCCACACCCTGTGCCTATTATAAAGTCCCCAGACTCAGTCGGTAGAGGGAGAGATGGCTGGACCTTAGAGGAGACGGCCAGACTTCAGAGAGACAGCTGGACTTCGAGGGAGAGGGACAGACTACAGAAGAGATGACGTGACTTCAGGGGAAGACAACCTGCCCATCCCCTTCGCTCTCTAGCTCCTCTCTCCACTGAGAGCCATTTTCATAGCTTAATAAAATTCTCTGCCCTTCAATTGTCTGTGTGACCTCACTCTTCTTGGATGCCGGACAAGAGCTTGAGACCCACCGAGTGCAGGTACCCAGAAAGGCCATCACACCGGCCCTTTGCCCTCACTGATGAAGGGCAGCCACCCCACACAATGAGGCGAGGGGCCGACTGAGCTGCTAACAAACCACCGTCTGTGGACGGCAGAACTAAGAGAGCACCGTAACGCGCCCTCTGGGGCTTTGGGGTCTCAAGCACCCCCACCTGGGCACCGCTGTGGGCCCCACATGAAGTTTGCTCCTGCCGGCGCCCGGAGTGGCCAGCCAGATCCCACACTCGCTCACTCATGTGCTCCCTCCCTCAAGGGGTTGAGCACAGTGGGCTGAGTAAACAGGGCACCCCTGTTGCAAGTCTGGCAAAGAGGCTAAAAAAAATCCTGCATCAATTAGATGTAGCACCTTGAGGGACTGCTTTAGTCAGTTATTTAGGTATTTTAAAAGATAGAAGGCTGAGGGGATGGCAATAGATAAAGGGAGCTGAGACTTTACAGAAATCTCGGTGAGGCCCCTGAACATATATACAGGTGTTTAATTTACTGGCTAATAACTGGAAAAAGAAATAATTATCAATATACTTGGGAGTATTAAGTACTATGTGAAAGCATACATTACAGTGATAAGACATCCAAAACATTACATGAAAGAGAGGAATTATTTTTTGGTGTTTCTCTCATGCACTGAGTTTGAAAATATTCAGAAAAATTGAAACTTGACAGAATTTGGAAAGTTCAAAATATTGTTCAGTGATATCCTATTAACGAAGAGATGAACGTGCAGGGAGAAAACTAAAATATTGAGGTATGGTACTGAAAGAGTAAGCCAAGGCTTTCTGAAGGGAAATTAAAACCCGGGATTGAAGCTGAAAGCAAAAATCTCACGCCAAACACGCATATGACAAATGTAACAGCAGTGTCGGTTGTGAGGAAAGAAGAGCGACCAGCTCAATGAGCAAAATGACCATGGCTCTTCTACATTTCCCCAGACTGACGAACATGCCTTCACATTCTTTCAAGTGCTAGTAATAGAGGATAAAATGATAAACCATTTTAGGTTAGAGATCCAACTGGGATATAAATAAATCTTTCCATAGGTACAATGTAGTTTCTATTTGTGTCCAAAATATTGCAAGCCTCTAGCCTCTACCGGCACCCATACTTCTAATTTTAATGTATTTCCCCACAGCAATTTTCACAGTGTTTTTTGGTGCTGTTTCCTTCTGTCCATCACAGTTCCAAGGCTCAGGCTGTTCTCTGTTTGGCTGGCTGAATGAAGCCATGTGATACACCCTGAGCCAGAAATGACCAAAGGAATCTGAAAGTAACAGAGGTGTTTCTTTTGTTTTGGAGTTTGAATGTCTGACGCTGGAATCCTAGCATAGCATGGATTAGGTCCTCGGTTGTCAGTTCCACCATGGGTTATATCATTATCAAGGGAATTTAATATTTTTATATGAGAGCACTTAACTGTAACCAAGATGTTAAATTAGCTTTACACATCAAATTGCTTCTTTCTGTCTCCCACTACCTTTTAAACTTTATTTGATAAAAAAAAAGTTTTCCGCTGCTACTGGAAGAAAACTTAGCAGATCCTGGGACATTTTGCTTACTTTTAGGAAGAGTTCAATGGTTACCTTAAGTTACTCAAACCAGTTTTATTTTGAAATAGACGATTCCATCCCCTGAAATAACAAACTCCAATTTCAACTTTATTAAAGTTAAATCTCCTCTCCTTCCCCAGCTGGGGCCTGCTTCAGAAAGGCTGCCTTCCCTCAGGGAAGGAGTTTAGTTGACTTCTTCATTCTACTTCCACTTCTTCTCTCAGGTCGCTAACTCTGCCTTCTGGCCCCCTGGGGTTGGAGGAAAAAAGGAGCAGAAAAAAAGAGGAGGAGGAAGTTTTTACTTGATTTGGCAACATCATATTCTGGCCTCTTACTCTTGGGGCCAGACAGACCCAGAGAGGGACATTTTTATGGGATATTGAAAGATTCCCATCACTGGGGACATCTTACCTCTAGTCCTTGATTCATGCTAATTCTTCTCTGTTCTAGGGGGTGACTTTGGACTCATCCTATATGCTCCCTTAGGAAGCTGTCTACCTACAGTGTGTAACTACTAAGATCCATCTGCTCCCTCGGAGAGGCCCCAGGTTGACCCCAGCCAGCTCTCTCTTGCTCCTAGCCTGGACTGGCCTGGTCCATGAGGAACACTCACATCATTTACCTGTGGGGATGCAGAAGAAAATTTCCTGGTTCTCCGCCAAAACAATTTGTCAGCTTGTCCCTTTCCCTCCAAATTTCCTGAGTGGCACTCAGACCCCACTCTGACCTCCTACCCGTCCTCATGCAAGTATCTCCCATGAAGTTCTCTAAGAAGACACTTTGAAACTCTTCTCGCACACAGCTTGAGGTAAAAAGGTGAAACCCCCTCCACGCCACCTACTCCAAACACACACATCTTCAGCGCTCTGGAATTCCTTCTCACAGAATCCTCTTTCGTTGCCATAATCAAACCCCTTTTAATCACTTGGACCTGGCTGAAGGCTTCAAGAATTGTGGAAGTTGTTTGCTACTATATTCTTTGTAAACTCTGTATTTGAATCTGGAATCTCACTTCAGTGGGGAGCATCTGTTCTATCTGGGGGCCTTGGGTAAAACTTCAACATCCTGTCATCTCATTTCCAGTACAGTACAAAGCTCCCTCTCTCCTATTTTTCTTTTTAAAGTAAAATATAAGCTAAAATTGGAAATATTTTTCTACAAATCAATTCCAAGAAATTTCTCTAATAACTTCGAATAAAGTTGAAAGCTTATACGTCACTGAGTCTTTTCTCTAGAGAAGAGGGGTTACTTGTTTCCAAAGCATCTTGGTCAATCCTTAGGCTCTAGATTTTGGGAACCTCTTTCTTATGTTGACTCAAACATTGCTTCCCATGGCTTTACCCCAGTGATTCTGCTAACATGGATTACATCTACTTGTACTTCTAAGCAGCCATTCCTTCATACATTCCCAGTTTCTTCCACCCTCCTTGAACATCTTTACTATCCTGTTGCTATCTGTTATTTTTCAAACCAAAGAGAAATAATATCTATGTCATTCATTCCCTCAAGTTCTCCACATCCTTCTTCCTCCAGTTTGTTGGGCAAGGCTAATGCAGGTATAATATCTTGATCTTCTTAAGTAGATGTGTGTACATAAACACAAGGCCACGTGCTGAGTGAAGACATCATTCAAAATGACTGAGGGACCATCTGATCTGGCAGATGGTATAGTTAATACTGCATATGGAACATTCAGTCTGTGTGCATTTAGAGCATTCTGTTCTTTAATTATTCAACCCACAAGAGCACACGCCAATCTTTAGCTGGCCCAATATAACGCATGCAAGACTCCCAATGAACTCAGGAGTCATCTGGTGTTATATAGTCACACAAAAGGGCTTAACACTAAGGAGGCATTTTTCTACCTCTGCCTTTAAAAATAGCCAACATTAATAGATTGCTTATTGTGTGCCAGGCAGTGGGGGCTCATTTCTTTATGTGGAGTGTTTCATGTAATCGTCACAATCCCATGAAGCAGAGGCACTATTATCATCCCTATTTTTCCAGAGGATAGTGAGATTTGAAGAAGGTAAGTAATTTCCCCAAGGGTAGAAAGCTAGTAAGTGTTGGGGTGGAAAATTGAACCCAGGCAGGCAGTCTTACACCAGAGTTCCTAAATCTAATCGGACAATACTTGCAACTATATTGTTTTGAGAGAATATCTTTTTTTTTTTTTTGAGACAGTCTCACGCTTGTCGCCCAGGCTGAAGTACAGTGGGGCAATCTTGGCTCACTGCAACCTCTGCCTCGCGGGTTCAAGTGATTCTCCTGCCTCAGCCTCCTGAGTAGCTGGGATTGCAGGTGCCCACCACTACGGTTGGCTAATTTTTGTACTTTTAGTAGAGATGGGGTTTTGCCATGTTGGCCAGGCTGGACTTGAACTCCTGACTTCAGGTGATCTGCCTGCCTCGACCTCCTAAAGTGCTGGGATTACAAGTGTGAGCCACTGCACCCAGCCTGAAAACATCTTTTAAAAAAAAAAAAAAAAAAAGATTCAAAACCGTACAAACTAAATGGAGTAAGATCTTAGAAATTTTGGAAAAGGTCATTTAAATTTTGATTAAATTTGGATTAATGAATACTGGCATCTTGGCATTTGTCACAAGAACAAGCAGGTGACCAGGCCGTAGGGAATACAGTGCATCGCATTTAGATGCACTTCTGCTGTATCAGGTGAGATATCTGGGGCTCTGCATGCAGGAGAAAAGCTCAGAGGAGCTGAGGGCCTTTCTCGGCTTAACATAAACCATCTTCTCATGTCAATTAAATGTTGGTTTATCCATACAGCTTGTTAATAAAACAGCTTAGTTAGCTTCCTTGTTAAACTGTCTAGTAACCAATTTAACTGGCAGAGAACACTTGACATGTAAAAAGAAAGTGTAATCTGAGGTTTACTGAGCACAAATTAGTGAATTTTAAAGCAATGTAAACAGTCCTAGAAGCCAAAGAAGATAAATCTGATGTATGTGTCATGAGTCAAAATTTAAACTATTTTATACCATAAACCTTGAAAGCGATACAATTCTCTTGGCTGAAACCCTGCTTACACAAGCATTGTAGGGAAAGGGGCTTCAACTGATAAATATGATTTCAATTCCTTTGACTCTTTTCTCTCTTAAACACATGATCAGTAAATGTTCATCACAAACATATACTTTATCATACACAGATTCTGGGATGTCCAAGAAAAGCGAAGAGGAATAAAAAGTATTTCTTTTGCCTTTTTAATCATGGATTAGAATTTCTGAAAAGCAGAGGTCCTAAGAAGGGATACACAAATAGAAGAAACCACAGGTATTCTCCATTTTTTCCATTTGCTCAAGTTGAAATTTTGGGAATCAGTGTTGACTGCTCTCCATCTCACACTCCACACCTGATCTGTCAGCACTGACTTCAAAATACATCCACTATCTGACCAAGTCTTATCAACCTCCACTGGTAGCATCCTGGACTAAGCTACCAAAAATTCTCACCCGGATTATTGCTACTGTCTCCTAATTGATTTCCCTAGTTTCATCCTTGCTTCCTTTAGTTTATTCTTAATATGCTAGCCAAAACTACCCAGTTAAAACTCAAGTCAGGTTATGTTATTCAGTCCACTGGTTAAAAACTTCCCATGGCTTTTCATTTCAAAAAGGAAAAACCAAAGTCCTTTCATTGACCTACAAGACCCCAAAAAATCTGCCAACTAGCTCCTTGTATTATCTGACTTCATCTTCTTCATGTTCTCTTCCTCTCCCTTTCCTCCAGCCACACTGGCCTTGAAACTTGAACACACCAGGCACACTCATGCCTCAGGATTTTTGTACTTGCCAATTCTCTGGATTTTTGTACTTGCTCACCCCAGGTACCAGCATGACTCCTATCTTGTTTTCTTCAGGACTTACTCAAATATTACGTGATCACTCAGCTTGGCAATTCCCTCCCTCTCTCAAAATTCCTTACCTTTCTCCCCTGCTTTAATCCTTCCCTTAGACTTACACTCATCTAACGTAATAAATATTCTACTTAATCATTTTGTTTATTTTTCTCTCTCCACTAGAAATTAAGGTCCATCTAAGGGTAAAGGTTTTTGTTTCCTTAAGGCTTCCCTAGAACAGTACTTGGCACCAGAATAGTAGGTGCTTAGTAAGTATTTGCTGAATGAATGAATGATAATTTCTACATCAGGCTGATATAAACTGAAAATGTGGTTATCTTCACCAGAATTTTAGGTCAGTTCACAAGATGTAGCACCTCTCACACAACAGTTACACGTGACAAGGGACACAAACAGAATTATCCCCACCACCTTCAATATATGCAAACCAATATGCACCCCAAGTCATGTTCAACAAGACAGTAGGATTAGCCAATATTTATGAACAAATCAATTTTTCTAAATAAGTGGAAGATTTTTAACGTTCAAATAAATTATTTGCATTCAGGTCAGTGGAAGTTTAAGAGTTTCAAACGGCTTGGATTTCACAATTGAGAAAAGTCTTAGAAAATTATGCATGAACCCTAAAGAGAACCTGAAATACATTTGCAAGATTAAATAAATAAGACCTAAGAAGAAAAAGATAAAGGAGACTGGAATTAGTTAGGGCTGAAGAAGAGCAAGGTGAAAGTTGATTTACCGTTTATCATGAGACTGCAAGTACGTGTTATGAAATGGCAGCCTCTACTAACTAATCTCTTAGAGTCACTCCCAGCTCTAATGAGCCCTCAGTGACAATTTTCTTGACAATAGAAACAGTTCAACACTGGAAAAAATTTCTGCATAGAGATATAGAATCCCTTTACCTAAAGGTCTTTAAATACAAAACAAACACTCCCTTGAGGTGATTTAGATACAATCAAGCTTGAAGTTAGAGGATAAAAACACTTTGAAGGTCATTTTGTTCTAGTCTCAATAAAATAGTCTTTTCCTCATTCCTTAACACTTGCCTTCTTAAAGAGGATTTTAAGTTTACTTCCACCAACTGGAGTTTTTGGAAATTCTGTTGTAGGATTCTCTTATCTAGAAAACGGAAGAGAGTTTCTATTTCTTTCAGCAGAAGTACACAGTATCATTCTGTCTGACAAGAACGGCAGATAATCAAGACTAATAAACCATATTTTTGAATAGAAAAGTGGCCCAGTAATCACATGTTGTTTAAATAGTTTCATGGGCTGGGCGCAGTGGCTTACGCCTGTAATCCCAGCACTTTGGGAAGCCGAGTGGGTGGATCATCTGAGGTAAGGAGTTCATGATCAGCCTGGCCAACACGGTGAAACCCCATCTCTGCTAAAAATACAAAATTAGTCGGGCATGGTGGCTCATCCCTGTAATCCCAGCTGCTTGGGAAGCTAAAGCAAGAGAATCGCTGGAACTCGGGAGGCAGAGGTTGCAGTGAGCTGAGATTGTGCCATTGCACTCCAGCCTGGGCAACAAGAGTGAAACTTCATGTAAAAAATAATAATAAAATAAATAGTTTCCTGAATGGAAACTATTCCATTGGACACACTCTGACATCAAAATAAGAGATAGGGTCTTGTATGTAGCATATCATCTTGGTTCTGTTACTCACCAGTCATCTTAGATTAAGTTTTAGATTAAATTTTATCTTCCAAAACCGTAGACTTTTAAATAAAAAGTTTTACTTCCTGCTTCAAGGAAATCTCTTTGTGAGAAAGCGTAAGGCTTGTAAATGACAATGGAGGCCACCATCTTATATTGGAGAGAATGGAAACTTGGATGTCACATTGACCTGAAAGTTCTGCCTTTGTCTTTTGTTATCCATGCGATTCAACTTCTCCCAGCCTTACTTTCCTTAATTGTAAGATGGGAGTATTGCTGGCTACAGTTTCAAGATTATGGGCAGAGTAAAGATTGTGTTTATAAATGGAATGCCACTTAGCCCAACAAATGGTGATTATTTTTGTTATTGTGGGAAGAGACTGTGTGGCCCTAAAGGTGTCAGAGACCTGGCAGGACCTTTTGTTCAAGAGGCAACTGCATAAGCAGGCTGCTGACCCAGGATAAAAATAGGAGGGAGACTTGCCTTTGAAGTGGCATTAGCAGTGCACGCCTCCGAGGCTGCTGTGCCAACCCCGGCTGCCCTCCTGTCATCAGAACGCAGGCAGCTGGGCTGGCCAGAAACATTGCCACTGACCTCATCTCCCTGCTAGGTCTAAGGGGGCCAAAATATACACTTCTTGATTTTTTTTAAACCTTCTGTCACAAAAGAATAAAAATAATGATACTCAGTTTAAGGTCGAGAAGACCAACATGAGGGAGGAATGTGTGCATATACTTTTGTTGTCTCTTTCATCTTTGAAGCAATGATAATAATAACTAAAATGTATAAAACTTTTACTATGTACTAGCTACAGTTCTAAACACTGTATTTGTTACCGCAATTAATCCTCTCAACAACCTTATGGCCTCCATTTTGCAAATAAGGAAAGTGAGGCATGTGAATTAGGTAATTTACCCTAATATGACCCTAAATTAGGTAATTTTCCCTATACAACACATACTGGCTTGTATAGGGAAGTTGGAGAAGTAAAGCTATAGGTAATAAAATTTTATTTAAATAATGTATGTTAAGGCATTAACTCTGTTAACAGAAAAAACTACTATACCAGCAATTTTTACCCTCTTACCTTTCTTTATTCTCAAAAAAGAAGTATGTCAATCTACAAGTTAGAGCCTGTGAAAATACTTGTATTAATACAGACTGTGTTCTATTTAAGTAGCTGGGATTGCTGTTTTAATTTTTTATAATTCTTGAGGAACAGGCTTACTTAAGTTTATTTTCATAAAAGTCTAGTTTAATTGGTTCAAACATAAAAAATAAATGTTAAACACATTTCAAAATATTTTCTGAAGTTCTCTGTTTCCTCAAAAGATTTAAAGAGTAAACGTCATTCATTTAGATTCCCACGGTAGAAAAAGTGAATAAGATATATATAAAAAGTTCAGATTTCGTCAGTTTCTATGGAGAAAAAAGTAATTTTCACAATAAACAAAGAATGTTGATCTTGTTTAAAATAAATAATCTTTTGACCTTGTGGGAGTTTTTTGGGTTTTTGTTTTTTTGAGACAGGGTCTTGCTCTATCACCCCGGCTAGAGAGCAGTGGTGCTATCATAGCTCATTGCAGCCTTAACCTCCCAGGCTCAAGACATCCTCTCACTTCAGCCTCTCAAATTGCTCCAGTGAGCCACTGCACCCAGCATGTGGGAAGTTTTTGTAGAGAAAAATGTTGGTACCTGGCACATGGTAAGCACTTAATTTATTATGAGAGTCATGATTATCAGTATAGAAAACTACCATGTTTTATATTGTATTCAGTTATAATTATGTGACTGCTATTTGAAGTGGAGCTAATAGCCCTTAAGCAAAATTATTTCCCAATTAAAATGCCTTTTGCTTTTTTAGAGAAAAATCTTATCAGTTACGATGTTAAAAACAAGGATTCTTAAGAAACGTGTGCATACCATGTAACAACCTTGATTTGGCCTTTGCACAATAACATTCCCAAAACTTCCCACTGATGTGTTTAGAAGCATCCTCTGTCACAACTTCTAATTACGTTAAAAATCTCTGACAATTCAAAGCGAGTTAATGGCAATGACGAAGACAAATCAGCAACTATACAGTGTGTGACAACATAATTTCACAAAGACGTGGAGAATGCAAGATGAGGAAAATGACTGACTTGGCCTTTGTAACTGCTTTTCTGTCCACTATGTTTCTAAGCTTATTAAATGGAACCTTTGATTAATATCCTGGGCCTTGGGGAAATTGTTTAACCTACTGTTCTTTGAGAAATGTAAGATTTACTCCCTATCATATTTACGTTTTGCTGGTCAAAAACATGACCCCAGAGTGAGGTTTAAAATTAGGAATCATAATCACTTGAACCTGGGAGGTGGAGGTTGCAGTGAGCTGAGATCACGCCACTGCACTCCAGCCTGGGTGACGGAGTGATACTCCATCTCAAAAATAAAAGAAAACAAAAATAAAATTAGGAATCATAAATCCAGCTCTTCATCAGGAAAGGCATCTACAGCTTGTTTTCTTAAGCACAGAATAGAAAAAAATTATGCTCAATTCCCTTAGCACATCTCTGGTCCAAGTGATAAGTTTTATTTAATGATATCTTTCCTGTTTGAGGGAATTTACACAATAATTTCATGTATGTCATTTCATTTTAGAGACATGGAGATGCCATAAACTATGTGGGATTTTCAAATGTATGATTGTTTTGCTGGAGGAGAAACATGGGTTAAAGCGAAGTATACAATGACGGTCACGATCATGTGCTTTTCAAATACAAATGGGAAACTTAAGAAACATCTTTTATCAGAAGTATCCCAGTTACATTTCTTCCGAATAAGCAGCATTTACTTCCAGTGAAAACACTAATTCCAGATATAGCTGTAGTCTGTCATTAATCGCTGAAAGGATGTCTCGGGAGGTATTGGAATGCGTGTCTACCTATCAAACATTTGAAATTAGAGACCAAATACTTAATTTTGCCCATGGCTTTAGCTGCGATTACAGCTGGTTTTATGAGCATAGCTTTTTTTTTTTTTTTTGAGACGGAGTCTGGCTCTGTCACCCAGGCTGGACTGCAGTAGTACGATGTGGGCTCACTGCAACCTCTGCTCCCCAGATTCAAGTGATTCTCCTGCCTCACCCTCCTGGGTAGCTGGGATTACAGGCATGTGCCACCACGCCCGGCTAATTTTTGTGTTTTTAATAGAGGTGGGGTTTCACCATGTTGACCAGGCTGGTCTTAAACTCCTGACCTCAAGTGATCCACCCACCTCAGCTTCCCAAAGTGCTGGGATTACAGGCATGAGCCACCACGCCTGGCCGGCACAGCTTTCTTAATGCATTCATGAAGCTGCAATGTATAATTGTCTAGAGATAACATTGCATGTTAATACTACAGCAAATTTTGCCATGTAGACCACACATTTATTAAAAGGATCTCCTTCTTTAGTATTCTCCTGACTTCTCCCCATCCCAAAGTTTGCCTTCATTTTGATTTGATGTTAGGTATTTATTGACTGTTACAATTGTTAAACAATTTTTTTCACTTTTAGTATTAATTCATGAAAATGCATTGATGAATTTACAAAAATATTATGAATTAGCTAAAATACTACATCAGACCTCTTAACTGCTATGGATATATAATCATAGCCTAAGATAAAAAGTAGCTTCTGGAGAGACTAAAATGGATAGGCCCTCATCAATACACATTTTAGAGAAAGAGAGGAAAAGAGAGATCCTTTAGTAGTATGTATGTCTAAATTCTTAAGCAATTATCCAAAACAAAAACAAAAAACAAAACAAAAAGAAAACATGGCAGTAAGCCGAGATGGTGCCACTGCACTCTAGCCTGGGCGGCAGAGCGAGTCTCTGTCTAAAAACAAAAACAAAAAAAAAAAAAAAAAAGAAAAAAAAATCAACCAAACAAACAAACAAAATACAATGAACAGATCAGTCATTCATTGACCACATGGCATCAAACCTGTGCAGTGACCTAGGCTCCAGCATTAACCCATCATTTATAATATCCAGCTCTCCCATTAGTCTCTTCTCCTCCCACTGGTAAATGTACAAACATGTATTTCACATCACAGAACTTCCAACACGTCACCATCTTTTTTGTTTTAGAAATAAACTTTAGTGCCTCAAAGTTTTGAAAACAATGTGCTTGTTAGCATCAAAGCTGTCACCACGTGGGCCTGCCTGTTTCTTTGTTCTGTACACTCTTGTAACATGTAAGCAGCCTCTGACTGATTTTGCATTTTGTTGACATACTACTCTATTTGCCAAGATTAATGTTAAAGTTAAACAGAAATATTGGGCTCTTTCCCTATGATGCATAAAGTGCATGAACTTCCTTTTTCTTTTGAAAATTTTGTAATTGTATTTATTTTCATTTTAGAAAGCTAATAAGCATTCAAAGTGCTTCAAAATTTTCCGTTAGCCTAGATCCCAAAATAAGAATGTTTAGATTACTGCCAGATAGATTTAAGCTAGTTATTAGTAAGAATATTTTGGATTTGGAGATAACAGAGTCTAGGGCCCAACAGCCAAGGGAAGTCATACAATCTTTTCCCCAGAGATAAGAAAAAATAGCCAAGGAAATTCAATCTCTTTTCTAGATAATAACATTGTATCATTCTATTCTATTCCTAGAAATATTTATACTCATTCTTGATTAGAGGCAGGGGGTCAATTAAAAATCACGTCTCAAGGCCCCCTTTGGTCTTTTGTCTTTTTTAAAAAAGAATATTCAAAGCAAATTTTAATGCAACGAGCTTTAGAATGGCTGCCGTGAAGCACTGAGAGGGAAGGAGAGTTTGCTGCCATCTCCTGGACGTTTGAAATAAAATCGGCAAGATGAGTGCTTCAGCGCCTGTTCCTTTTAGACAGGGCACTAAGACTGTGGAAGCAGGTGCAGTTTACAAGTCTGTCTGTCCCTGACTGGATAAACAGGAAGACTATTTATGGGTTTTAAAGAATAAAGTTGACTTAAGTGGTTTGCATGTTAGAAAAGTGTTATTCAAAGTGTAGTTCACAGCCCATTAGCATCAGAATCACCTGGGTTGCATGTTACAAGAACAAATTCCTAGGTCCCACCCAAACCTAGTAAATCAGAATCTCTAAGGTGGGGCTATCTCTAAGGTGGGGAAATCTTAATTTTACACTGGGAACAAAAAGTGGAAAGCTATATGTTACACTATGAAGGGAATAGTTTGCTCATACTAAAGTGCAGTATATAAAGGAAATCATATTAGTTCATTCAATGTAAAATTAAAATTAAAAGTTCTAAGTAATATATTTAGTGTTGCTCTTTATTTCAGTAATACCACCCACAATGAGTTGTGACATTTCAGTGAGTATTTCATAATGCAGAATTCAAAATCTAGCCCATATTGGACTTACATGAAGAATTATGATCTGCACCATTTGATAAACAGTAATAAGTAATCCAACCACAATCAACAGACTCTGAGTGTGAATTAAAACAAAAACAAAACTCCAAACCAAAGATCTAATTGTGGAAGGATTGGAATGAAACCTTAAATTAGTACTTTATATTAGTTCAACCAATTCCTTAGAGATTCTTAGCTCTAGAAAGTGGTTTTGTGAACATTTCTTTATCAGTGTTAGATATGCTAGGTGAAAAAAGAACAAAAGGGTTTTTAGTGCAGTAAGAGACCTAGTTTTGCTTTATTTTTAAATGTAATTAAATGGCACAAAAGGAAAGCAAAACTAAATCAATTCAATTGTATTTGAAACAAAAGCTATTCTGGATTCAGATAAAATTTTCAGAATCTCAGCTTGCTTTGATTTTTTATCTTCAAGATGAGTCTTGACTTCTGCTTCTGACTCAGAAGGATTCTAGAAGTACCAGAAAACCCACAAAAATTCCCTGGGTTTGAAAGGCAGCTGGAATATTAAGTTCCTCCCTATGTCAGTGGCTCAGCTTCTTAGAATTGTTTTTCATCACTTGTCCTGAGCTGGGAGTTTGCTGTGTTCAGGCCGAGGTTTCACTCTTTCTGTTTTTGGAAAGTTATCATGCCTCTCAGGCAAGGGGATCAATTACTCTAAAAAGGCCAGGTTGCTGACCCTTTGTCCTAGGACAGTGTGGAAAGGAGGGATAAGGACAGCTGTGAGCTGCGCCCTCCTAGGTCAGCCCAACTGTTGCAGGTCTGAAGTGGGGTAGTCTGAGGGATAGGGTTGCCAACTGCTCCACTTTCAGTCTAATAGGCCTATTGAAGCTTCAACTATGCTACCAGGTTACTCAGGATACCAACTATCCTGTTCAGAGAGTATGTTTGGTTTACAAACATTTCCCCCAGAAGAGCTCTCTTCATATGACTAAGTCCACTATGTTCATTCTATTTAACATTGGTACTTTGAACTGAAAGCAGTGTCTTTATAGTAGAGGCTCAAAGCTGATGTTAAGTTGATTTTATAAAAATATTGAACCAGTCTTTTTGAATCTGGTCTCATCTTTGTATACCACGAAAAGAATGCTAGCACAATAGACGAACACAAAGCAGGAAAAAATGGACAAGCAGGCTGAATACAGAGGAATGTAAACATATAAACTTCAGTAAGAAGAAAAAAGAGAAGAAACAAAGATCTCTCAACGACTCCTGGGAATAGATTTCTTGTGTCAATGTGAGATTTATAGTGACACTCCTTCTACTTTTCCTATTTTAGTTGTGGGTCTCATACTGGGATTCATATTAACAGAGAACACAAAAGAACTTGTTTAATTGTGTTTTCCTCATTGGAAGTTTTTAAAATAGTAGCTATTGTTTATTGAGTGCCCCTTAGAAGAATAATAATAGCTAACACGTGTTGAATACTTTCTCTGTGCCAGGCAGTGTTTTATATACATAATGCATATTGTTTCATTTAATCTTCGTAACAACTTGTGAGGTACACCTATTATTGTCTTCATTTCACAGCTGAGGTACTGAAGCACAGGGCGACTGAATCCTCTGTCTAAAGTCTCCCAACCAGCAGGAGGCAGGCCTGGGGCTCAGAGGCAGGCAGTGCAGCCCTAGAGCCCACACTCTTAATCACTACAAATGTACTTCTTGTGGGCTCAAGGTTTACACACCTTATCTCATCTAATAGTATGTGAAGTTCATTGAAGACATGATTACCTTTTGCTTTTCCTAAATTAAAAAAAAGTCTTGTCTTCTTTTTAATTTAAAAATTGGAAAGACCCTTATTCTCTGCATTATTGTTACTGAAATTTGAGGGTTTCTCTCATCACTATTCTGTTCTTCCTTTATTTGCCAGATATAAATTACCATAACTCTGGTAGTATGTGATGCTGGTTGGCTGGAAGCAGTAGGTTTTTGAGGCATTTGGTCTAGTGCATTGTGGGAATTTGTTCAATGGAAACCAGCAAAATGTTGAGCTTCCCTTCGCCATTATTGAGTTATAATAAGCAAATAGGCTGATGGAGATAAAAACTACAGCTTTTCCCCATGTACCCTGTTTAAAAATGTCTATTGCTTGGAGCTACCAAACTCTAGGATGTTTCAATATTTCTTATTTTGATTTAGAAGGTTTAGTGTAACTTTGGAGTTATCTCTGAGACATGTAAAACTCATCACTTCTGATGAGCAGTTCCTTCTACCTGTGACCTGAGTCTTCTTGCAATCAGGGGAGGTAGTATAGCGTTGTGATTAGATGATGGCCATGGAGTTTGATTGTTGGGTCCCGAGGTTTAGCCCTACCATGTTACACAAGTTCCTTAAGTTTTCTTTACCTCAATTTCCTTATCTTAAAGTGGGATGATAATAATACCTACATCATACTTTCATCATTTTGTGGTGACAAAAAAAGTGCTTAGAGTGGTACCTAGCACATCGTAAGCCCCCATAAATGTTACCTTATTAGTGGCTCTATGATTTTAAATTAAGGCAATAAAGCTCTGCAAATGTAATGAGTTTTTACAATTAACCTAGAAGCTCATATCTTCTTTTTTTGAAGTTGGTGATGGGACCGTTCAAAATCCATGTTTAGAATCTATCACACTAGTTCCTCAGGAGATGTTTTCAAAATAACAATGATATATAAAAGGAAAAAAAAAAAACTACTAGAAAAAATGTAAGGTTTAAAAGTGTCCTTGCTGGGAAGGCTTTGACAGAAATAACTGTTGAGAAATCTTCCACTGAGGAATCTTTGAGGTGGGAAGGGTTTGCTGCCTCATGCACTTGACTGTTGTCCTGACTGGGATTGGCATCATGGCACTCTAAGATTCCAGGGGTAACTCTTTTTCAGAGTGTAGTGTGAAATGCTGAAAACTTGTGACTCCCTCAGCGTTATTCTGTTTAGAATTATTCTTGTTGAAATGCCTTAAGTTATTATTGGTTTAGTAGCAAGCCATGCTAGGTGCTGATTCACTACTTAATAAGAAAGTTCCCTGAGTTACATTTAGTTAAAATGGCAGAAAGCCAAAGGGAGCACTTCCTTTTATGCAGAGTTTGATTATGCTTTATTTTTAAAAATCACATTATTCCCCATTACCAGCCAATGAACAACACCTATTCATTCTGAAATAAGAAAATGAAAGAATTTTGAGAAGTCACACAACATTGCTGTCAATTTCTTTTTTTTTTTTACTTATAAAACAGATGCTTCTTTCTCAGAGATGGGTTTTCACTTTCAACATGCATCGTAGCATCTGATTTTCTGAGCCATCTTGGGAAACGGAATCTTTCCCAATGTCATTGAATGTGGTCAAAGCCATCTGCGAAGCAGACAGTAGGCTCTTGGTGAATCAGTTTGGGAAATTCACAATTAAGCAGTCTCAGGGAGTGAAATTCTGGGGTCTGATGAGACTGTGGAAACCATGTGGTACTGTAGGGAGAGCACAGGTTTGGATGCCAGACAAATATCTAAATCTAACCCTAATCCACTGCTTTTAAGCTTAGTGATTGTTGCACAAGTTGTTCAGCTTCTCTGAGCTTAGATACCTCAACTGTAAAATGGGAATAATACTTTCTTTTTAGTGTAAGTCTGAAGAATAAATGAAATCACAGTATAATTGGTTAAGAATTCAGGCTGCAGACTGAATCCAGGGGCCATTACTTAACATTGTATGATCTTTAGCAAGTTACTCAGCCTCTTTGTGCCTCAGAATCTCATCTGTAATCTATAAAATGGGGATAATGATCATACCTAGCTCAAAAGGACTGCTGATTAAAAGCAGTAATCTGTGAAAGATACTCAGCAGAAATCAGGGCCCAAATTTTGTGCTCAGCTAATGTTAGCTATTATCGAAACTTATGTAAAATACTTAACACAGTTCCTGCATATAGTAGAAACTTAATACGTTAACTCCTATCTTTTCCTCAGGACCCATGAGATTATTTGAATGACTGCCACAGCTTCTGTCCCCACTCATGTCATCCTAACTTGAACCAAAATGCTTGATTCTGGGTTGTTGCGTGGCCTTGATTATTGCACCAAATAAAAGTATCAAAGATTCTCTGACTTCTACTGTGTATCCTGAAGAAAAGACAAATCAAAACACTATGGCTTTGGTTATTTACTTCCAAGAAGAACATTTTTCTGTTTATTCTTAGAATGTGCATTTTTTTTTCAACTCAGGGCCAAGTACAACCTTTTGATTTTTAAAACTTTTTCAACTCAGGGCCAAGTACAATCTTCTGATTTAAAAAACTTTTTTCATGAACAAACCATCAGTAGTTATTAAGAAGCCCAAGAAATAGGAGCTGTGAAAGCAGGATTCCTTCGTGTTTCCTTTGAATGTTGTTATTTTGAGTATTATCATTATCAGGTAGAGGAAGAAAGGTAGGCTGGGAAGTAGGTCCTTATGATATCTTGACTATGGATCCCAGATTTACATTTCACCTGTCATGGAGCACACATAATTTAGATAAACATGTCAAGAATGACATAAACAGAGGTAAACACAAGGAGTTTTAAATTTGGAACCAAAAAATAAAAATTAGAAAAATTATTACCTATATTAATAACAAAAAAATTACTTAAACTCTAGGACCCTGTGGAAGTCTAGCTTTCTCCCCTGTACACTTGGGGATGCACTTTATTGGCTGGCAAATCTTTGATAAAATCAGAAGTCTGAGAAATGTCTGACAGGATTTGATATTTAAAATTAAATTTCTCTTTATTCAATTGCCTCTGAGTAGTGCTGTGATTTCCAAGTGCCAGGTAGTTTGGTGTACAAATATACATACCACAGAAACATACAGTTTTTAAAAAAATTAAGAAACAGGCTGCATCTGACAACATCAAGAAAAAAGATAATTCTGATTCGAGAGCTTCTCCAGAAGATGGGGTTTCATTGGCATGACACTCATAGGATGACCTGTCATTTTTGTACTGTTTTTTCTAGAACCATAGAGGGATGACAGTAACTGGCTTCTTAGAGCAATTTTGCCTGGTGTCTGGATCCTGTGGGAATTTATTAGCCTGCTTTGTGGCCCTTGGCCCACCCTGGTAGGACATCTAGAGAAGAATTCAATTCTGCTTTTTCCCAGAATACTTGTTGACTAACTCGGCAGCACCGAAGTGTCACAGGCGTCTTTGTGTCCCCCAGAGTCCAGTGATATGTGGACCCAAGATCAGCGAGGGTCATGTTTCTGGGAATACAATGTTGGTTCTTAGAATTTATATATTTTTTCTCATGAACTTATAAAAATGTTTAAAAACAAACTCAACAACCCTGATTTTAAAAGGGAATGAGCACACGCCCCACGACTTCCCTCTAGAAGCATTTTAAGCATTAGCTTTTCAAAAAACAATCATTTCTTTTTGATGACCATGACTTCAAATGCCCTGCCTGCTGGGCCAGTGGTGACTCATCAAATAGCAACTGATTTCAATAACTCACCCTTAGAATGGGGGTGCTTGCAGGAGCCCTAGTTTATAACTGGATGAAATGATACTCAGCAAAGAGCCTTTATTTGAGAGATTAAATCTAAATGCAGACACTAACAGCCATGTGTCTTCTGCTCTTAAGAGGGTTTACTGTGAAAGAGCCACACAGAGTGTTTGACATGCCTCTCAGCAGCCGAATGACCTTCAAAGTTCTTTAACCTCATAACTGCAAATAGGAAAATGGTCTCACATACGTTAGTCCACCCCCTTTCAATGTAGATGAGGTGTTTTTTGTTTGTTTGTTTGTTTTTTGACATCTCAGATGTGACTCTTGCTGCCAGGTTAGAATTTAGGCTGTGTAATAATTCTCAGCTGTCCTACAATGCCTGCTTCTTGAAAGAAGTTGGCACTTTCTAGAATAGCTAAATAACCTGGGCTTATTTAAAGAACTATTTGTAACTCAGATTGGTTTTCCTATGGTTAAAATAAGTGCTTCTTGTGAAAATTAAATAAAACAGTTAATTCAAAGCCTTGATATACGTTACCACTAACAATCATACTAAATATATTTTGAAGTACAAAGTTTAACATGCTCTAGAATGACAACCCAAATGTGTCTTATAAAACACGTTCCTAACAAGGTATGCTTTACACTACCAATGCAGAAACTGTGTTTTTTTTTCCTCTCCAAGAAACAGGATGTGTCAAAATGATAAATGTTCTAAGATTAAAGGGGCAATGCTCAGATTCCTAATCTTACCAGTTCTGGGATTCACTCTGCCCTCCTAGAAGACTGAGGGGAATATGCTCTACTTACATGTCCATGGAACCTTCCTTCCTCCTAGAATCCCAAGCGTTATGCAGATTCACTACAGCACAACATTCCCATCAGGAAGAGAGGTTTGACACATGATTAAGGGGAAACTTGTGGAAAGAGAAATGTTTAAGTTCCTGCAGAAAGTCAGTGACTGTGATGACCTTTTTCGTTTATATTCCAGTGCCTGTATTTAAACCATGCAGTGGATTTGGGATAATATACATAAGGGACCTAACATAACATAGGAACTCAGTAAATGGTTGTCCTTCTTGAGCTGGCAATGAAAACTGACTTCGTGGATGCTCTGCCTAGAAATTTGCTAAGGACAAAGGAAGAGGCAAAGTCTTAAAAACTAAACAAAAACTGCCTCCCTACACCTCATAACCAGCGGACCAACCAATCAAGCTAATATCAACACAGCTAAGCCAACAACACTCAGATTGAAAATGTACCCCGTGGGAAGGAGGCTGACGTCTGGAGGTCTAACTCTCCCTTCTGTCATACTGACACTTGGCCCCACTTCCTTGTCATCACTTCCTTGGCCCCAACCTGAAAGGTGGCACATACAGCCCCCTGGTGGGGAGACAGGGAAAGCAAATTCCTCTTACTCCAGGGAGCTGGTTAGTCCTTCTCCCTCCCACTTCCCATCTCCTTCAGAGTGAGGTCAGACTTTGTTGTGGATATTGTTTTGGAGAACTTCCACCCTCTTCTATACAGTGGGACTGTATGGTCCAAGATGAGACCTATGCTGCCAGTGCCCAGCTGAAGTTGTAGATGCTTTTACTGCATGCCTGACATGCCTCTTACAAGGTTTTGGGGAACTCCAAATAGTCCTAGGATGACCAGAAGGCATAGTCATGTTATTTGCGTCTTTAGTTATCAACTCCAAATAGTGGCTCTGCTAAGATTGCCACCTGTCCAACAGGAAATGGAAAGAAAACACTTCTCATTCCTGCATACCACACCACTAGACAACTGGAAATACTTCTGGGTCATTACCATCCTAGGATGCTTTTAAGCCGATGATCTCAAACTGACTACCTGTGTGTTCCATGTCTTTCCTCTAATTCATGCCGTTCTTTAAGGGCTATGTTAAGAATGCAAAGCTATAAAAATGATCTTTTTTCCTGCTGCACCATGAGAAGCCTTTTTTGGTTGTTCTATTAGAAAAGAATTCAAAATGCAAGCATTCAACAGATTTCCTTTGCAGGGAACAAGTAATACAAACAACTGTGTTATATAATGAATAGATTGCTTTTTTCCTTTATCCTGTATTAATCTTAATTGGTTTCCCAAAAAGGCAAATATGAGATCAAGCTACATCCTGTGTTTGTAACCTCTAGGTAAATTTCCGCCAAAAGCAATGAAAGATTTTCCAGAGAAACAGCAGAAGAATCAGCCCCATTGTTCTGCAGCTGACTTAATTCTCCTCTTTATGTTTTAGAAATACCTAAGGATTACAGTTTTACAATGTATGGAGAAACAGATATGCTAACAGCAATGAAATTGTTGTGGGAGCCATATAGAGAAATATCAGAGAAATTAGATCAGAATAGCTCATACAAGGAAGATTTTTTTTCAATATGGACATTGAACAGATAAAGGAGACAGTAGTATTTTAATAGGATGGTGAAAAATATAGCAGATTGACAGTGACAGCAGAAAAAGAGCAGGAATACAGATATTTTCAGAGGATTAAAATGGTACTGTGTACCCTCAAACCAGGCAAGTTTTTCTGAGAGGTCTCTAAACATATCTCCTGCATAGAGTAGATGATTTTCCTTGGAGCTGTCATAAATGCTTTATAGTTCTCTACATTAATTCACGTCGAATATTTTCCATGGTTGGTCAGACTCAGACTTAAAATAGATCTGAGAAAGGTCTTCAGGTTTACTTTCAGTACCATTATTCACTTCATAGCCAGCTGGGTGACGACATGGTGTGTGGCCAATTCAAGTTTACAAGGTAACCTTGCCTGAATTATCCTGGTCCATCAAATACAAATAGTAAAGTGAAGGTGAGAGAATAGAATTGCAAAGAACGTGGGAGAAGCAGTTGTCAAAAAGCAAAACGAACACAAGAAAAAAAATCTGTGAGATCACTCAGAAATGATGCTAATAATTGTGTGCTCTCACCCTACAGTCTCCACACTCATGGGGTTCCTCATGCTTCACAATCAGCCCCTGTAGTCAGTCAGTAAACCTTCAGGTTCCAATCATGTGGTTTCTCCAGGTAAAACAATAGCCATGTATACCTTTATGTGCATCCTGCCTTTTACATGTTACTTTATTATCCTGTATACCCTACCACTTGCCTCAGCTGAGGAAAACAAGCTTATGCTTTCATGGGCAACTGGAGATGTACTCACATAGTTCCTTAAGTAACTGGGGAGGGAGGGTGGGAATCAATCTTTAAAGATAATTATCCTTCTTTCCTTATCCCATTGACTTCATTATTATTATTATTATTATTATTATTATTATTGTTGTTATTGAGACAGGGTCTCACTATGTTGCTCAGGCTGGTCTCCAATTCCGGGCCTCAAGCAGTCCTCCTACCTCAGCCTCCCAAAGTGCTAGGATTCCAGGCACGAACCACCATACCCAGCCCCATTTACTTTAAATAAGTTTTCTGAAATGAGTTTATATATGTAGAAACATCTGGCAAAGAACCTAATACATAATAAGTGCTCAGTAATTATTAAGACCCTCTTTCTTACCCACTTCTTACTAAACTATATACATTCCAACAATCCTCCGAGTACCTTCTCTGTGATATCAAACAGGTGGCTGAAATTGACAGACCAGAGCTGCTCCCTGTCCTTGAGAGATTTCTTATTCCTTTAACACTAGTAATACAGATAAGCACTACCTAAAAGGGAAATCTCAGTCAGTATAGGTTATACCTTCACTACATTTGAAACTTTCACCGTAGGAGCACAGCTGTTATGTTACATAAAGGCTGATTCCTGATGTTTGATATCACTGATCACTGTCTTTCTTGTGGCTACAGCACAAATCCTAAGTATCCTGCCTACTTAATATAACGGTACACATCTATTTTGGGGTGCTCCTGGCTTTTTTAAGTGTGCAAAGAAGATAAATACATTTTAGGTCAATCTGAGTTGGATTTTTGACTCATTAAAAATATTATACTCCTTGGACCCAGATTAGGAGGTGACATATCTGAAATTAAGTAAGTTGAGGACTTTGCTAGGCATTCTCAGGGACTCAAGAAACACTGCAAACAATTCATGTCAAGCAAAGTGGACACTTAGCTTCAGCTACAAGATTACTCTTCCACAACAGATGGTTTCCACACCTGAATTGTGACACCACTTTTCTTGGCCGAGAACTTTGGCCTTGGTGCCACAAAATAAGATGATGAGGCTGATTCTTGCTTTGGCGAGGTGGGAATGCCCACAGGCACTGGGGATGCACTGACTGGTGAGGAGGCCTCTGCAAAGAAGGAAGGAGGAGAGGTATAGGCTGGTACCGAGTACACTGACGAAGCCTGCACATTCGTAGGTGAGGCAGCATTCACTGGCCGGGGAGGAAGAGCTTGCTTCATGGCCAGGGCTGAATTGACCTTGACTGATGACTTCTGGGGGAGGCCATCCTTTGCATCTGGAGGTTGGAAAGTAAACAAGGATGCATTGAGCTGATATGGTTGGTGCTTCATGACATCTAATGCATTGAGGGGTTTCTTCCCCTTTTTCTTGCCCGTTTTGGAGGGCTGTGCGGCCGATGGCTGAGACTTGAGAGCAGCCAGTGGGTAAGACGGCGAGTGGATAGGATTATAGGCCACAGGAGGAGGTGCTCGGACATTGGAGGAGTACTTCCAACTGGCGGGGAGAGATGGAGTGGGAGACTGAGCTCGAGCAGCGTGGGCCTGCACCGTGTCTGAATCGACCACATACTTCTCCATTCTCGACTGCCTTTTAGCAAAGAGCTGAGCTCCTCTGCCACTCATTCCTGGAAGCTCATTGGATGGTCCCACTGCACCAGGCTGAGCAGCATTGACTGTTGGTGTGGAAACTGTTGGTTTGGGTGTGTAATTCTGACTGGCTACTGCTGCTTGTGGTCCTTTGAAGGGACCAGCCACATTCAAAGCACTTGCAGGCCGGGCAGGAGGGTAAGAAGGCTGGGCTATTTTGATGGAGGAGACAACAGTGCCCTTTGACGGGTTGGATGTGGGGAAGGCAGGAGGTTGGGTGGGAGCCACTCCTGGAGACCAGACTGGGGAAACTGGAGTTACTGGTTGGGAGGATGAGGACTTGACTGCAGGTTTTGGAGCAACAGGAGGAGGGGTCTTTTGTTTGGCAGAGGAGCTTTGCATGAAATTACAAGCCTCTGCCCCCAAGCTGAGGTAGTCTTCTTCCGGTCCGGAATCACCTCCAGCTCCAGTGCCCCGTTTGCCTTCTGAATTTTGAAGGAGTGACAAGAGTTCAGGATTTGGGCTTACTTTGGGCTCTTTAAAAGTAAACATGGGTTTTGTCGTGCTTCTCCTTTTGGCCTCCTGTAATATTCCTGTTCTTTTTGCTGGCACTGAGATCCTCTCATCTCGGGAAGCTATTCGCTCAGATGAATCGTAAAAGGCTGGCTGGGACCACGGGGCAGCCTGGGGCCATGGAGGGGGCTGTGCTGGGCCAGCAATCGGACTTGATACCCCTCTGGAGAAAGCGTCAGGGGGAGGAGTGACTGCAGAGTAAGGTGGAGGTGCAGGAAAGTCAGCAATGGGACTCGTCATGTTTCGGGTTGGCGAGAAGGGGGTAGCTGGCTGATTCACAGATCCTGGGAAGGGTTTGGCCGTTCTATTCACGGGGACCATCCTCTGGATGTTTGCTGTCTCAGATGCCCCACTGAAGCCATTCTGTTGGGGAACATGGCCAAGACCATGACTCACCTCGATGTAGCTTTTGCTCACAGAGCTCTGCGTTCTCACCGACTCTTCCTCCTTTCTTTGGTAAGAAGTCATGGTTCTCAGGCCATCGGTCTGGGCAGCATCTTGTTCTCTGCTTGGCGTTCCACCTACCTTGTCCTCTTCTTTTTGGGCTGTGATCTGATCCATTCTCTCCCTCCTCTTGGCAAACATGAGGGCTCCCTTGCCTGTGGTGTCTGGTAACATCTCCATCTTGTCCCCTCTGTTCAGTTTCTTTTCAATGTCCACCAGTCTAGAATCCCAGTCAAAGTTCACAACTTGTGTGTTGTCGTCAACGTCAGACAATAACTCTTCATCCACCTCTGATTCGCTTGCACCAAGAAATGCCACTTCACATGTATCCTCCTTGCCACCTTCTTCCTCCTCGTCCACCTCTCGCTCAAGCTCGCCAGTACCGTAGCTAACTAGGGTGTATTTCCTCGCCCTCCGACGTCGCTTCTTAAACATCAACACCCCCTTGGAGTTGGGGTTGGGAGCATCCGTTAGAAGAAGGGCAATGCTTTTGCATTTAGATTTTGCTTCCTTCACTTGTTTTTCTGACAGGCTTTCACTCCTCCTGAGCCCTAGGGAAAGTAAAAAAAAAAAAAAATTATATTGAGCTGATGAGTTCAAGGAAGACACCACAGCAACTCAGAAATGAACTCTCCTGGGCGAAAATAAATATGTAAAAAATTGCCATTGAGAACTGAATTTTGAAGGAATCCGACACGTTTCTTTTTCTTATTTCTCTTAACATGTTTCCTTCTACAATAACATACTGTTCTATTTGTTTACATAAAAACATTTTATATATGCTGATTAGAATATATGTTTCATACATTTGTTTCTCTAGAGATCTTTCCACTTTAATAATAAAAACTGGCTAGTAAATATCAATTAATAGGATAAAATTAGAATGAAGTAGGACATAATTTAAAGACATAATATTTTCTGAAAAACAAGATGAGACATATCTCATACTTCCATATTTTCAAATAAAGTGTCAATATAAAACTGTTTCCAGGAATCTTAAAAAGGGAGGAGTGTCCCAAGAAGATGTTTTAAAATTTTCTAAATGTTTTAATGTAATGAATTTAGCTATTTAGGTTTTCTTCTTTCTCTTTTTCCTTTTTTTACCCTGACAACCACCCCAAATATTTCCATTCACAGCTACTGGATTAATATAAATTCAAAACACTGAATTAATCATTGAAGGTACTGAATCAATAATTAGTTAAAATTCAAAATATGACATTATTGTAAATACATATAAGAAACTCTAGCTACAAATTTTTCTAGACAGATTTGTTTGTAAATATATTGCTATTTTGGAAATATAATATTACTTTCCTTGCAGCAAGAATAAACCTTGGAGAAATTTAAAAACTGACTTGTGACCCACTTAACTGTGTAAAAACTGATGCAGAGATTAAGTCATTTAAAACAAGAATGTGATTTTTATTTTATTAAAGTAAAAATATTTAAAATTTTCTTTCATTACTATTATAAAAAATAAATTGGTGGCAGATTATACACTTGATCTTAGCCAAAAGGCCGAGAAGCGACGGCAAATTATAGCAACTAAACATATAGCATCTATCATTTATGATTTATAATTATATCATGTTTCCAATGATAATGAGTCCCCTAAATTTTTTAATTCCTCAAAATAGTTAAGTGGAAAATTAAGAAAAAATTTTTGACTATTTTATGATTGAAAATTAGCTCTTTTTGTCACAGACTTAACAGTTAATTTTTTAAAAATAAAATATAATCCAAGGAAATAATTTTATAATATGATTACAGGCATTTACTGGTGATCAAATTTTCTAGAGAAAAAATAGTTGAAACTGTGGTTATTACTAAATATAATTCCTTTTTTGACTAGTGTTATACAACTTATTAAATTGACAGTCACAGTTGCTGCTAACTTCACTGCCAACATGTAAAGTATGTGAATGGTGTCTCAATACTCTTGTTTAATATGCTATAAATGTGAAGATGGCCTACAGATGCTTAAAGTATAAGGAATGATTAACAGCACTTGCCAATAAAGCTACAAATGGTTATGCTAAAAATATGCTTTGAAAGGAATAACAATAGGTTAGAAGACTTAATATCGTACTTTGAATAATTGATTTCATTGCCATTGTGTATCACATATACAGTCAAGTGCCTTTGCCTGTCAGCCTTTACATCCTCAAATAAAATTCCAAAATTAGTTAAAAAAAAAAACAAGAGCCATGAAATAAAACAATAGAAATCCTAACACCTAACTGCAATTCTTAACCCAATTCTCCTTTCTGTCTTCTTTCCCCTGGGTAAAACAAAATGCCATAGAAAGCACTGAATTTAAATATATTTTATGTTTGGAGACATTTAAATGCCTCCACATGGCCCTGAAGACTGACTTCTGTGTCTAGAAGGTAGATGAAGCACTTTGCAGTCTAATGAAGGCTTACAAAACGGAGAGGATCATGTAACTGCTCAGTATACACATGTCCTTGTCTGTCAAACTCACTTCTGCAAGCATCATCAAGCTGCACAATGATTTTTTTCAAAACAAGGATCTGCTTTAGATATCAGTGGTAGAGCTTTTATTTTAAAGACACCTCTCAGTAGCAGACTCAACAGTTTTTGACATTTAAACTGAGTCCACATGACTTCAAGTGCTTTCTTATGCTATTTTAACATGAAATATTTCAACTTTCTGAAACAAAGTGAATAGGTACATTGACAATATTATTTTCTTTAACAGTTCCTGTGCCTTTGGGGATAAAAAGAAATTCATGAAAAATGTTTAAATCTATATGAAGTTCAGACTTACTGCTTCCCATTTAGAAACTGGTATTCTCCACAATTTCACATTTGTGATTTTGTGCATTAATTAAATATTTCCTTAAGCCAATGAGAAACATAAGAAAAATCTTGCTGAAAAACTCATGCAAGCAAAGAAGCAGCAAAATGCCCCCAACTTCCAAGCCCCTTCTGACAGCCCAGGCAGAACTTACGTGCATGTCGCGCTCGGTGCTTGTGAGGTCTGCTGTGATCCTTTTCCGAGCGTGGATCTTCTCCCTGCTCTGTGCCTTCTGATGAGACGGCAAAGGATACCAGAGAAGGAGGTGCTTCTGACTGCCCTCCTTCCACTGGAGAATCCACACACCCCTTTCCTGACTGAAGCCTGCACCCTTCTGTCTTCTGCCTGTCAGAGCAGTCGAGGATCACTTCCACCCGGGGCAGTCCCGCATCTCCTGCTTCACTTTCCTGGATCACTCTCAACTCTCTGCCACTGGAGATCTGGATTATCTTGCTGGACCTCAGGAAAGGGTCTGCTTTCTCATTAGTAGGGATCGAATTTATGCGGACAATCCTGTCATGTGACAAGTTAGGGTCTGGGTCAGGAGACTTAGATTTTTCAGCTCCCGGGAGAGCCACTAAAGGGCCACTAGCGCCCTTATGTCTCTCCTGTGAAAGGGACAGTTGCAGCTCAACCACAGGGCCAGGCTGTACCGCTTCTACCTTCTCCCTTAAGATCAGCTCTTCTGCCACGCATCCTCTTTGGGAGTCAGGCATTTGGGGAGCCCTTTGGTAGATCGGGCCTGTTTCTTCTTTCAAGCTGCTTGCACAATCGGGACCACTTCTTTGGTTCTCAGCTAGGGGAACTTCAGTCTTGACAGCGGCAAGGAAGAATTCTGTGCACTGGGTCTTTGTGGCTGGTCGAATCTGCAGGGTGGTACTTTCCACATAGCCCCCATGTGTGAGATGCTCGAGGTTTTTGTTTTCATTTTCAGATATCAAAGCCTCGCTTATTCCACTGGATGGTCTGCACACAGAAAAATCATTCCAGACACTTAAATCAGACTATGTTACATCTGCCAAAGAACTTCCTGACACTTTTGTGATGTCTAATATGTGATATAGTCAAAATATTTTCTTCTAAATGTCAATTGCAACATATTTGAAAACAGAAGGTGGCAACATGTTCATATTATTACTTAAAGAGATACCAAATAAACTTTTTTAAAAGCACAAGAAAACTCTTACACAAGATTATGAAACCTGAATCCATCCTAAATTCAGCTTTTATTTTTAAAAAACTACATGGATCCCGTTTATCTGTAAGTACTTGGAATCTGGGTATCTCCTATAAAGAGTTTGCTAGCATGTGACAAAGCATTTCAATGTCTTACTGACTAAGTTTTGGTCTAGACATTATGAAGTCACATAAACATATCCATCACCTTCAGATCAATCTTAACTTACAGATAACTCAACTAGTCCTTTTAGAGGCTGTGCTTTCTTGAAAGGAATGAAATAGAAGCTGTTTTTTAAGCCCCAGTGAGCATGTGTTTTGTGATAAGTGGACCCAGCCCAGTACTCTTGTGTAAAGAGAAATCCTTTCCATGCTGCAATGAATCATTAAGTCATGGAGTATTTATAATCTGAGATGTCTCCCTTTCTTCTATTTGAATCTGTTTCTTGGAGCATTTTCTTTTTAGGATATCTGAAGTCAAACTATTCCTTTATCTTTCAGCTAAGGAGCCTAGAGCTGTACACTACAGTTCTTTGATTTTGATCTTCCCAGTTGTTTGTGCAAATTTGGGTTTGTGAGAAGAAGCAATGTCAGTTTAAGAGTTAAATAACTTCTTTCTGAAACTCTAATTTAAACTGTAAATGCTTTTAGAAGTATTATTCACAGAACAGCTGTAGGAAATGCCTTCATTTTTTATATTTGTATTTTTTTTAATTTTAGAAGCAGCATAATTATCTTTGCCCCTTTCCTCCTTCCTTAAAAGATAGTTATGACTAATGCAGGGAACATCAGTTGAAGGGCATGAGCTTCTACTTGTATTCTACTCAAAGGAATTTACCTTAGAATTTATGTGGTAGTGCAATTTCAGACCAATGCTCAAAATACTTACTCCTAACTTTGCTTTCAACTGCATTTGGCAAAACGAAACTAAACAAAATAAAAACAAACTAACAGTTAAACAAAATGCACCTTTCTCTATAGGCAAGTAATTGGAAAAGCTTCCTGGTAGTACAGTATTTATACATTATAATATCGTATTTTAAAAGCATGATGTTAGCAAATTAGATCATTATTATGTAGAAAATGTTAAATACATTGTTAAACTGAATTTGAGGGTACCAAAAGGTCAGAGAGTTTTAATTTGGGAAGGCCTTGGGATGGAAGTAGATCACTTTGAATTATGTTAGCAATCACTTTGAATTATGTTAGCAATCAATTGTGAAGCTGAGAAGAGAATAGTTTCAATTCATGCCAGCCTTGTAGACCAATACAGACAAATGGCCAGATAAATACTAACATTTATCAGCAGCTGAAGTAAAATAAATAGACATGAGTAAATATCATAAAAGCATGAGCGAATAAAGCTTTATGCCTTAAAATATTCATTTCCCATCAGTCTACATAGGTACTCATCAAGTCCACAATTTATGTGTCACAATTATAGAATTTTTAAAATCTTATTTTAATAACATTCAAGATAATAGAGATGGAATGTTAAAGGAGTTATTTTAAAATAATCTTACCTAGCTATCTCTGGGCAATAGTTCAGGAAAAGTAAAAACACTTGTCCTCTACTGATAGATGACAGTGATATGAGTGACAGAAATATTTATTGCAGGAAACAATATTCAGATATTTAAAATAGTGGTAGTGGTGGTGATGATGATAATAATTGCTTTTGACTTGATTTTCAATTGAGATTCCACTTTGAATCCTACCAATTAGTTACTTACTTTGTAAATTTTTTTATTTTATAAATTTAATTATGTATTAGTAAATTATGTATTTTATAAACTTATTTTCTCTTCATAACATGAAGGAAGGATTCTAAGGCCTTAAACACTGGGTTTGATGGGTAAATATTTAGATTATAAGAATAATGCTAGATTTCCATTGTTGTCTCAAGATTTTGGCCATAATGAGTTCATTTTTATCCCGGAACGGAATCATACTGAATGATTAGCAGAGGGGTAACTGCGTAGTGTTTCTGCAGAGTTGAGGAAAAACCTGGAGGACCTTGATGTTCATCTTGAGATGTCCTCTGACATCTTCCTAAAAGCTGCTCTCCAGGAAGCCAAAGCTTTCCTTTCTGGATTCATTATCATGCAATAGTCAGGCCTTCTGTTACAAAATCAGTATGGACTGTACTGTGATTTGTACACCATAAAAATGTCAATGCTGTAGTTTTTTTTGTTATTGTCCTCATTGTTTTCTTTTGTTTTTTACATTTAAAGGTTTCTTTTATATTGTTAAACAACTATGTGGGGATGGTGGTATTTGAAGAGATTGAATTCCCAAATGACCTGTGTCGGTAGTGCAAAAACCTTATTCTAATCATCTGCTTTTGTCCATCCTCAAATATTGGTTTTACTGGAGAAATCTGGCTGCTTGTAAGTTTTTGTTGTTGTTTCTCTTTTCTGTCTCTTAGGCATCCTCTTTTAATGAAAAATTGTACAGCTTAATGGTGTAATATTTAAACATTTTTAATTCATCTGTGCATCTGATAATTACAATTGAGTGATTCTGATCCATCACAAAATCTTTACCTATGAAAGAAATATTAAATTATGCTCAATATACTGAGCTAAGGAAGGAGCCTAAAATACCTAAGATTTTCAACAAAGTGCTTGAAACAAGGATTTTCAACTTAATTCTCAATTAACCAGAAAGTTTGGTTGAATAGAATTGACTATTTTTCAAACACAGTGGTGTTTCTGTTTAACTATACTAACCTTCTACAAAGCACCCCTAATTTCTCTATAAATGACAAGTTATATATGTAGTAAAAGCTATAATCATTCCCATGTAGCTTCAAGAGAAAATACATATTCCAGCAAATCTGTTGTACCTTTTGATGAGCATTTGGAGAGAGTCTGTTATGCTTTCCATGAGCTTGATGACTTCAGGGTAGGTGAGATCTGCACAAGGGTTGCCATTAATGGAAACCACTTCATCTCCCTCACAGAGCCCAGACCCAGAGGCTTTGCTCTGATTTCGAATCTGAGTGGAGTAAAAAAGGAGACATAGTAGAATGATATAATTTGTAAAAAGCAAGCCACCATCTCTGAGAAACAAATCTGTCAACTGTAGCACGAGCCCTGATTTTTAATTCACCTGTTAACCCGTAAGACCATTTAAATACTTCTTACCACCCTATGAACACACACACAGACACACACTTTATCATGTACCATAATATCAACATTTAATTCATAGCATTGTAAGTAAACAGGAAAAAAGAAAATAAATCGATGTAAAGGAACCAGACAGAATTAAAGAAATAAAAAATAGAGAAGAGTGAAAAAAGATGTTAAAGGCTTACATTGATGGCATTCAAAATAATTATTCAGACCAGGCGTGGTGGCTTACGCCTGTAATCCCAGCACTTTGGGAGGCCAAGGCGGGCAGATCACAAGGTCAGGAGTTCGAGACCAGCCTGGCCAACATGGTGAAACCCCGTCTCTACTAAAAAGTACAAAAATTAGCTGGGCATGGTGGTGTGCGCCTGTAGTCCCAGCTACTCAGGAGGCTGAGGCAGGAGAATTGCATGAGCCCAGGAGGTGGAGGCTGCAGTGAGCCAAGATCGCACCATTGCACTCCAGCCTGGGCAACAGAGCAAGACTCTGTCTCAAAAATAAAATATAAAATAAAATAATAAAATAAAATAATAAAATAAAATAATAAAATAAAATAATTCACGCCAGGCACAGTGGCTGATGCCTATAATCCCAGCACTTTGGGAGGCTGAGGCAGGTGGATCTCTTGAGCTCAGCAGTTTGAGACCAGCCCAGTCAATATGGCAAGATCCTGTATCTGAAAACAAACAAACAAAAAAAACCTACAAAAAATGCAAAAATTAGCCCAGCTTGGTGGTGCGTGCCTGTGATCCTAGCCACACAGAAGGCTGAAGTGGGAGGATTGCTTGAGCCAGGAGGTGGAGGTTGCAGTGAGCCAAGATCACGCCACTGCACTCCAGCCTGGAGGACAGAGCAAGACCCTGTCTTAAAACATTATTATTATGATGATGATTATTCCACATTGTAAGGTTTTACTCCAGTGAGAAAGTGACCTCCTGCATTAAAATAAATTTTAAAATCCTTCCCATTGCCAAGGTGAATGAAACGCCATGACTATAAGAAGGAGGCACAGGACAGGGCAACTTGTTTGAGGAGAGAGCTGTACAGCTAAATGGACTGATAAAAACCATCCCAGTATAGTGGAGCACCAGGGAGCCTAGATATCAGGGAATATGTCAAAGAGAGAAATGCTGCATTGAAATCAGCTACTCCAGGCATGGTACTAAGCAAACTTTAGCAAAAAAGAAAGATAAAAGAGATTACTTTGCAGAAAGTAAAAGCAGCCCTGCCATAAGCACTGTGTCATAATCTATTGGAATATTCTTACTCCAGTAAGAGATCAAAGACCAAGGGAAAAGAGAGGTCAGCTCTATGCTCTCCTTGGTGGACCTGCTGGGCCATGGCTTAGCAGTGGCTCTGTTCTTTAGTCTAGAGAGTTGCAGCTCCTGTCAGCCTGCCCCTCTATCATCACCTTAACTCGTTAGATTCCAACAACACACATTATCTCCTTGTACCTTTGGGCCTACAGGTGATAATAGCTTCCTGCTCTCAATCTCTGGGTTTCTGGGTGCTTCATTATCATTTGTTGGTTCCCTTAAGACTACCTTTAGTCTCTGCATTGCATTATCTCGAATTCTTCTTTGAGCATGCCACCTATTTCCTGCTGGAGCCCTAAGTGATACTAATGTGCTTAGATGTCATTTTATGAGTTCAATTTTTCTCAATGAACCATGTATGATGACCATACAGTCTCAAATTTAAGAATACTTTAAGATACTTTTCTAGATTTTTTCTACCAAGCATTATTCCTTTTTATTAAAATAAAGCTTCTGAGCCTAGAGAGGTGAACACCAGGTAAGCAGCACTTCTTGAAGAGTGTTTTCATGGCTAGGCTTATTTCTGACTGGGCACAAAATGTATTTCAATTTATCTCTAAAAGCTGCCCACTAATTCCTGCTAAAGTCTTAAATGATAATTCATATATTAACTCATATAGGTTTAAAGTTTACATCTACAAGTTCATTTTAAATGATACTCTTGAAAGCAAAATATTACCTTTAAGAGCCAAAACAATGGCATTATTGAAATTTGAAGTGATTCAATTAGTTTTGTTCTGGGAGGGCCCATCCTTCTATTGTCATAAATTATAATCTAGAGAAAGCCTTCCCCCCTGCTGACAAATCAATATCATTACCTCTTGGGGAAGAATATACTAATTTATTGGAAAATATAATTTATTTTTGGAATATACTAATTTATTGGAAAATACTAATTTATTAGAAAATATTAAATGAACCCAATATTCCAAGACTACAAGAAAGTCACAAAAGCAATGAGAAAGAGAATTTCACTTAATTTTGAAAATACCCATTTAGCTGTTAAATATATTTGTTTTGTTTTATCTTGCATGAAATATTTAAAATGAAAGATCACAAGAAATTTTTTAATAAGTAAAGGATACAACAATATCCAACAGTAAACATCTGTGTCAAGGTTAGAGTTATTCACATTTCAGTTACTGAAATTTATTTATAAAAAAAATTAGATAGATAATAGAGGATATTTTTGAGGCATAAAATCATTCATTCATTGGAGTCAGATATACCAGGATTCAAACAGAACATCATCCTTTGGAGGACCAAAGAGGTTTTATGTTGATAAAACAGAGGCGTCATTATACTCTGTGCCCCCCAAGACCCAATCTTAGGTAGAAGTTCTGTTTATTAGCCATGAGTTGTCTGAGTTTTAAACTGGGATTGCAGAAGAAGACAAAAAATTGATTCTTTAAAAATAAATAATCTCCCAACTTAACAGAGCTTCCTGTTATCCAAACATGTGTTGCATGATAGGAAAAGTGCAGTTCATCATCCTGCTTGTCAAGTTGGAGCTCTTAATGGTATCTAAATAAGCCAGTGCATCATGCTAAGAGTCATTAGCATTCCTTCAGAGAATACATTCTGAGGTCAACATTCACAATCAACTGCTGTGATTGCGTTTCACTGACCTTTCACATTCATCTGAATAACAAGAAATCTTTTTCCCTCAAGAACCTTGTTATATATGACGAGAACTTTTCTTGTTACTTAAGTTTTTCTGAAGGACTACTCTTTCTTCATTTTTTTATAGAACTCTTCAACCAAATAAATATGGTATGACAGGGTCTGATAGTAGCATCAAGAAATATAAACATGTATTAGTGTACCTAAGATCTTTACCTTCTATTGTGCATAATTACGTATTTTTATAATTGTATAATTGTGCATGTTTATGTGAGTAAAGATTCTAACACTTGGAAACGTTCTTATTTGTGAAAATGAAAGACACTGTGCTTCACAAAACTAAATTTAGACACACAAATTATTAGTACCGATGATACCAGTTCTCTATCAGTGAACTTATCTACCAGTCTCCTTAAGCCATTAATCTTGGATTCATAAAATACATGTAGTAGTGGGAAAGGGTACCAACTCTGAGGGAGCAAGACATGGGTTTCAACTGTGTTGCTCCTATGCTTACTACCTGTCTGAACCTAGATGAGTTACGCTACTACCCTGAGCTTTAGTTTTCTAAAGTGTAAAATGGTGCTAATAAATTTTATCAGTCTAGATGTTTAATCAGGATTAGAAATAATATGTGTAAAGTTCCATGATGTACCTACAGCTCAAAGAGGTGCTCAAGAAGGGACTGGTGAATTCAGACGTGTTGGCTTTCTACACACACAGAGTTACATAGAAAATATTTTTAAAAATTAAAAAATAGACAATATTACGACTCAATGTGTTACAAGTTCAAAATTGAGTATAATTATCTTTCATAAACTGTGATTTGACACAAAATACCTGTGTGAGCACATGATGTAATTCCTTTCCTTTGAAAACATTCCTTTAGAGACCTCATTCCACATATAATGTATTAGACTCTGAGTGAGTTCTTATCCTGAAAATATTGTAATCTTTTTCAGTATCTCCCAATTTAATCAGATCACATAACTAAGAGATATTGGTAATGTCAGTAGTTATCAAATGCAATACTATGTTTCATTGCTGACCACCTTCTTGTTTTGGTTTGCTGATTTTTATTTTAGGTTTAGGGGTACATGTGAAGGTTTGTTACAGAGGTAAACATGTGTCACAGGGAGTTGTTGTACATGTTACTTCATCACCCAGGAATTAAGCCCAGTACCCAAAAGTTATCTTTTCTGCTTTTCTCCCTCCTCCCAGCCTCCCCCATCAAGTAAACTCCTGTGTCTGTTGTTTCCTTCCTTGTGTTCATAGTTCTTATCATTTAGCTCCCACTTATAAGTGAGAACATGCAGCATACCAACTTTAAAAACTTTTTATTTAAAATTATTATGGATACATAATAGTTATACATATTTATGGGCTATGTGTGATATTTTGATACAAGCTAATGATCAAACCAGCATAATTAGGGTATCCATCACCTCAAATATTTATCATTTCTTTGTGCTAGGAACATTTCAATTGCACTCTTTTAGTTATCTCGAAGTATACAATAAATTATTGTTAACTATAGTCATGCCACAAAACACCAGATCTTATTTCTTCTAATTGTATTTTTGTGCCCATCAACCATCTCCAGTTTATCCCCCTCTCCTCTCTACTACCCTTCCCAGTCTCTGGTAACCATCATTCTACTCTCTATCTTTTATCAAAAAGAGAGGTAATAATGAATGCTGGCAAGGATGTGGAGAAAGGGTAACCCACATACCCTGTTGGTGGGAATGCAAATTAGTCCAGTCACTATGGAGAACCATATGGAGGTTCCTCAGAAAATTAAAACTAGAACTAGCCAGCAATCCCATTGCTGGTTATATATCCAATATAAAGGAAATCAGTATATTGAAGAGATATCTGCACTCCCAAGTTTATTGCAGCACTATTCACAATAGCCAAGGTATGGAATCAACCTAAGTGTCCATCAGTGGATGAGTGGATAAAAAAAAAGTGGTACATATACACAGTGGAATATTATTCAGTCATAAAAAATGAAATCCTGCCATTTGCAACAATATGGATGGAGCTGGAGGGCATTATCGTCAGTGAAACAAGCCATGTGCAAAAAGACAAATATTGCTCATTCTCACTCACATGTGAGGATTCCCATTTCTTGATCCATGCCAGGAAAGATGTATTTTACCAACACCAAGTGAAACTGGAAAGTTAAGACTTCTCTGGGAAATTTAACGACATCATTTACATTTCATAGACTAAATCTGAGAAGACTTTCGGCTATGCTAATTTAGTTTTATGAATAAATAATTCCTTGCAAAATTTAAAAAACCTCATTTTTCTCTTCTGTTGTTCACTCTTCATTTCCAGGTCTTCCAAGACTGACTAGAAAGCAGGTCTCAGATTTGATTTCTCATCGACCTAGTACATAAATTATTTTGTGTTGTGTATATGGCTTATCAATCATGCCAGCTTGCTGTCAGGAGAACTAAATTTTGTCTCAGGAGCTGCATTTTCATGTATAATTCATTGACAAGTACTGTTGGAAAATGTCAGAGTGAGTGATAGAAACAAGACAATCTCTTCCTTAAATCCACTATTATAATCTATTGAAATCAATGAAAAAGAGAAAATTAGCATAAATTTGCCTATCACATGTGGGGCTATTCTCAATCCATATGATGAAGTCTCAGGGACCTGGCAATAACTAAGAGAGGGTGAAAGAGATGATCGTGATCTCAGGCAACAATTAAAGTTTCAGAGATTTTATTTTATTTTTTGACAGAAAATGTAGTCTACATGTTCTAGTAGTTCTTTGGGAAGCTCCTTCCTTTCCTCAATTTTCCACTTCAGGCATTTTGCAAAACTGCCTCATACCTGTAAGACAAGGTTTAATAAGCATTCCCTTACCCCAACTGGCTCTTAAACCAAAGCCTTAGGTAGGTCTGTATTCTTCAACTAATACCAGAGGAATGGTCAGAGGAGGCAGAGCAAGATGATAGTAGCTAAGATCTTAGAAATAAGTTCATAATTCCACTTTCAGAGGGCTTGCTATCCAGATCCTAAACAACAACCTCAGTCCTTGGGATTCAGTTCTACAAATCATGAGTCTAAATAATGAAAATAAAGTTAAAACTGTATATTCAAATCAAGTGACAGGTGTAAATTCAAATAGACACTACAATTTTTGGTTATTGTACACTCAGTACCTCAATTCAAGCTCATAACCTGTTCTCGTGTTGGGTTTTGGTTTGAAGATCATGACCTTTCTTTCTCTTGTCACCAAAATATGTCCAGACAAAAACGTTTTCTTTTGGATGATTGTCTTTACTCTCAGAGACCAAGTCACCATAAAAGTAAAAAGTATTCATGGTAGCAAACTTGGAAAGGTTCCTGGAGTAATAACAATCTTTGACAGGAATGAGAGCCCTAATTTGTGGGGCTGCATACTTAAGAATCTTCATACCAAAGTGATTCCACAGGCAGAAACGATGCTGCAATATAACTGCTATGAGCTGTTATAAAGCAGCCATCGTGATGCTAGAAAACTAAGTACAAATATGGAATGGTATTCTCTGCTTTGCTTTCTTTCCTAAGAATGTAAATATCCTAGCTCTTTCAGGCAAACACTGATAGATCAGAGCCTAGCAGGACATGTGCCTGTCTACTTTTTGTTAGATAAATCATGAAAGATTGCACAGAGGTCTTTGAATTACAGGCAGATTATTTTTATAAACATTTGTGCAGAATATGAAAAATACTTTTTAAAGAACTCATAGTAAAAGCACATGTAAAATTTAAAAGACTCTATGTAAATACTCTTTTTAATAAGAATTACTAAGAAAAGAGAGCAGAACTAGAACTCACTATTTGGGTTTCCTAAATTTTAGTTGATTTTTTTTTTTTGGGGGGGGGGATGGAGTCTTGCTCTTGTCACCCAGGCTGGAGTGCAATGGCACAATCTCAGCTCACTGTAACCTCCGCCTCCTGGGTTCAAGCAATTCTCCTGCCTCAGCCTCCCAAGTAGCTGGGAGGCTCCCACCACCATGCACGGCTAATTTTTGTATTTTTAGTAGAGATGGGGTTGGGCCATGTTGGCCAGGCTGGTCTCGAACTCCTGACCTCGTGATCCGCCCACCTCGGCCTCCCAAAGTGCTGGGATTACAGGCGTGAGCCACTGTGCCTGGTCTCAGTTGATATTTACTAACTGGACATACAACTTTTAACTGAGAAATTAACATGCTAATAAGAATTAGTTACCTAAATAACTTACAAGTAAGCTCTCAACAGTCTTTTGAATGGTCAAAATACAGTTAAAAATAAAGTTCACTAAAACTTCTGGACATTACTGAAAGTATATGGATCCTATCCTCAGTCTATTTCATCAATTTTATACAGTTCTATTTACCATCGTTATTTGGTTTAGAAAATTAGAAGTGGGGGAGAAAATCATGTATCCTGTATAAAGGAAAATGGCAAAGTTAATACAAATGCCAAAGTTAGGGAGTAAAAGCCAAATTTAAAAACACGTGAAAATCTTAACAACAACAAAAAGGCTCAGAAGATTGGGCCACTCACTGAAGCTGTAAAAAACTCTCATATGCTCAATAGGACTTAACACCTCTGCTCTATTCGAATAAAATAATGGGCATTAATAATAATGATCCCAAGACATTTAAAATGTTTATATCATTTTTAGTAGACTGATTAGATGCAGAAAAACACGTGATATCTTTAGGAAAGAGTACATCCCAAATAGCTAAACGAGGTTCTGATATCTAAAGGTATAATTGAACCTGAGGCATTTCTGCATTAATAAAGGAAATGAATTAGAATCCATAATGTAAGGTCCCAGATACCTTGCTTGTATTGCTTTTTTTTCTGAAACTGTTTAGTTTCAGATATAAACGTCTCATGTACCCAACAAATATACCTGTCTGGAGTGCCCTGTTTCTCTATAGCTGTAGACATATGAAGTTGTCCTGCATTTGTCTCAACTAGATGAATCCATTTATTCTTCTAGTTTTCTCATAAACAAAACTACAGATAAAGAAGATGTATGTAAAATGAAAATTTTTCTCCAAATGACAGGAGTAGAGACTTTTAAAAATTTATAATTTCTATTATTTTGCTGCGGACTTGCAGTTCTTAGTAAACTGGCGATCTTGTCTTAATTCTTTCTCTAACTCATGTGATTTCGAGCAAAGCATTTAAGTTATTAGGGAATCATTTTCCACACCTGGAGAATGAAGGCATTCCTTCCATATTCCTAATTCTATACTTTGTCAAACTATAATACATATAAGATACATTAGGGTGCTTCCATTTTGGAAAGAATCACATCAAACTGTCATTGAAGTTTTAATTTAAAAGTATCAACTGTACAAATTTATAAATATTTGTCATAGTTTTAATTCAAGAAAGTTAAGTTGACTGCACTGAACATTTACTGTAGTAGGGTATTGGGGGAAAGACAGGGCCAATAATGTCTTCACATGACTGAGGTAATATCTGCCTTCCCAGCCACAGCACATACTTGAGAGGTTTGATGGACAAAAAACTGTCTGGTGCAGGAGCCAGGGGGATTTAATCAAATCAGAAAGACTGCCCTTTCAGGGAAGAGCTGGTTTAAAGGATCACTTTCAAGGCTTTAATTAACTGGAATTTTATTTAGGCCATCATCGGTGTTTAAGAGTATGTGATCTATAGAAGCAATTCTTAAACATTTTGGTCTTAGGAACTGTTTAGACTCTTAAAAATAATTAAGGACTTCAAAGATACTCTGTTTTGAGTTTGGTCTATTGATATTTACCATATCAGATACCAAAAATGAGAAATTTTAATTTTTTATTAAATTTAAAATAACAACAAATCCACTGCATGTTAACATAAGTACTTTTTTACGAAAAACCGTATTGTATAAAACAGGTAATGTAGTGAGAATAGTGGTATTATTTCCCACTTCTATAAATCTATTTATTTATTTATTTTTGAGATGGAGTCTCACTTTGTTGCCCAGGCTGGAGGGCAGTGACGATCTTGGCTCACTGCAACCTCCGACTCCCAGGTTCAAGCAATTCTCCTGCCTCAGCCTCCCGAGTAGCTGGGATTACAGGCATGTGCCGCCACACCCAGATAGTTTTTGTATTTTTAGTAGAGACAAAGTTTCACCAGGCTGGTCTTGAACTCCTGACCTCAAATGATCCATCGCCTTGGCCTCCCAAAGTGCTGGGATTACAGGTGTGAGCCACCGTGCCTGGTCTGTAACTCTCTTTAATGTCTGAGCTCAATAGAAGACAGCTGGATTCTCAGATGTGCTTCTGCATTCAATCTGTTGTGATGGGTTGATTGAAATGCATGAAGAAAATTGAGCCTCACACAGTTATATAGTTGGAAAAGGAGGAGTACATTGATAGTCTTATAGGGTTATTTTGGATATTCTTCTTTGATATCACATTGAACTCAACAAGCAGTAGTTTCTAAAGTTGTAGTGCAGAATCTGAAACCATAGAAATAAATTTTTCATACTCTGTTAATTTAAAAAATCCATTGGTCCATTTTGCATTTTCAATGCATCTTTTATGCATGTGTGACTTTGTTACATTTGGATTGATCATTTGGAAAATATTGATTCACTGAGTTATGCACATCTTTCAAATGTTGACACATTTCATTATACAACATCAAACAATCACTCTCAATATCACCAATGATCTCATCAGAGAAGTCTTTAAGTATTGGGATGCTGTCACATTCACAGTGGCAGATGAGAGTTTCTCAAAATTTTAATTTTCCCTTGAAAGTTCAAATATTGTCCATTGTTTTCCTTAAATGGGCAAGTTGACTTTGCTTATTTTCTAGAAAATAACTGCTGAATATCCAAGTCTGAATAACCATACTTTGTCTGTTATTCTTTAAAATAAAAATGATGTCCCATAAATTTAAAAAATGGCTAGTATGGCTTGCAATTCAAACCATTTTGTACAAATGCTCCCTTGAGGTAAACATTGCATTTCAGTATCCAGCCAAAGTGCTTTATATGTACTTTTCATTCTGTCACACAGAATATTAAAAAGATATGCACTCAAGATTTAATAAAAATCAAACTTTAATTGCTTCATCAGGATATTCGTATGTGAAACTGGCATCATGTTTTTTAAGCCAAATGTATGATAGTGAGGAACACAAAGGCCCCTGGTACATTTGTGTTGCTGCCTTGAATGCCAAGGGCTAAGGTGCAAGTGGTTTCAGCCACCATTGTTTTTGCACCATCTGTGCAAATGTCAACGTGGTGAAAAGGACAAGCAACACCTTAGTATTATTACGAAAATTATTTTGGCCTGAAAGTATCTCAGAGACCACCAGAGGTCTGCAGATGACACTTTGAGAATAACTGATCTAAAGGGACAGGGATTCCATGTGTAAGCATTCTTGAATATCTGAGTTGGACAGGAGAAAGTTCCAGAGAAAGTTCCACTGAAGGTAATGCAAGAGCTAGTAGAAGTAAGGTCTGACCTAGGGAAGAAAGGCTGACAGAAACCAGAAAACGCTGCCTTTTAAGAACCATGTGCTGCTATTTACAACAGTGAAGACTTGGAACCAACCCAAGTGCCCATCAATGATAGACTGGTAAAGAAAATGTGGCACATATACATCATGGAATACTATGCAGCCCTAAAAAAGAAGGAGTTAATGTCCTTTGAAGGGACGTGGATGAAGCTGGAAACCATCATTGTCAGCAAACTAATACAGGAACAGAAAACCAAAACCACATGTTCTCACTCATAAGTGGGAGTTGATCAAGGAGAACACATGGACACAGGAGGGGAAACATCACACACCGGAACCTGTTGGGGTCAAGTGGGCAAGGGGAGGGAGAGCATTAGGACAAATACCTAATCCATGCAGGGCTTAAAGCCTAGATGACAGGTTGATAGGTGCAGCAAACCACCATGACACATGTATACCTATGTAACAAACCTGCATGTTCTGCACATGTATCCCAGAACTTAAAGTAAAATAAAAAAAAAAAAAGAAAAGGGGAAAAAAAAAGGAACCATGTGCTAAAAGAGCAAGACTAAAACCAACAACCAATTCAGCTAAAGATCACTCTGGCGATGCCGGCAGGAGGAATGGAGAGGCAAATAGTTTCAGCGCAGTTCTGTAGATTCAGTCTATAGAGAGGTGGCTGGGCACGGGGTGGTTCATGCCTATAATCCCAGAACTTTGGGAGGCTGAGGCAGGCAGATTACTTGAGGTCAGGAGTTCAAGACGAGCCTGGCCAACATGGTGAAACCCCATCTCTACTGAAAATACAAAAAATAGCCGGGCGTGGTGGCAGGCACCCGCAATCCCAGCTACTTGGGAGGCTGAGGCAGGAGAATTACTTGAATCCGGGACGTGGAGGTTGCAGTGAGCCAAGATGGCTCCACTGCACTCCAAGCTGGGTGACAGAGTGAGACTCCAACTCAAAAAAAAAAAAAAGTCTATAGAAAGGAGAGGAAGGGGAGAAGAAAATCTTTGCCAAGCTACTATATCAAGGTTACTTTGGAAATAGCTCCCATTTAGCTTCCAAACTACTGGCTAGTTGAAATTCCTTGAGAGCTAAGATTGCAACACAAAGATCTTTGTATCTCCCACAACCTGACATGTGTCTTGCACATAGTAGACCTGCAATAAATATGTGCTGAATAAATGACAATATGAGAAGATTGAATTACCCAAAAGTCTGTCTCAACTTTTCTTAATACCTGGCTCAACAGGCACTCCTAAACCTCTTACTTTCTTTTTTTTTTTTTAATTTTGGTTTTGGGTACATGTCACAATGTGAGGTTTTTACATATGTATCCATGTGCCATTTAATTTCCTGACCCTTAATCATCTTCACCCCCCTCCCCCAACCCCACAAGAGTCCCCGGAGTGTGATGTTCCCCTTCCTGTGTCCATGAGTCCTCATTGTTCAATTCCCACCTATGAGTGAGAGCATGCGGTGTTTGGTTTTTTGTCCTTGCGATAGTTTACTGAGAATGATGTTTTCCAGTTTCATCCATGTCCCTACAAAGGACACGAACTCATCATTTTTTATGGCTGCATAGTATTCCATGGTGTATATGTGCCACATTTTCTTAATCCAGTCTATCATTGTTGGACATTTGGGTTGGTTCCAACTCTTTGCTATTGTGAATAGTGCTGCAATAAACATATGTGTGCATGTGTCTTTATAGCAGCGTGATTTATTTCTATTTATTCTTTTTTCATAGTCTCTTTTAGGGTATGAGATTATTACAAAAGCATTGTAATACATAGGGAATTCCCAGTGCATTTGTGGAAAAGATTTGCTCCCATTGAATGTGGACATCAGAGATACCTGAGTCTTCCCCAGCAAAGGCAACGGTCCCACCATGACTCAATAAGCAACTCCACAGCTGCTCCTGCCAATCACTGTATCTCGCCATCATTCTTCTGGCCCCATGAGAGAGGTAAGGTCACAAGGCAATCAGTAAAACTTAAAATTATCACTGTGTAGGCTTGGTTGCAATTTATGGAGATAAACATATGCATCACAGCAGAGTGAGGCGCTGGAGCAGAGGCACTACCCTAGGTGCTGCTGCACCTCCTGTGCACTCTGCTGGACCTCCTGTGCACTCTGCTGGACCTCCTGTGCACTCTGCTGGTCTTGGAAGGTCCACGTGAGCTGAACTGGGCTGTGGCAGTGATTTCCAAATCTTGTACTTCAAGAAGGGAAACCAGGGTCATGCCAAGTGCCCTTGGTGTCCATGTAAGTGTTCCGTTAATGCGTTTTAAAGCCAGTCATGCTGCCTGCTGCGATTGACTAATAGTTCTCCTATTTATTTCAGATTGAGGAGAGCCTGCATGAATGTCACCATCTTGCCAAAAAGATCCTGGGCCAGAGCTAGCTAAGGAGAGCCTTGCAGAAGCAGGCAAGAACCCTCAGCTACTCTCTCTCTCTTCACTCAGCCAGGGGTCTGTGTTGAACTTATGTAAGGAAATGGAGTTGTAGCTTAAAGCTTTGCTTATGTTACCTCTTTTGATTAATTAGTCAATTATATTATATATTAACTGATTGTCTTTAATGTGACAAACAGTGTTATGGGCTCTGAATTGAAATAATGAATAATGCCCTAGAGAGTCTCATATTCTAAAATGTGTAAAAGAGTAGATAATTACAACTCAATATGATAATTTATATGATCAAAGTGAACACAGTATACAATGGAAGTGCATAGCACATAGCACATAGCAGGCAAGACTTCTCAAAGGTGACGGTTTCTCTTTGACATGGTTTGGCTCTGTGTCCCCACCCAAATCTCATCTTGAATTGTACTACCATAATTCCCACATGTTGTGGGAGGGACCTGGTGGGAGATAATGTGAGTCATGGGGGTGGATCCCCCATATTGTCCTCATGGCAGTGAATAAGTCTCACTGGATCTGATGGTTTTGTCAGGGGTTTCTGCTTTTGCATCTGCCTCATTTTCTCTTGCCGCTGCCATATAAGAAGGACTTTTGCCCCCCACCATGATTCTGAGGCCTTCCTAGCCATGTGGAAATGTAAGTCCAATTAAACCTCTTTTTATTCCCAGTCTCGGGTATGTCTTTATCAGCAGCGTGAAAACGGACTAATACACTCCTAAAAGACAAATTAATGTTAGCCTCATGCAGAGGGGCAAGGGAAGCCAGTGAGGCAAAGTCATAGAGCCTAACACATAGTAAACGCTCAGTCAATGCTTACTGGATGACCTATTTTTTCACAACACAATGCCACCTCCCACGAATACTATAGTATCTAATAGAGGACTCAGAACAATTACTATGCAGGTGAGCTGACAGGTGTAACCTTACAAAATGGTTATGGAGAAAAACCCATCCTTGCTACTCAAGGTGATGCTCACAGACCATCAGCACTGGAATCACCTGGAGGCTTGTGAGAAGCACAGACTCTCAGCCCCCAACTCAGACTTACTAAATCAACGTCTTCATTTTAACGAGATCCCCAGGTGATTTCTATACACACTAGTGTTTGAGACTGGGCTGTACTAAAAGCTCATAAACCATTAATGGCCTTCTATTATAAGATGGTGGTTAATAACGTCTGGCGAATATCAGGCTTTCCTAGGGAGGACTTCCAAAGTGCAGAACCCTGCTTTTATTTCCCTGCCTTCCACGGAAGCTGATTCTTAGAAGCGGGAACCTGGGTATTTGCATTTTTAATGAGCTTCCCCGGGTGATTCTGAGTTCCATTATTTGACAGAACATGGCGTTATTTTCTATAAAATACTTTAGGGAAATATTTTAGGGGGCAATCAATTATGTTTATGTGTGTGTGAGTGTGTGTGTGTGTGTGTGTGTGTGTGTGTGTGAAACAGGCAGCTCTTTATTGAGTGCCTGAGTGACTTTCCTACAAGGAACCATGTTATTAACTCTACTGAGCTTCAAATAATCATATTTTTCAAGGAGACTAGAAGATAAGTCTATGATCATTATTTTAAGATTTTTTGGCATGTTCTTTTATTTAAACTATATGCTTCTTATTGTTTTGAAAGCAAAGGTGTTCCAAAGCCAAGACTCTCTGGGTTAGAAGTGCAAACTTAATGTAAGCTGGTGTGCTGCTGAAAACTGACTACCTGTGTGTAAAAACTATAGCCCAATTTTATCCCTAGGCAGATCATGCTTGCCAATAATTAGCTCTTCAAAAATATTTTGTATCAACTGCAAGCATACAAAAATCTTTATGAAGCATTTGATAATATTTGTTTTAGATGTACAATGGAATGTAACAACACGTTGAAATTCTGGTTTATCTTAACTATAATTTTTATTAATTCTCTACCTGATCACAAAATTTAACATGCTGAAGACAAGAGGTTTTCATTTGTTCTTGATTTTCATTTGAAACCAAATATGATGAAATTTCCATTTCCTCTCTATTATTACATAAATCTGAAGCAAAGAGATGAAATTACTAAGTGCTTGTTTTATAGAAAAAACGATCTCCACATTAATTAAATTAGTTGTAAATAATATGGCATCTTCTAATATTTGAAGGAAATGGAGCAATTAAATGGCACACAAATATATTAAAATATTTAGTAAGAGTTAAAGTTCAGCAAAAAAAAAATTTTACTTAACCCAAGCAACTACACAGTATCATATATAAATTATGCTTTTAAAGGAAATAAACATTAATTTCTTGAGATGAACTTTTATAATCTTAAAATTTGTTTGTAAAACAAAATGTAAGTAATGTTGAGTCTCCTCATCTTGCTACAAAACAATTTGGATTTCAGTGAAAACATCAAATACCTACTCTTTCTTTTCAGATAAATATTTTGGCATTCATCTTTTATAATAACATATCATAATTTCTGTTACTATTTAATTTCATTTATATTTGCTAAGACATTTCATTCAAAGCTGGCTTTGCCAAGAAAAAAAAAAAAAAGCCTGTGCAATTTAAACCAGTGTGCTCGCAAATGTCCACTGCTCATTTCACCTCAGCTTTGAAGGTATTCATTCGTTCACTAAGTACTGAGTACCTCCAGCAGCAGGCAGTGTTCTAGGCTTGCTTTTCCCCGGATAGACCCAGGAAGAACTGGCAACTGGACTCCCATCTTAAAAGACTGGATATATGACATGCCTTGATAATCACAGATAATCACCAGTACCCACAGTGAGAAGGGCACTAAACTCATCAGGATTGACTTAATCCAACAAAAAGTATTAAGCACCTAATATGTGCAAGGTACTGTACTATGAAATCTATGAAATCTATGAAGATGAATATGGCCGAGTTCCTGAACAAAGCCTCTCAGAAATGGAAAGCTGTTGCATTCTCTGCTGCAAAATTTAGTATCCACTTGTGTTTCATTTATTTGTCTGTATTCCCTTCCTCCTCCTCTGGAAAATAATAATGTATCTTATAATAATGTACCTTACAAATTCTTCATGAGTCTACGTGTGTGATCCGTTCTCATATATTCCTCTATTAACACATATATACTTGACATGTTCATATTCCTTGAAATACATGCAGCAAAAGTATGAGATGATGTTGTTCACATATAAGTGTGTAAGTAAATGTTTTGTCGGTCCCCCAATATCAGTGGTTAAAAAAACATGAAAATCCATATTAAAATAGGAAAGGGTGTGATTGTAGGAAACGTGGCGTGACACTCCTGGCACCAGGCGCTAAGACATAAACATGCAGACCAAGGCCAAGATGGCTTGACTTTGGTGCCGCTGATGAGTGCAATGTGGATTTGGTTCCCAAGAGTGAAGTTGTTGGCTGATAAATGATGAACAGAGTATTATGAAATATAGGTTTTGATTTATGCCATATAAGCATATGATCATGCCATATATAAGGCTTATAGACAAATCTAAGTAAGTACTTTATGTGCTTCTAGCTCAATATTTTTAAAGTCAAACTACCAGATCAAATCATTTTGGTTTTGTTTTTGTTTTCTGTTTTTGTTTTTAACATTTCAGGATGATCTTTTTCTCTCATGCCTTCCATTTTTTAAAAAAGTGGTAAAATAGACAGTATGCCTAGATATACATATATACCTTCATTCTTTTTTGTTTTGGGGATCTTCAGACTCCTCATTCTTCTGTGTGTGTCTGTATGTGTGAGAGAGAGAGAGAGAGAGAGAAGACAGAAAGAGAAGGGGAGGGGAAAGAATTGTTTGTAAGCCTCTTGACGTTAGAGATCATGTCTTTCTACCTGGTACAAAGAGCCAAGTATATTGCCTAATGTGACGTCCATAACCCTTAGAAGTCCCGAAATGTAATGAAAACAGCCGTAAAATAAAGGTGCAACAAACCAAGAAATTAAGTGTACCTAAAGAAATATGAGATAATTTAGGATGGTCACAAAAATTGTTACAAGCATAAACCAAAGAAAAACTTGGTTGCTAATAAATGTAGATTGAAAGATAAATATAATGAGAGAGACCATGTCAGCATGTTGCGATACCCTGGCTATGCAGATGATCCTTGCTCTCAACAGCTAAATTAGAGCAGCTACTTCCAGATGTATCCATATAAAAATAAAATATTACAAGTGTTATAAAGAAAATAGAGAAATAAACAACCTGCATGCTTCTTAGGGGATTACCTAACTTTAATTCATTATTTTATATACAATTATTAGTGATGCTTACCAGATCTTTATTAGTTTCCGCTTTTGATAGTGACATTTTTAAATGGGATAAGTAACACAAATTATGAGTCTGTCACATTTTTGTTCCCAAAATGCATTCCTTTATTTTCTTTATAAGGCAGCTGTAGTTTATAAATCCTGAGAACTTGATAGTTACATAATTTCTCTTAGTAATCCCCAAGGCTTCCATGAGCATATTTCTGGTGCTGACAGCCAAGGAAATAGTTTTGGGGTCTTTCTCCACAGCTAGAAGATTCTTTGGTGTTTGGGTTATGTACACAAATTCACTGGATACTTTGTGTTCTCATAAAAGAATAGTCCACTTCTGTCCCTAAGAGTGTTAGTTTGTGCTTTCTTTTCCTCGAACACACTGATTCCATCTTGAACAACTTCATCAGTGTGTCCTTTTGGCTTCATGTATTATAAAAAGTATAAGAAAAGCCAGGGTTAGGACACCAACTTTCACACCTTCATATTCAGGCTTATCTGTAAGTAGTTGTTTTGTATTGTTTACTACTGATGGTGTCAGGGTGAGTGTGGCCTGGGTGAGCTGCAGCTTCCTTTTGCTAAGGAAGCAGACATCTTTGCCTTTCTGTTGCCCAGGTGCCTCTGGCTGGAGCTCAGACACCTCAGTTTCTCTGCATGGACACACAGTGGTTCAATAGGAAACCATTTATTATCTTTGTAGAATGTAATAATTATAGTTACTTAATGCTCCAACTGGATTTTAATGTTCCTAGACTAGCTTAGTGTTACTGCTACTTCAAAACAATCATTTAGTTGTTCTTGGCAACTGTTTGCAAATACTGTTTTCTAAAGGTAGATATTTATTTGCCATTTTAAAACTTTTCTCAGTTATAAGAAAAGGTAATTTTGAACTATTTTAAAGTTCATATGGAGCCAAAAAAGAACCCACATTGCCAAGATAATCCTAAGCCAAAAGAACAAAGCTGGAGGCATCACGCTACCTGACTTCAAACTATACTACAAGGCTACAGTAACCAAAACAGCATGGTACTGGTACCAAAACAGAGATAACAGACCAATGGAACAGAACAGAGCCCTCAGAAATAATGCCATATATCTACAACTATCTGATCTTTGACAAACGTGACAAAAACAAGAAATGGGGAAAGGATTCCCTGTTTAATAAATGGTGCTGGGAAAACTGGCTAGCCATATGTAGAAAGCTGAAACTGGATCCCTTCCTTACACCTTATACAAAAATTAATTCAAGAAGGATTAAAGACTTAAATGTTAGACCTAAAACCATAAAAACCCTAGAAGAAAACCTAGGCGATACCATTCAGGACATAGGCATGGACAAGGACTTCATGTCTAAAACACCAAAAGCAATGGCAACAAAAGCCAAAATTGACAAACAGGACCTAATTAAACTCAAGAGCTTCTGCACAGCAAAAGAAACTACCATCAGAGGGAACAGGCAACCTACAGAATGGGAGAAAATTTTTGCAACCTACTCATCTGACAAAGGGCTAATATCCAGAATCTACAATGAACTCAAACAAATTTATAAGAAAAAACAAACAACCCCATCAACAAGTGGACGAAGGATATGAACAGACACTTCTCAAAAGAAGACATTTATGCAGCCAAAAGACATATGAAAAAATGCTCATCATCACTGGCCATCAGAGAAATGCAAATCAAAACCACAGTGAGATACCATCTCACACCAGTTAGAATGGTGATCGTTAAAAAGTCAGGGAACAACAGGTGCTGGGGAGGATGTGGAGAAACAGGAAACACTTTTACACTGTTGGTGGGAATGTAAACTAGTTCAACCATTGTGGAAGTCAGTGTGGCGATTCCTCAGAGATCTAGAACTAGAAATACCTGACCTAGCCATTCCATTACTGGATATATACCCAAAGGACTATAAATCATGCTGCTATAAAGACACATGCACACATATGTTTATTGTGGCACTGTTCACAATAGCAAAGACTTGGAACCAACCCAAATGTCCCACAAGGATAGACTGGATTAAGAAAATGTGGCACATATACACAATGGAATACTACGCAGCCATAAAAAAGGATGAGCTCATGTCCTTTGTAAGGACATGGATGAAGCTGAAAACCATAATTCTCAGCAAACTATCACAAGGACAAAAACCAAACACCGCCATGTTCTCACTCATAGGTGGGAATTGAACAATGAGAACACATGGACACAGGAAGTGTGTCCGGGGCCTGTTGTGGGGTGGGGAGAGGGGGGAGGGATAGCATTAGGAGATATACCTAATGTAAATGACGAGTTAATGGGTGCAGCACACCAACATGGCACATGTATACATATGTAACAAACCTGCACATTGTGCACATGTACCCTAAAACTAAAAGTATAATTTTTTTTAAAAAAGGTAATTTTGAACAATTTCCACAAACAGACAGACTTGGGAATGATGAACCCTAAGTTAGAGATACAGAAAGCCAAACAAACAATACAATTTGCTCTGCAGAATTCCTTGAAGAGTTAGGAATTTGTGGGAACAGTAAAGGTGAATGTAGGGCCGAAAACAGGAACGCTTGTTGAAAGTCTAAGAACACAGTAGACCCTCTCAGTGCCATTTCCTGTTCCCCACAGCCATGCAAATATCCTTTATTTACCCTACAGGACACCAGGCACAGCTGAGGGTGGAAAATAAGGGGTGAAATGAACGATTAACTACCAGATCCTGAAATTCCCACTTAAAGCCATGTCGTATCTGGGCTCCCAGAACTCTGGCAGCTGGAATTTGTGCCTTTCTAGGAGGAGAATGGAAGATTCTGATTAGCCAGTCAATTAAAATAGTGATATTAGGACTTCGCCAAGAAACAGCCCAGCCTGACTCCCCTAGAGTAAGCAGAGAGCCAAGGACATCAGTTCTAATCTAAAGGAAAGCCTCTACTATAAAAGACAGATACTAAAAAAGCAGAATGCAAACATAGAGACTATACTGGAAGAGGAAAATGTCAAAAAATGTTATTACTAATGTCTCCAGAATGATATCAAACCATGAAACAGAAACAAAATGATACAAAAAAGAATGAGAAGGACTTTTGGCAATTAAAACTCTCTTAGCAGAAATGAATAGCTGAGTAGAGAACTTGGAAGACGATGTTGAGAAAATTTTCTAGAGTCTCCTGAAACCTAACAAGTTTGAATAGCAGTGATGTGGTTTGGCTCTGTGTTCCCACCCAAATCTCATCTCAAATTGTAATCCCCATGTGTCAAGGGAGGGAGGTGATTGGATCATGGGGGTGGTTTCCCCCATGCTGTTCTCATGATAGTGAGTTCTCACGAGATCTGATGGTTTTATGTGTTTGGCAGTTCCTCCTTCACAGCACTTCTCTCTCCTGCCACCCTGTGAAGTAAGTGCTTGCTTCCCCTTTGCCTTCTATCATGATTGTAAGTTTCCTGAGGCCTCCCCAGCCATAAGGAACTGTGAGTCCATTAAATCTTTCCTTCATAAATTACCCAGTCTTGCATGTTTCTTTATAGCAGTGTGACTAATACAGCAGTGGACTAATACAGCAAGACGAAAAGATAAAAATAAAAGGAAAAAGCTAAGAAAATTAGAGAGGATGCATACAAATGGTTCAAAATATAAATAACAGAAATTCCAGAATGAGAAAACAGAAAATGAAACAAATAAATCATCAAATAATTCAAGAAAATTTCTTATAATTGAAGGCAAGCATTGCTGGATATAAAGGGCCTATACAATAGAGGAAAATATACTCAAATCAATAGCCTAGAATATAGCCTAGAATGCTATACCCAGATAAATTATCAATTAGGTGCGAGGGTAGAATAAAGATGGTATCAAATATACTCAGTCTTAAAAAATTCAGCTCTCATCACTCATTCTTAGGAAGCAACTGGAGGAAGGGAACCACAAAAATGAGGAGGAAGAACCAAAGAAATAGGGAATCCAACTTGAGAGAGAAAAGAGAAATCCCCAGGATGATTAAGAGGATACTCCAGGAACATAGCTGTGCACCTGGCAAAGAGAGTCACCAACTTAAATTAGAGGAGGGTGGAAGAATCCAGGAAAGATGGCTACAAAACCAATGACATTGGCCCGGCACAGTGGCTCACGCCTGTAATCACAGCACTTTGGGAGGCTGAAGCAGGTGGATCACCAGGTCAGGAGATCGAGACCAGCCTGGCCAACATGGTGAAACCTCATCTCTACTAACAATAAAAAACTAGCCAGGCATGGTGGTAAGCACCTGTAGTCCCAACTACTCAGGAGGCTGAGGCAGGAGAATTGCTTGAACCGGGGAGGCAGAGGTTGCAGTGAGCTGAGATCACGCCATTGCACTCCAGCGTGGGTGACAGAGCAAGACTCCATCTCAGGAAAAATAAAATGACATTGATAGCACTCCTGATATATTTTAAAATACCAGGAGGACAGTTATATGGAGTGAGTTTGGGGATGAACTAATGACAAATACTTAAAAAACTAAAATCTTAAAAAGAAAGACAGTTGTCAATTATCAGGACAAAATAATTTTTGCAAGAAAGGAAAAAGTATTCCTAACATACTACCTGACTAAGCTTAATAATCTAAGCACTGAATAGTGATTCAATCAAAATATAATTATATTGGGAGGATGGGGGGCACTAGGTAATCATATGAGCTTGAAGTAGGGACTGGAGAAGGGTAACAGAACTATTTATCTTCATCTTCCATTGTGGCATAACAATGAATAATTTTTACAACTGAGAAAAATCAAGAAATCACACAGATGTATATTTTAGAAATAAGAAAACTAGACAAGGTAAAAAGAACATGTTTCGCTTTTGGGAAATCTAAAACTGATGGTTTTTCATAAAAAGTATTCTAGAACTATTTGACTCTTTAAACTACGTATATGTAACTTTGATAAAGAACAAGAACTAAATTTTAAAAAGCTTCATGGCTTTTCAATAAATCCTTGCATTTTTGATATTTTGGCTTCCCAGTATACTGGATTTGAGTGACCTGTGAATTTAAACTTAAACTCTGTACAAATAAAAGTTGCCTTGACTTTCTAAAAGTTCTGCTGTAGAATATTAAATAATCTATGTGCTATGGACACGAAGGGTTAAATAGCTACTTACCTATTTCTTCAGTTAACAATGAGTATCTACTTAAGGACAATATTAAAGTGCTGTTTTTATTTCAGTATCTGTCCTTAGTCTAGAAGTCAGTATCCAAATATAAATATATATAAATGTATCTGTGTCTTGTGTACAAGGCTATGTTTGATTTAAGATTTTGAGGTGGAGAAGCAATTTTTCTTTATCCCTTCCATTTTTTTTTCTGTCAATTGATCCATTCTTCTTTTAACTATATATGGAAGGGCCATAGGGCTAGGACACTGCACAGGTTCAAGGGGGCATGACCACATTAGATACATGTTAATGGCACCCCCTATGGGGCACAAAGCCAAGGAGAAAACGAACAGTGGATATGAAAATGGAGACTTTTTACCTCTTGAGGGGATAGTGTGAGGGTAGAAAGAACAGCCATGTGGAATAGAAATTCTACGATGGAGAACTCAAATATAACTTCACTTCACTGCACTGATATAAAACCCTAGCCCCAACAGATTTGTGCCCCAGTGAATGGTTTCAGGTGGTTACAGATTTTCTAGACTTACGTCTCAGCAGATGTTGAGAGAGAGAAAAAAAGAAAAGAAAGAAAGAACAGCAGGAAGACATGGACCCTCTCTGCAAATGATATAATTGAATTCTAAGAAGTGGAATTAAATGATTTGTTATTTCAACTTGCTAATCTTTGCTTCCTGTCTCTCCTGTCCACCTCCCTTCCCCTTTCTCCTGGAATTCAGCCCTGGCAACTCAGACAGTGATGAGGTCATGGGCTCCAAAATATGGCCATGGTATGAAGGTGGCAGCACAAATTTTAAACAACATTTCAGCACCATGCCACATTGCCGAGAAGGAAGCCGGTGTAATGTGAGCAACTATAGCTCATGCTATTTTATTAATCCTGGGTGGTGATCCCTGGGGTTGTATTACTCATGTGTGTGTCTGTTTCTCTATGTGTGTCTGTGGGTGTCTTCTGCTGTTTTATATGACAGTCATCAGGAAGTCTTCCTCAGCTTGGACATATCAAAGGGAGGCAGGCTCTCATCTATTATTAGCAAGGTCTTTCACATTAAAAGCAAAGAAAGGGTGAAAGGAGAATGACCCTCTCTGACCCAGGAAAATGAAGGACAGGTTATCTCAGTGGGTTACAAATGGTCTTTTTCCTTCACAAAGAAACAATGCCTCACATCTCACATCCCCTACCTGTGTCAGTGTCTTGCTTTTTATTACCTCATTAAGTGGCCAAACCTTGCTACCTGGTGGAAAAAGATTGATAGGGTGATAACAGGAAGGCTGTCTTGCTCACATTGCAACAGAGAGAGTGGCTCACATTGAACCATGATCGTGCCACTGCACTCCAGCCTGGGTAACAGAATGAGACTCTGATTTGCTTATTAAAGGAGGCTTGCTTTTCTCCCAGATAAACCCATGGTCAGGAGCTTCTTTCTGTTTAAAGGGCCTTTCCCTAAAGCTCCTTCAACTTTTCTTTTGCCAGCTCCTTCAGAGAACAAATGATTTCTTGGGCAAATACACGGTGGTATTGAACATCTGTACTTCAAAGCCTTTAAAAAGTACCAGGCAATAGTGCAAAACCCTGAAGACGGTAGTAGATTAGAAGGAAACTGTTCTCTGTGTTCAGAATCTACCCTATGTGCCCAGAATGTCCTTCTGTCTTCAAATATGATTTATCCTGCAAAGCCCAGATCAATGAAGCCCTTCACCTGATTATTCTCCTGTACTCCCCAGGAAGAGGTATTATTAGTCTATGAACTCAGTAAAAATTACTTTGCAGTCTTGGCAACATAGCAAGACCCCATCTCTACATAAATACATGCATACATACATACATACATACATACATACATACATACATACAAGCTAGCTGGGTGTGGTGGTATGCACCTGTATCTCTCTTCTGGTACTTTATATTGTAATTATTAGATAATGTGTTATCTCTACTATCTTTACAAAAGCAGAAACCTTATTTTAATCTTATTATCCAGGCTGGGTGCCATGGTTCATGCCTATAATTCCAGCACTTTGGGAGTCTGAAGCAGGAGGATTGTTTGAACCCAGGAGCTTGAGACCAGCCTGGACAACATGATGAAACCCCATCTCTACAAAAAAATACAAAAAACATTAGCTGGGCATAGTGGCACGTGCCTGTAGTCTGAGCTATTTAGGAGGCTGAGGTGGGAGGATCACCTGATCCTGGGAGGTGGAGACTGTGGTGAGCCATGATGGTGCCACTGCACTCCAGCCTGGGGTGAATGAGTAAATGAGAAATAATAACACTTACCATCATGGTAAATGAGTAATTATAACACCTAAACATTTCACTTTACATATATTATCTCTAATGCTCACAATAACCCTGAGAGGTAAAGGCTGTTAAATCCATTTTCCAGAAGACAAAACTAAGTCTTTGAGATGTTACATGGCTTGCCCAAGATCACACAGTCAACAAGTGTCCAGCTCTGCTGACGTTGAAAGGACATCCTGTGCTCTGCACATTCTAGTACAAGTTAGAAAGAAAAAACAAAAACAGAGTAAGAGAGAGAGGGAGGGAGGGAGCGGGGAGGAGGGATGGAAAGGAAGAAGAGTTAATCTCAAACTTTAATCCATTTATTGGAACAATACTTCACAGACTCACAAAGTTGCAGAGTTGTGAAAGATTGAAAACATTAAAATACCTACCCTCTATTTTTCACAGGCAGAACAACTGAGACCCAGAGAAGTTAAGATCCCTGTTAAGGTTGCACAGCGACTGACACAGCTGAAACTAGCACAGATCTCAGTGATCTTGAGTCACACTCTAAGGTGCCTTTCTCTGTGAGATGTAACTTTTGAACCAGGCACTAAGATATTAATACTCATTTAAAACAGGATAGCAACTAATAGACATGTAAACTTGCCTGTTTTAACTCCGGTTTACTGAAGTTCTCTGGCTCCTAAGAAGCAAGAATTACAATTTTTTAAAGTTTTCATGATTAATTTTCTCATCATCAGATACATAGAAAACACCTAAAATACACATGATAATATAATTCTCTTTTGTTTGTTCACCAGAAAGGAAACTTTGCCCTTAAAGTGTGTTTCACTGCTTAGCAGTCCTAGGAATACAAATAATGCTTCATCCTTGAGCACTCTCTTAAATTCATACTTTCAAACAGCAAAAAGGCTGCAAAATTTAGAATATGACCAAGCCAGTGAAGTGTGCATATTAAAAATATATTTACATAATTCAAGGCCTTGTAATTTTCCTCAAATAACTGATACATACTTTTTGAAAAATGTGGTTATCAAGCAGTGCAGTTAACCAAGTCCTAGTCTCCCATCTTTACCACTCCCGTCAGAATCCTAACACTGTCTTCTCCAGGAAGCCCCCCTCTCCTTTCTCCTCAATTCCCCCAAAGCTATTTTACTGTCAGGAGTCAGGAACATCTAAGATCTTGGAAATAAGGGAACAGGGCTTGCCTTGGAGGGTTAACTCTAAATCAACAGGTTGCCTATGAGAACAGAAATGTTTAAAGTTGCCTCATAAGTGGACTGAGCACAGAACAGAGCTGACTAATGGGAGGTATTGACATGTCTAAGGAAAGAGTGTGTGTTTCTGAATGGGTTGTCTAGAAATAGAAATTAGAAAAGAGTCATAGACAAACAGTGCCCATAAAAGTACTGCCCAGAGAAGAAGGCAGCCAGACTAAAGATTTTCTCTGCCTGGTGCAAGTAACAGGTGCATTCAACTGCAGAGGTAAGCAGAGCAGGCATCCACTATTGAATCTTTCAACTCACAGACTTTGTTCTGATTTCATAGTCACAAATCTAGCTTTACTAATAAATTTGGTTCCCAAGGGAAACTATCACACTGGCCAGAAGATGCAGGTATTCAGTCTTATCAATATGTTTTTTCCCTCTCTGAAGCAAGAAACTAGAATTCTAGTTTAGCCTCAGTGTTCCATGTCTTCAGGTAGCATGAGTATAGTGTCCCTGGATATTGTTTGAACAATGACAAAACTGGTTTAGAATCTGCATATTTGAGAGTCAGCCCTGGACTGTGGTACACTGACAAAGGTAAGGCCATCTTGAGAGACCTTATATCAGCCAGTTGGTCAATGTTTCCCTACCTCATCCTCATTACATCTTCTTTTAAATTTTTGTCAAAATTAATTGACTTCTTCTCTGCTTGCAAATGGACATTTATTGATTGCTCTGTCTTATGACACTTTTTTTTTTTTTTTGAGACAGAGTATCATTCTGTCACCCAGGCTGGAGTGCAGTGGCACGATCTCAGCTCACTGCAACCTCCGCCTCCCGGGTTCGAGCGATTCTCCTGCCTCAGCCTCCCAAGTAACTGGGAATACAAGTGTGTGCCACCACGCCTGGCTTATTTTTTGTATTTTGAGTAGGAACAGGGTTTCACTGTGTTAGCCAGGATAGTCTCAATCTCCTGACCTCGTGATCCACCCCCCTTGACCTCCCAAAGTGCTGGGATTATGGGCGTGAGCGCCCAGCCTTATGACGTATCTTATATCTTGCGTTATATTTATTTTTATTGTACAAAAGTGTATTTCTCTCCTTGAGGGAAGGTATTGTTTTGTTTATTCAATCATTTTTTTATCAATATGGAAATGATATACAATTATATTCTCCACATACTCAGGCTAGTAGGGGTGGCAGACAGAAAAACAAGTTATACATCTGGCAAAGGTAATAAAAGTATGCATAAAGAACACAAGCATTGCAAAAGTGGAGGAGGAGGGTGGCTGACCATATTGGGAAACCTTTCTAGAGGAGGCAATGTCTGAGTTAGATTTTGGCAGATGAATAAAACTTCAGTCACTGCAACCAGAAAGGGGAGGAGCATTCAAAGCAAAGGAAACAACAAGTGCAAAGGCAAAAGCGTGAAATAACCTGGGAACCAAAGCACAGCTTAGTGTTTCCAAGATGTGAAGTGCAAGGAAGAGAGTCATGAGAGAGATGAGGCCGGACAGGCAGGGAGAGGATGAAAAGTTTGTGTATGCTGCATAATGGAGTTCAGACTTTCCATTGTAGGTGATAGGAGCTAGCAAAGGCTTTTCAGTACAAAACAGCCTGGATCGGATTGTGTTTAGTAAGACATCTTTAGCATCAATGTGGACAAAGAAATAAAAAGAGGCAGGACAGAAAAAAGCAAAATTAGATAGATGATAGATGATAGATAGATAGATAGATAGATAGATAGATAGATAGATAGATAGATAAGATAGATAAGATAGATACATAGACAGATAAAGAATGAAAGACAGCATTTGGAAAAGTCCAGACCTAGCACTATCCAATAGAAATATAACATGGACCTCAAATGTAAGCCACATGTTTGATTTTAAACTTTCTTGTAGTCATTTGTCCCAGGTCTCATAAGTTATTGGTTATTAAGGGGCAGAGCTAAGATTTAAACCTGGGTAGTCTAGCTTCAGAGTCAAAGCTTATAATTTGACTCTGAAGCTTACAAAACACATTATATTGCCACTCTGAATGCAAGGCCTGTGGAATCAGACAACCTGAGTTCAACTAACTCCTCCTTCACTTACTAACTGTGTAACTTGGAGCAAGTTATTTAATTAACAAACTTTGGTTTTTCTCATTTGTAAAATTGGAAATAATATGCCTATCTTATGGGGTTTTTGAGAGGAATAATAGACATAATGTATATAAGATACCCATCACAGTGATAGGTATACAATAAAGAGTAAATAATAGTTGCTATTATCACATATATTGGGCTTGGAGCTCAATATATATCCAAATTGGAATATATATTTCCCATCAAATATCTAACATAGTATCTGATCAGAGCTCTGTTTTTTTCAAGAAATGACTTTGATTTATCACAAAGGAATATGTTTAAAGAACTTTGCAAATGAGACCTACAGGCTGGGATCATCCTAAGTCAATAGCACAAATAATCGTGGGTATTAGATCATGAGACAGCACTGTTGAGTGTTCATGGCACTTAGATACTATAGAGAATTGCACTGGAAGTAAAATATATGTACCTTGCTCTTACATTCAAGGAGTCTAAAAGAATGAACTGAATTATGAGAGCACATTTGTTTGTATGTCCTTTCATTAGTTTGTGATTTGAAAAATAGTAAATAAAAATATTCATTAGACAAGGATCTATGATTATATGCCTAAAATCCAAGAAAATTTAATCATAGGGTCTAGGTACCTCTTATCTCCTATTCAGATAATCTAATTCTTGCGTGGGCAGGCATTTGGATAAGAAAACAAATGCCAAATTTTTAAAAATTAAATACCCAAAAACTAGAAACAAAGATCTTTTTCTATAACACCTAGGATTTTTAACTTTAGATTTCCAAGATGTTTATGGGAATAACATGCCACTTTCTACCAAGCTTGTGGTTATGTGATGTAAATTTACTCTGTCATTAGGATTGCATTTTACCAAAACTTTGCCTTTTTCTAGATGATAAAATGCTAGGTACAAAGCCTTTTAAGAGTTTTTAAAGAAAATTCCTCCGTAACCAATTAGTACTCAAACTCAGTGATTCCCCAGTTCATATATTGAATTAACAGTGCTCATATTGATGCATCTAACCCGATTGTCACTCCACCTCTCAATTCTTTAAATTACATTTAGGTGGTAGGTCTCCTCTTTCAAATCAGGGCTAAACTAATAACACACAATGTTCTGAATGCCAAGCTCATTGGATTCTTCTCATCTCAGGTTCTGTCAGGAGACCCGCCTAGGAAACCTCTCCTCTACAAGATGTTCAGTGGTCACATGCCTGGCTCGTCCTACAGGCACAACAGATGAGTAACAAGTGTGTTTATAGATTTTGTGGTGTTCCAGCTGTCGCTGATGGCAGGATTTTCTGCTAAAATTGGTGAATTTTTGGCTATCTGCCTCTTTCCCTGAGTAATTCAAGCATCACCAGCAGAGCACAGTGGTCTTAGGAGACCACATGTTGGAGAAAGAAATTAGATTCTTTGTAGGAACAAAACTGCTTGTTAGAGTGTGGCCTAATATGGTGGTAATGACTGACCCAGAGGCCCCCTAGAAGAACCAAATGTTCAACAGTAATAAAAGGAACTATTAATCAGCTCAGGGGCAATGCATAGGACTGACGATCAGCTGATCCGGCTTAAGCCTATGTCTCTTCCAGCTTGCTAGGTAAGACTAGGCAAAGCATTAAATCATTCCGTGCTTCCAGCATCATAAGTCCTGGGATTAAACATGATAATAAAATATATTTTCAACATGTCAGAATATAAGTAAACATTCAAGAGTCCTTTAAAATTTAGAAAATTCATAAAAATATTTCAAATACAAAGTAAAAAGTAATTCGGGGGAAAAATATGGGAAGAGAGAAAAGACTCTGAAATCAGCTAAACAGGTTCTTATACAAACATCTAGAAATACCGTACTAAGCTGTAGGTGATATAGGGGGAAAACCTCTGTCATGGGAGTCTGTAGTCTAAGAAACATGTAGGCCAAGAGACTTGTGCTTGAAGAGGAAAGTGGAGAAGGAAGGAGGGACATTGCTGTGGCTTACACACAAGGACAAATCCAACACTTGAGTGGTGAGATGTTGAAACTCACACAGACACATTAACAAGCTGTACTTGCCAATTTGATCAAATGGAATATATTTTTCCTTTGACTTTTAAACCAAACTAAATCAAGGAGGCCTCGTAAAATGAGATACATTTGTCTATAGGAAAAGGTTTCCAAATAAATTTCAATCCACTAAAATTATATTTCTCTACAATGGCTAATCCTACACAGTCCATCATGCTTATTATTTCATTTCCACTTTGTAACGCCCTATTTTTTTTAAAGAGAATACCTACAAACACACACACGTGCACACAAACACACACAAATACACATTTTGTTTCTTGTCTTCTCTCTCTTCCTTCTTTAATTAATTCTGAAAATCAGAATTTAATTTAAAAATTCAATTGACAATGTAAGTAATTCTCTTATGCTGCTTTATTTTCCAAGGACTAACACTGGTTTCCCATTAACTCACATATCTACTCTTATTATCTTGCAGATCGACTCTGCTTGGTTTGAGTAGTTTTCTTTTTTTTTTTTTTTTGAGACAGAGTCTTGCTCTGTCCCCCAGGCTGGAGTGCAGTGGCGCGATCTCGGCTCACTGCAAGCTCCGCCTCCCAGGTTCACGCCATTCTCCTGCCTCAGCCTCCCGAGTAGCTGGGACTACAGGCGCCCGCCAACACGCCCGGCTAATTTTTTGTATTTTCAGTAGAGACGGGGTTTCACCGTGTTAGCCAGGATGGTCTCGATCTCCTGACCTCGTGATCCGCCCGCCTCGGCCTCCCAAAGTGCTGGGATTACAGGCTTGAGCCACCGCTCCTGGCCGAGTAGTTTTCTTAAGAAGATGAATCTAGCTTTGCCCAACCACCCACCCAGGGTCCAGAGTAAAGAATGCTTTCTCTTTGTGCAGAGCCAGGGTGGAACTGTCTTGTAGACAACAGAAGATGCCCCACATCTGACTAGCAAGAGGTAAAGCCATGCAGAGAAGTCAGGGTCCCAAAATTGGTGGGCGCTTACGAAAGTACTCTAAATGGAAGTACAGTCAAGCTTAGAGGGTTTGCTGAGCCGGGTCAGGGTCAGGATCTCCAAACCTAAGATGCAATAGCAAGTCCCAGTGCAAATAATTCCAGATCAAGTGCATTTATGAGGTCGTTGGTGGGTGAGTAGGTCATGGAGAGGGCTCAGGGATGGTGAGAGGAGTCCTAATTTACTGCCTATAATGGCAGGTCCTATGGTGTGGACCAAGGACCTTGGAGGCATCCCTGAAATTCTTTCAGAGGGTCTTTGGGGTCGAAACTATTTCCTAATAATAATAAGGCATTATTTGTCACTTGCACTTTTACGAGTATACAGGGGAGCTTTCCAGAGGCTACCTGACAGGTGGTGGCACCATCACTGTGATGGCTCATGAAATGTGTGCTTCTGAAATTGGAAACCTCATTGTCATCCTTGATTCATCACACACTCACTCCATTACTTCTTACATCATGTTGCTTCTACCTCAGGATTGTCCCTTGAATCCAGTCCTCTTTGTCACAGTTTTATTTCAGTCCTTCCTCAGACTGTTTCAGCAGCCTGGCGTTTGAACTCCCCCCCAATCTCTTCACTTTTAATCCATCCTCTACACTACCACAATCAAATCATGCATCCACCCTTCCACATAAAAAACCTGTGTAGACTCTTGCCTATAAACAGAACAAAATGTAAATGTCTTCACTTATCATACAAGCAAGATCCCCCACAATCTGACCTCCACCTACCTCCCTAGCACCATCTCCTGCCGCCCTCTTTTTCCTCCAGGCTAGAGTGAGGCCACAATGGAATTCTCCCTATTCTTAGACCGTGTTAGACTCTTTTAAGACTCTACACCTTTGCACATGCTGTTCACTCTGGAATGAACTCTCCTGAATCCTTTTCAGTCAAGCTCCATTAAGCACTATCCTCTCCCCGTTTTATTCTATACTTTCACTTCCTCAGCCAAGCCCTTCTTTGCTTCGGGGCATTTCTATGTACTGTTTCTGCTTACAATGCTCCTCCTCTCACCCTTTGCATTGCTTGCTGTTTCTCACCCTTTGATTCTTTGATGATCTGAGGCCAGAAGTCCTCCCAGCCCCTTTCCCTCTAAGTATAATTGTTAGAACTACAGGAGTCTCTACTTGGCTCTGCCCCAAGCACCATTCAGGCATCTCTGCAAAAGTCAGTGCCTAAGGAGCTTCAATAGGCAACATACGCCTCTTTCTTCTCTCTCTTCTTCTCCCCCACCCCTGCTCTGTCTCCCAAAGTCTAATTACTTCAATCTTAGACTTTGATAGAAGGCTCAACTTTGATGGAAACTTCTCTTGAAGAGCATTCCACTGGTATTTATGATGAGCAGTAGGTCATGCAGTTCCTTTCCTTAATTAAAAAAAAAACAAAAACAGGCCAGGTGCGGTGGCTCATGCCTGTAATCCCAACACTTTAGGAGGCTGAGGCGGGTGGATCACCTGAGGTCAGGAGTTCAAGACCAGCCTGTCCAACATGGCAAAACCCTGTCTCTACTAAAAATACAAAAATTAGCCAGGTGTGGTGATGCGTGTCTGTAATCGCAGCTACTCAGGAGGCTGAGGCAGGAGAATTCCTTGAACCTGGGAGGCAGAGGTTGCAGTGAGTCAAGATGGCACCACTGCACTCCAGCATGGGTGACAGAGCAAGATTCCATCTCAAAAAATAATAAAAAATAAATAAAAAGGTGGTCACACACTAAAAAGAGTCATTTAATTAGGCCAGAACTAGGCCCGGGAAGTTGAATTTGAAGTCCTGGAACTGATGGTCTTAGCTGCACAATTTTTTGTTTAAACCCAAAGGAGTTGACTTGGAAAGGCCTGTTGGCCCAGTTCAGGCTGCATGTCGAGCTGCCTTCACCTGGTGCTCTTGCTGGAAGCCCCTGAATGCATTTGAGGGTTACAATTATCCAGCTTAGGCCAGGCATGGTGGCTCCCACCTGTAATCCCAGCACTTTGGGAGGCCGAGGCGGGCAGATAACTTGAGGTCAGGAAAACAGAGACCAGCCTGGGCAACACGGTGAAACCCCATCTTTACTAAGAATACAAAAATTAGTTGGGTATGGTGGCGCACACCTGTAGTCCCAGCTACTCAGGAGGCTGAGGCATGAGAATCGCTTGAACCCGGGAGGCAGAGATTGCAGTCAGCTGAGATTGTGCCACTGCACTCCTGCCTGGGTGACCGAGCGAGACTCTGTCTCAAAAACAAACAAACAAACAAACAAACAAACAAAAACCAATTATCCAGCTTAGCCTCCCTGCTCAGAATTGCTGTGCCTATTTGTTTGGTCTGGTCTGTCACTCAGTCTGGAAGGTAAGATCCATGAGAATGAGGACCACATCTGTTTTGTTCACCATCTTATCCCCAGCATCTGGCACAATATTTGGTGTATAATAGTGCTCTGTAAACATTTGCTGAATAAATAATTCAATAAGGGACTTATTGATTCTTCAGGGTCAAGCAAGGATGTATTTCCTGGGAGAAGTCTCTCCTCCTTTTCTCAGGCAGCTGTTGCTCTTGCCTCTGTGCAACCACAGCACTGCACGTTCCTTTGTGAGAGAAAGGAATAGAACATTTCCTGAGGGTCTGTCCTGTGCACCATGTGAGCTGTCAGTTCTATGTGTTTCTCCTTTCATTCTTTCAATAATCCAATATGATAGGTATTATTACCCATACTTGCAGAGGAGAAAACAGGCTAAAAAAAAAAATCCAAGTCATACACCCAATAATAGATCACAAAACCTGTATGCAAAGCCAGCTCCATCTCCCTCTTCTCATTAAATCACACTGCCCTATGGTATTGTGTTTGATGTTTTAATGTATCTGTTTACAAATGTGTCTCACCTTTAGGGGCAGAGACCATGTATATTCATCTCTGTATTCATGAAAGATTTAACATCTGAATTAGACAATACATGAATGAGTGAAGTGGCTCAGTCTACTGATGGATGGGGGTCTTTGCAGCCTCAGGGCTTACTCTCAGGGACTCTTGGTGTTGTCTCCTTGGAGAGCTTCGGTCTGTGTCCCTGCCTGAACACAAGTTAGGGCTCCTCCACCAAGTCCCTAACTCTTAATACATCCACATATTTTTTCTGTCTGTGCCACAAGATTCCCAGTTACTGTGTGCATTTGGCTTATGTTTGCTTCACAGGATATTTCTATCATGATGAATCAATGATATTCCATGGAAGCATGACTATATGACACATTCCTTTATTACTCAGAACACAAACTGTTTTTTTACTTGCAGCTGAAGTCACTGCTAGCAGTGACTGTCAGTCAATAAAACGAGTCCGTGACTCTGTCAGATTCTTTTGGGAAATAAAAAATAGCACGCTGTCTGTCTTCAGATGCCCTCAGGCTTGCTAGGGAGATATGATCACACATGAAACAATTAGAGAATGGTGCAAACAAGTTCAGAATCATATGCCAATTTGAGTCACAGTTTGAGGCTCTGACTCTCACTCAGTCTTAAGCTTGCCAAAGCCTTAGCTATTCCCAGTTACACTCCAGAAACCTCTTCACATGCTGTTTACTTCCCCAGAAGATGAACACCTCCTCTCAAGCTATGGGCACAACATCGCACAGGCATAATCATGAGCCAGGGCCTGATGCTTTCAAATGTATTCAGGGTCTTCTGGCAAGGGCAGCAGGCTAAAGCAGCTGAGTGCAGCCAGAACCAAGCTCAGATGCTTTCCCAAGTCAACTGCCCTGTGTTTAAACATTAAAGTATGCAGTTAAGATCCCTAGTTCCAGGCTTTTTTTTTTTTTTTTTTGAGACGGAGTCTCGCTCTGTCGCCCAGGCTGGAGTGCAGTGGCGCAGTCTCGGCTCACTGCAAGCTCCGCCTCCCAGGTTCCCGCCATTCTCCTGCCTCAGCCTCTCCGAGTAGCTGGGACTACAGGCGCCCACCACCACGCCCGGCTAATTTTTTTGTATTTTTAGTAGAGACGGGGTTTCACCGTGGTCTCGATCTCCTGACCTCGTGATCCACCCGCCTCGGCCTCCCAAAGTGCTGGGATTACAAGCGTGAGCCACCGCGCCCGGCCCCAGGCCTTTAAATTCAATTTCCAAAGCCTAGCTCAGGCCTAATTTGATGACTCTTGTTTTATGTGTGACCACCTTGTTCTTTTTTTTGTTGTTTTAATTGAGGAAGGGAACTGTAAGACCTGCTTGGTCACCATAAGTACCAGTTGAGTGTTCTTCCAGAGAAGTTTTCATCAAAGTTAAGCCTTCTGTCAAGATGTGGAGACCCTTAAGACTGAAGCGATTTGATGACTTTGGGGTGGGGGAAGGTGCATGTTTCCTGTGGAGGCTCCTTGGCCACCAACCTTCGCAGAGATGCCGGCACTGTGCTTGGGCAAAGCCAAGTGTGAGGCTCCTGTAGCTCTCACGGCTGTGCTTACAGAGAAAAGGGCACACAGGATGTCTGGACCTAAAACTCTTCATCATAATGTCAATTGAATTCCTCCCAAAATAAAAGCTGTGGCTATTTAATAATAAAAATAAAAGCCCACATCTTCACAAATGTTTTCAGACTAACTCATAGGTAAAGAAACTCCTTGGAGCTTTTCTAAAGGAAATGCTGGATGTACTTTCCAAAACTTCAGTTGGAAACTAAACAGAATCCAAATGTCCTGTCCTGTAGTTGAAAGCAAGTACCATTTTTAGTTAGGTTTTGCTCAACCTGCTGTATAAGGTTGTGTTAGGAACCTCTGCTTTTAGGGAAGTTTCCTGCTGTTCCCTGGAGCAGAACTGTTTCATTTCACATTTATTTGCTTCTCCATTAACACCTTTTTCCCATCCCCAGGAAAAAAAAAACAAAAACTAAATTATTGGTTTTCCTAAAAACATGACAGTGTAAAATATTAAAACGTAAAAACGAAAGCAAAATAGAACAAATACAGCAAGCTACACAGGTGTACATTCACATAAATTAATGTTAGAAATACTGGCAAATAACAGTTTATGCAATATTTGCTCTAGCTGTTCAAATAAACAAGACTAAAATAACTTTTCTGCTCGTGAAATCAAGTGTGAAAATTGAGGCAGTACATGTTCAGATTAGCAAAAACATGTTCTTATATTTGACTTTGAGCTCAAATTCTCCCATCTAATAGCTCTGTGGCTTTGGGAAAAATAATGATAATTTTAATATTTATTGAGAATTGTTACCTGCCAGACTCTGAACTAAAGTACTTCACATGGTACAGAATATTTCTGAGCCCCTTTCCTTTTCTGTAAGGTTATGATGATTGTACACATCTTATATGTTATGAAGAACATATAAAACATATGTTAAAACCTAAACGTTGAGTAGGTGATTATAAAAATGGATGTTTTAAAAACAAAAATGGAGCATAGTAATAACACTGCTAATATACTTAAATAGCAATACAATTCTCATTCTACTTTCAGATGCATCAGTACTAAGTGAAGGAAATAATCTAGAAGCAGTGATTCGAGTTCACATTAGGCTTTTTTTTTTTTTTTCATGTGGGCTGCAGTGCAGAGGTATGATCTCTGCTCACTGCAACCTCAACCTCCAGGGCTCAAGAGATCCTCCCAAATAGCCTCCCAAATATCTGGGACCACAGGCGCTCACCACCACACCCAGGGAACTTTGTTTTATTTTTTGTTGATCAGCCTGCATTGCCCATGCTGATCTCAAACTTCTGGGCTGAAGCAAACCTCCTGCCTCAGCCTTCCAAAGTGCTGGGATTTAAAGGTGTGAGCCACCATGCCTGGCCCATATTAGGCATTTTAATAAGTGAAGAGAGTAAAATTAAGAATAACTAATGCAACATTATCTGCATCAAAGTGAAATTCTAAGGAATGAAAAGCATCAAATTTCTCCTTGATGTTCCTTAAATGGGACATTCTATGTTATGAGATAAAATAAATTTCATTGTAGTCTTAGAAGAAAGTTATTAAACTAGTTTTTCTTTTATTCTACCTTTATTAACTTGTTCTGTAAACTTGAGGAGTCAATTAACATTTTCCTGTGTCCATTTAGATATCTAAAAATAACTCATTAGAGGTTTTATTTATTTGCAGTTTCACCTAGAACAATGATAAGGATAACGGGATTTAAAGAAAACTTTGACTTAGCATGATTCAGGAAAACTGTGTTGGTTTATTGAGTGAGATATATAACACATTTGCAGTGCCTATGAATGGACAATGGTGATCCATTGGAATTTTCTGTTCCATTTTGTGATGTCTATAGGGAAGTTGTTGGAGGCTTTAGGGGGCCATATCAATAGCACACTGAATAACAGTCTATTTCCTGGTTCCTCTGACCCAGCCAGGGCATTTATTTAATGGTGAAATGAGATGGAAAAAGGAAGAGTGTGTACATCATGCATCCTGAAATAGAGGATGGAACAAAGTGGAGGTAAAATTATTAGCTAAAATCCCTCTCAGAAAAGGTCTATGCTCCCTGCGGCCAGTGGTGGTTTGGACTAGTTTAAAATACAGCTGGGTAGTCTAAATCATAGACTAAATCCTAGACTAGATATAGTGGAAATGGCCACATGTGCCTATTATCATCTCTCAAACTTGGGATGGGCCAGTGACATTCTCATAGATAGTTTTGGTATCACCAATGCCAATTGAGATGAAGGTTGAGTTTTGGGGCTACTTTGAAAACCACGTGAAATTTGGCTTGTAGCACTCTGAGTGACCTAGCAGAATGCATACTAACCCATAGAACGTTCTTGGCATAGAAATTCAAGTTTGAATTGGCATTTTTAAACATATTGGACTTATTTTACTATCTCTGGCTCATAAAAGAGTAAGTTGGCAGAAAAAAGCAAGTCTTAACTGGATTTCTGAGTTGTACATTCATGGTTACAGTTTCCACTGTGACTATTAGAAAATAAATGAAAATGTAAGTATAGAAAATGTAGCCTTTTGCATGAGGGCATCCTATGGGCTGATTACTTTTAGAAAGGTTTGGGGACCATAGGGTGGGTTTAAATAACAGTTGTAACCTATAAAAGATTTGAAATTGTGAGAACAAAGGTCATTTATGCTGGGGGTTGGGGATTTTACCTGTATATGGATTGGCAGAGGGGAAGAAGGTTTCTTTCATAGAGTTACATTCTTGTCCACAGAATTTCTAATTTTAATTCAATGGAAGTGCAAGGAAAACCTAACAGAGTGAGAGGTACAACATCAAGCTAAGATTGCTGAAGAGTTGTTCACATCGGAGGGCTAAATAGCTGACCCCCATATCCTGCTCCTCTTAACTTCATTAGGGCCTACAGAATAATGTAGTAAATGGTGGTGTTCACATGAAATATAGCCCAGCAACCTGGTGTGACCACAAAGGCAGCCAACTGTGGATGACATGGTACAGAATTAGATCCTCGATCAGGGATACTGTAAGGACACTGAACCAAGTTCTGTGCAGGGCCCAGCCCAGCCAGCAGATTTACTTCTAGATGCCTAATTGGCACTGATTAAACCCTTGTTGATTAATTGATTGACTTGCCGATTGACATAGTGTCACTGAGAATGCCCAGTTGGATGACAAGGCTTTTGACATTAACTCTATTAATATGTCAGTGGCTTAAGCAAGTCTCAATGTTTTCTTGACACAGGATCCTCCTGTCTACAACACAGAGGATAGTCACTTGCCTACAGCAGTTTTAGGGGAGAAGAGAAGATTGAAAAAAGATGAGATTATTGTTGAAGTCTGAGGCATCCCTCTCCCATCAAAATGTGCCAGCACCAGACAGCTTCCGCACGGAGTCAGAGCTTGACAGCTCAGCTGTCTTCTGAAAGGAGAGACAGAGGGCAAATCATGTTCCAGGAGCACGAGGCACAGCCAGGAGCATGAACCCAGCTGAGGAGCAGGGCTGAAGGACTGGCAGAAGCTAAGGAGCACTGAGCAGACAAGCAGGATCAAACCTCAAGGATTATCTGCCTCTACAACCTTCCCCCTAAACCCTGCTACATCCTACTAGAGCAGTGGCTCTGAAGCTTCAGTGTACATAAGGAGCACTTGGGATATGTATTTAATCTACAGATTGCCATATCCTACCCCAGAGACTCTGAACCAGTAGGTTTCTTACAGCCTGGGAATCTTCACATTAGCAAGTGCTCCAGGTCTAGGACCACACTAGGAGAAGCATTGACCTAAAGGGAACCCACTGAGCTTTGTACTTCTTAATGTAAATGACGAACAATAATAAATGACACAAAGATGCCACTGGGTCTCATATCCAAACAGTTCTAATTTTGGATTTCTCAGTGTCTCGAGGACCAATGACATTCAGAAACATTTCCCAAGTATCCATCATGTGAAATGCATTGAACCAAGCAGTGCAAAATATACAAAGATAAGAACAGTCATGTGCATAAATAACTACAAAACCAGGCTGACTTTGATAGACTCATCAAGTGCTTAGGCCAGGAAACTTACAGAAGGGAAGGAGTAGTTCTAAATGCTGGGATCTGGAAAAGTACTTTGGAATTGGTGCCGTCTGAGGTGAAGCTGGAAGGAAGGTAGGACTTCAATTTGGGATGAAGAAAGACACCACTGGCAGAGGGAATGGTTTAAACAAAGGTTTAGAAGCCTGAGAATCCAGAGTGCTGGCCTGTGTCTGGCCTGTGGAGTGTGTCAGAGGGCAGACTGAAAGCAGAGTAAAGGGAAAAGTAGAAGGGTCATTTTAGGGGCTTTGAACGATATGATGAAGTTTGATTTTGTTCCAAAGGCAATGTGTGTAGGATTTTGAGCAGAAGAATAACTGAAGAGGATTTTTTTAATTAAACAGATAATATCTAATGTTTAACCTAAACATTATTACTCTAAATAACTAATTTATTTATAAGACACAGCATTTTAAAGGAACAAGATGGTACATAATGTAAATTTTCTCTCTCTCACATCTGTGTCTCCCAGTCACCTATTTTGGAAGCAACTAATGTTACCAGTTTCTTTTGTATGGAAAGGACTGTTTTGGAAACTAGCTAATGGCCAAATATTGGTTGGGCTGGAATGAGGAAGAGGGGATTCATGACAGAGACACCAGTTTGGTGATCTTTTCAGAAGCCTAGGTGATGAAATGAAGGCTGGAAATAGAGTACTCTCAACACATGTAGAAGGGGGATTCTGAAAAGACATTTCATAATCCTCTGCTCCCCATCTCCAATCAACTTACAAATGACAAAGGGGAAGTCAAGGATAGTTGAAATTTTGACTTGAGGGTTGAGGAAAGGTAAGGAGGGGAACTCAGTTTGGGACCAAGAAATGGGGAGGCTGTGCAGGAAAGATGAGTTCTGTTTTGGAAATGTTTGCCTAAGATATAGGACATAGATGTGGAAATGACAAATATCCTGTTGGAAGGGCAGACACATAGCTTGGGAGAGAGATTGTTAGAAATATTACTGAGGAGTTATGAGCAAAGAGGTGGTAGTTAAAGTTGTAGGATTCTATGAGCTCAGTAAAGAACACAGCAGATAAAGGGGCTGAGTACTGAAAAATTCTTACATCAAGGAAGAAGTAGAAGTGGGGCCAACAGAGACTAAGGAGAAATGTTCAGCGAGTGAGTATGTGTGTTATTGAATTCTGATGAAGAAAGTATTTCAAGGGGAGAGAGGTCGGGGGATTTTAGGTCAATGCTGCCATCATGGTAATAGGAATGTAACGCACTAAGAGGAAGAGCTGAGAAGAAACCACTGAGCCACCTGGAGATAAGTAGCTCACGGGTGGGGTTTAAAGGGTAGTTTCTGGAGAAGATAATGCAAGGGAAATAGTAAAGCAAGGCCAGAGCATGGGGGTGTCTGGCGTAGACCTGTTTCAAGGAATCTAGTGTGAATGGAGGCAGAGAGAATAGATGCTGGAAAGAGAAATGAGGTAAAGAACTTTCCCCATAAGTGCAGAGGAAAAGGTTGAAAAGAAAAGGGTGGAGGTAGGGAGATGTTTGATGGAACAAGATCCTGGAAAATACCGAAGGGGATGAATAAAGGCAAAATTAACAATGAAGGGCAGAAAACCGGAGAAGTTCACACCTAATCTCCTTGGCCATCTCTGCAAACTAGCCAAGATTACCTCTGTGTTCCAGGAGGTATGAGTTTCTGTTTCGAGACTTGCATAAAAATACAGAAAGCAATTTGATAGGATATTGACTTTGGAGGGAAGAAAGAATTTTCAAGAGTCACTGACGTTCCAACTGAGGTTGCACTAAAGAAGCTACTCATCTGAGTAGCTTCCATTAGCTTCCAGATCTTTCTTTAATTTCTCCCCACAACCACAGTCTCAAAAGAACTGTGCTTAACATTAAGAGTTTGACCTCTTTGGACAATCTGGGAAATGTATTCAAGAACTATCGTGTTCTTTCTGTGGCCCATAAAAAGAAGCAAAGGAAAGAACGTAGAATGCCTTCCAGACAGGTTTCTGGAAATCAATGATTGGTCTGTTATTTAGGTACGTATGCAGTGATATTTGGAAAGAGAACTTAAATATCTCTAGCACACTAGGCTGATCAGTTGTGATTTATTAGCATCCTGTGAAAACTACCAAAAGATATCTGCAAGTAATTTATCGGGGCAGGATCAGAGATGAGTGGAACCAGTCTGTCTCCCTGTGACTGAGACCACCGCTAGTGATTCTCCAAGTACAGAGGGGCATACCATCCTCCTTCTCTTCTCTTCCCCCTCTTTTATTTTCTCTCATCCATCTGGATTGACCCAAAAAATATGAAGGAAAGGCAAAGGAGCAGCTCCCTGCCAAATTAAAAGAGGTTATAATGGGGACATGTCCGTGGTGAAGAACTATGTGCATCCGAGAGGATTATAAAAACCTGCAAACATACTCATGATTTTGTCCCCAGGCTTCATTGTGCAATATATTTTAGTTTGCCTTTTTTGTTTCTATACTGCACTGGACATTATCTTTTTTTTCAATAGCACTTCATTTCACGGAATAAATCCCTCCCCATATAAATGGTTTACAGCGTGCCTGCCTCAAGCAATTCTGTTATGTAAAAAAAACCTTTGCAACCACATTTAAAATTAGACATTTATTCCTTCATTCCTAAATGTGAGTTGACTCCCTTGGAGTATGTTCTCATTTTTTGTGGTTTTATTCCCTGAGTTACAGTGATGTGTCTGTGACACCCACGCTGCATATTTCCTCCTTAGGTTATGTATTAGTTGGTCAAAACACACTCTCTTAAGGCTATGCCGCCCTCAAGTGGTCTAGTCTGAGAATATGCAACTATTTTCCTCTGAGCAAACTGGGTTTCCATCCAGACCTGTTTGGCTGAAGCATTAACTCCTGAACAGAAACATAATAATAATTATGTGCCAGTTCTGGGGCACAATAATTATGAGGTACATGAGGAAAAAGGAAGCCTTTATTTCCCAAGAAGGCCCCAAAAGACATAGGAGTAAAATGGACGACAGCAACAACCACAAGCTTGTTCTGTTAATTATCAAGTAACTGGCTACCTGTATGTGACCGGGAGGACTAGGATGGGCTATGAGTTGAACTGGCCCCCTTATGCCTTTGGGGCCAATCCTCAGCTCCTCTAGGGCAACCCCCTAATCAGAACTTATGACATCATGTTCTATAATTAAGGACATACATTGTATGGAGACAATGCATTCAGGGAAAACATTCAACTCTTCCATGAGGCCAAGACTCTCAGAAGAGAGGTCAGTAATTATGGTGATTACATTAATCACAAGGATTGTTGCATGGAGGAGGGTATTGACATGGCTACCCTATGATGAAGCTCTGTGGGGGATGTGCTGTAATTGGCCACCACCAAAAGTCTCTCATGTCCGTGATTAACTTCTCTGGTTGTTTATGTGAGCAGGCTTAGGAATTCTGCTGGGTCGTTCTGTGCAGGGCTTATGAGACAGGTTGGTTGCAGGGCTGTTAGGCTGCTCAACTGGAGCCCATCCTGGAACAAATGGGTCAGAGAAAAACACACGCTGTGCTATCCTTCATGGTTTGTTGCATTGTTTCTGGTACTTTGGGTGATTTCAGTTAATCATTAATCTCCTTCAACAAAGATTTTTGCATGGAAAATGCTAGTTCTTCTAAACTGCTCTTGGGAACAGAGATAAACTGGACCAGCCCAATGAGCAGAAAAGAGTGCTTTATCTAGCAGTTATCTGGTGCTGTGGGAAAAGCCCAGAAAAAGGAAACTGTGCTTAGTAACTTGAGATTGAGAATCAGCTCTGCCACAAACTGGGTATGTGACCGTGAGCAAGTCACTTAAACATTCCAGGCTCAGTTTCCACATAGGCCAAGTGTTTCATGCAACTCACGTTAGGGGTTCATAGGCTTATGTGCAGATGGTATGCCACACAGGCCACCACCAGGATGAGGCCTAAGAGGCAGCGTCCTCTTTCCCTCCCTTCTTTAACTAAACCAGGTTCACTTTTATCCATTTTATAAATTGGAATCTGAAAACCACTGGATTCTATATATGTGCTTCTTTTCCAGCTACTTTATCCTGTGATAGTTATAGATACTCTGAATGGTGATGCCGACACTTATTAATCAAGTTCTTTTTTTTTCAAATTGTAAGTGAAATCATATATGTCTCTGTTAATTAACAAGTCTAGTTTCTGATAAAATTAGTCCAGTTGGTGGAATGATGGCATGTGTGGGTGTGTGCTGGGGAAGGGGGGAAAAGAAAGAAGTAACAAGGCTCATGGTGACCCCGCAGCTCCCAGGAGGATGCAGGCCAAGGAAGGATCTAGGTAGACCTTGCCAAGCAAACAGTAGACAGTTTTGGAGTGTGAATAGACTCTACCAGAAAAGCCAGCCAGAAAAGGGATGGTTCTGGTCAAGGAATAGTCCGGAGAAGCTCTGAAGGCACGTCAGCAGACTAACAAGGCTTTTCACTCTGTGCCTCCAGAAGACATATTGTAAGGTCTGAGTGGGCCCCCAAAAGAAAAACGCATTAGAAAGAGTTGAAAATCAAGATTTCCAGAAAACAGAGGAAAAGGTTTTACTACACTATACTATATATGGGTATATATGTCATTATTAATAGCAGCCATCATTAAACTAATATGATTTATTTTCATTCAGGAAGATTTCCCTTTAAGTTAGCTTAAAAATAGAATATACTATGAAATGTACCCAACTTCACTTTTCAAGCTCCAAAAGAATTTTTTCCTCTACAGTGCTTAAAGATAATACAAGTGCGGACGAGTGATGGTTGAGCTCCAGTCTCCTTTCTTGAGAATAACACGAGGCACAGACCAAGCAACAGACCAAGGTGCTCAGAATTATGAAATGTCCACTCTTTTTAGTTCAAGTATGCTGAGTGCAGAAGAAACTTCCTGACCTGTTAGTGTTTTTATGTCACCATCTGTAACCTATAATTACAGAGGGATTCTAACTTATTAAAGCAATTGCTCAGACTATAATTCCTGGTTATATGAATTTCTGAGGTACAATTTGTATGGCCTCCTGCAATAGATATCTCTATTGCTACCCTGTCATTGTGCTGAAAATATAGTATACATAATGAAAGGATATCCAACCAGTGAACAAATATTTACTGAGCACATATTATTGACAAGACATTGTCATAAACAATATGGAAATACAAAGTTAGGCCAGGGATAGGCCTTGCCCACAAAGTGCATGCAATCTAGTAAAAAGTTGCATGTGTAAGCAACTAGAAAATAAGGCAGCCAATAGTAAGTACTTGATAAACAAGATGGTAGTATATGATTCTGACTTAGAGCTAAGGGTGAGATTTTAGGTCATTGGCTCAGGAATGGGGTTTACAAAGTAAATTGCCTTGAGACCCGGCCATACAGCATACAAAGACTTTTGTAGGTGACAAAATTATTTCTTTCCATAGGAAGAGAGAAGATGCTAAGCAGTAATGGCACAACAACGCTATGGCAGTAGGAAAGCCTAGCCACTATTCAAGAGATAGCTAAGCAGGAGAGATTGTGGCAGGTAAGGGAAGTAGTAGAAGGCAAGTCTGGACAGGAAGGTCAGAGCCATATTCTAGGGGTGTTTTTGTTTTGTGCTAAGGAGATGAGAGGTGCCATGGAGCTGCAAGCCAGAAAGCAAAATGCACAGAACGATTGGAAAGTGAAAGAGGCCGATCCAAAATCACCTCTGGAGTATATTGCATCAGTCCAGGTGTTAAACAATAAAGATTTCAACTAGAGCAACGGCATCAGAAATGATGTATGAATGCGCGTATGTGTGTGGGGCAGTGTTACTGAAAAGCAGAATTCAATTCAAGGGCACTACATAGGATAAAACAATAAGTTGGACAAGGGAGTCCTATACATTAAATGTTACAGGCAAGTATGTGTGTGTGTGGCTAAGTATGTGTGTGTGTGTGTGTGGCTAAGTGTGTGTGTGTGTGTGTGTGTGTATATGTGTGTGTCTGTCATGTCAGGAGTATTTCACATGAAATACACAGGTATATTTGTACCTATGATTAGTCTTAAAGTCCTGGCATCATTTTCAAAATAAAGAACATTTTAAAAAAATATCTGGAAGCAGGAAGATTTGATTGGGCACTGATAATCATTACCTTGTAAATGAAGTTGAATGTTTTTCCATTTCAGCAAATCATTGGGACAAGTGGAAAATCCATTGGAATACATATATCTATGGTAAACAGAACAAGGTAATATAAATTACCCTGATTATTCATAAGCCAACGGTGACAAGGATAAGGTATAGCCAAATTTTCCCTGCAAATGGTTTGTCATGTTTTTCTTGTCAAAAAATTAATGCTAGACCCAACTCTTTTGTGTTTTACTGCACTTTTTACTATGCTAGGGAAAATGTCATATTTTATTTTTGAAGCAACTGAACAATTAGAGAAAATGATTATCTAGAATTCTAGAAAGTAAATAAAATGACAACAAGATACGGTAATTCAATCAATCAGCAACTGCACGTTAAATGCTTGCTTTGAGGGCAACTTTGGGCTAACTTGTGGGGAACAAAGGGGAAGATGTGATTTGGCTCATTCCTAGAGAAGCTTGAAATTTAGATGGGCAAATCTGGCCAAGAAGCAAGGGGCAACTAGAAAATCAATAAGTTATGATATCATAAGCCTTTGACGTTTTCAAGGAATTCACCTAAAGATCTTAGAAATTCCCAATCCACAAATTCTACAGTAGCATATAATTCCCTCATAAAATATTCATGCAACAGCAACTTGACAACAACAAAACTATGTTGGACTATATATGAGGTCCTATTTGCTGGGTTCACTCACTTGGCTAGTAACCTACTACCTGGAACCAGGCTTGCAGAGCTCCTGAGTGGAAGTTATGTCTTTGCAAAATTATAAGTGGCAATGCCAAAAACCTACAGAGTTGCTTTAGAGATGTCAAAAGTGGGATTGCTAACACTGTACAAGGTCAAGCACTAATCACCATGATATATTTTCAAAGGAGGCCTACAGAATGGAGAAATTTCTATAGAGCAGAGTTGATGCTACACAGACAAGGTAGGATTATGATCCAGACATGCCTGATTTCTAGCCTCTGAAGCTCTTCCCTGCCATCAGTAGAATGGCTGGATCCCACCCACAAGGCTAGTGTCTCCTCAAGTCACTAGAGTCAATCCAGTTATTGGGCAAGTAAGATTTCAAAAGCTCTGGTAGAGGACAGGGAGTCTATTAATAAATGGCAGGCTCCATAGCAGGCACTTTTATATTTTTGCACCAAATCTGTAAAATATTTATTATTCTCCTCACTTTGAGGAAAGCAAGGCTCACAAAAGTTAAAGGACTTGTGTCTGATCATACAGCTAGTGGCAGGAGAATGAAATCCAAGTTCAAGGGCATTTACTATGGTAGATTCCCTCTCAGGCTCCGGAGCACATATTCTTAGCCCTGTGTTTTTTGGGGTGTGAGACCGGGTCACTTAATGCTGGTTGGCTCCGATCCAGAGTCAAGTTTTGATGATTAGGCTTCTGCCTTGTGCTAGGGAACTGATCCTGTAACTATATCCCTGCATGTCTTACTCTTTGTGACTTAATTGTGCCCTTAATAAATTGTGTGGTAACCCAGCTCTTCTATGACAGGAATTTCCCCTTGCACAGGGGTGAAAGTCCTGCTTCTCCTTCCCAGCGGTGAAAGTCCTGCTCTTGAATTTCACCTGATTGCTTGGACTCTGCTACCACTTGTTAGTAGATATCCCAACTGCTGTCTGTGTGTATCCTTAAGTTCCTCATAATGGTTGTATTGGATCCTTCATCTCTGTTTGTCATTCATATGCCAGCCCATTCCCTCTCTTAAAGCTTGGCTTTTTCTGAAAGGAACTCCTTGCCCAGACAACCCCAAATTTTCTGTTGCCATACTTGCCCAAACTCTATTCTACTTGTTGATTTGTCTTCCTTCTAGCACTAGTACTACATAGATTTTGGGATCTGCCACCCAAATTATTTATTACTCTGTGTGCTGGTCTTTGTCTGGCTCCTTTAGCCCAATGACTGAGTGATGTGTAGCCCATAAGGTAAGTATGGCAGAACAGTGGTGGGAAAGAGTCTGGTGTACTCCTGGAGGTGCAGAGGGTGGCCTCACATGGGTGGAAGGTGTGTGTGACAGGTTGTTGAAAGTAATGGTAGATTACTGGGGTGGAACCATATTGTAAAGAGTTTTGAATGCCAGAATGTACAGTTGGCTCTCATCCAGTAGTGATGAGAAATTATTATTGGTTTGTAAGCACTCTAGGGAGATTAGTCAGTGTGTAGGATGGACTAGGCAGGAGATGACTGAAGATAGAGAAACAAGGAAACCATTAAAGTTCTGCAAACACAACGTGATGAGAGCCTGGATTAGAGTTATCTGTAATAACCCCAGGAAGGAGATAAGAGACAACATTTGAAGCAAAACTGCAGGCTTAGTGAGAGATAGGGTATGCAGAGAAACAGAAGTCAAGGATGAATCTAAAGTCCTAATAATGGTGATGCTGTTGGTAGAAGAAAGAAACCTAGGGAAGGAATCAAAATCTGGGGGAAGAAACCCTAAAATCCCAGCTCTGTTTTCAAAATTTTCAGTATTCTCATTGATTGTATGTGAGAACATTGCTAGCAAGTATCCAAGCAGAGGGATGTGTTAAAATCAATCGAATTGTTGAATTCAGACCAGAAGACAAATGAACAATCGAGGCTAAACATATCAATTAGGGATAGATGTGGGAGAAGTCATAGGTGAGGACAAGTGAAGTGTGAGGGAAGTCAAACCTAACCTGGCAAGAAGTCCACAGTTTTCCACAATATTCTGGGTCTAGGCCTCTGCTGGGCCAGTGGCCAAGGATGGGCAAGGGAGTCAAGCATGGACTGTATATTCACAAACAAGAAAGCCTGTTATATAACTTGGCTCTAAAAAGAGCCACCACTACAACTAGGTATGGAATCTCTAGGGCCTGAGAACCCAATGATATAACACCTGTGGGAGATTTTCTATCTCATCCCACAGAGAAATGCTAAAGATGCCACTTGCTACAGCTGATTCCTTTTGAGCACTAAAATTTACTCTCCCACTAAAGGTGTTGTAGAAATGCCTCTCTTCTTAGATCAAATGTAATTATTGTCCAGGTTTAATATTCAGCTGTGTTTAACTCTCAATCTCAACTCTCTTTTCAAAAATTAAAATCATATGACCACGATAAACAGGGTGATGATTTAAGTCAGTGTCCTCAGCTGTAAAATGGGAACAATAATACCTGACTCCTCCTTTTGTGAAGAAAGAAGAATCTTAAAATAGGTCAGTGAAGAATTTACGTGTGTTAAATTATGTTCTGAGTGATGTTAGATTGCTTATTTCAGTGGAGTTTGTTTAGCTTTTATGTCCGGTGGCTACTGATTGGTGTAGCCTATATAGCTTTTATGTAGCTTCAGGACCAAACTAGGCTTCTTTTAGTTCTGATACTAATTAATATCCAAAATTGTGGTTAGGAAAATGAAAGGAAAGAAGAAAAACATGTGGCTATTTATGGTGGGTTCTTTTGTGGGGAGGGAATTTTTTGGCTATGAACTGGCATTTGCCCAATAGTATTCTGAGTTCAGTAAATAACTCAACACACATGGGTTAAATTTCTAATAAAAACATGAAGCTTAAAAAGTGAGTGGAAAGTACCTGGCAAGATACATATTTACATTTGGGGAAGGGAAATTTTTATGGTGGTTAGCCAAACCTGACATGCACAGGGATTAATTCATCCTCACTCATCACAGAAACAAAAACTGCCAGTATCATATCATACACGCTATGCTGTGGCTTTCTCTTAAAAATCAGCACCACCATGAAAGGAAGCTGACCTCTGCGTGCACACACTTAGTGCAAGTGTGTGCCTTACTAGAATCATTATACGTATATATGTATAATAAAAGCTACTTTTTAAAATGCTGAGAAAGTCTTATATTTGAGGTACTATAATTTTATTAATAATAGTATAATAGAATCCTTGAATTATTAATTCTATAATAGATGGAATTCATATAATAATTAACAGAATTCACATAATAATATAGAATTACTAATTCTATAATTCTAACTTACTCAAAAATTCAAATGTTTTTCACTCTACAGATGCTCCTCAACTTACAATGGGACTATGTCCCACAAAACCCATCATAAATCAAAAAATATCATAAGTCAAAAATGCATTTAATGCCTGGATAAGCCCATTGTAAAGTTGAAACATCATAAGTTGAATTTTCATAAATGGGGACCATTGGTACTTGCAGCCTGCAGAAAAAGTGGTGTGAACGGGGAGAAAAAGCAGGTGAGCAAGCGGGGACAGCCAGCTTACAAAATATATATTTCTGATCCTGTAATATCTAATTTGTTTCCAATTTTCAAATGAAAGACACTGAAATTATTAAGCACCCACTATGTGATGAAAAGTAAACTGAACTTTGAGGAGATTTTTGTAGCTTGCCCAAGGTCACAGAACTAGATTTAAACTTAGAGATGTATAACTTAAAATTGTAGGCAGTGGGCAAAACAGTTTCACCCTTGCTGACTCTCTAAACTTGACAACAATCCTAAGAGGACAACGCTAGAAGTGATGGAGAAAAAATAGAGCTAGCACCTAAGAGACAAATTTGCTAGTTTCCCTTCTGAGTTAGTTTAGACAAACTGCCCTTGCAGTTTGAAGGGCGTGGAGGAAAAGAAAAAAATACATAAAAAGTGTTTTATTTTCCTATTTGGGGAAATGTAAGGGAACCAGATTCTGCTTGAAAAGCTCAGAATTCCCTTTCTTTTTTTTTTTTTTTTTTTTTTTGAGACAGGGTCTCACTTTGTCAGCCAGGCTGGAATGCAGTGGCATAATCACAGTTTACTGCAGCTTCCACCTCCTGGACTGAAGCCATCCTTCCACCTCAGCTTCCTAAGTAGCTGGGACTGCAGCCACGCACCACTACATCCGGCTATTTTTTCTTTGTTTTTTTGTAGAGTGGGTGTCTCCCTATGCTGCCCAGGTTGGTCTCAGACTCCTGGGCTCAAGTGATCCTCCCGCCTCTGTCTCCCAAAGTGTACAGGCATGCATGAGCCTCTGCACTTGGCCTCAGAATTGTTTTTATAAGTATAATTAAATATTATTTTGTCCCCTCTCTTTTATGTTCTGATGAAGTTCTCATCAGAAGTTAGGATAACTTCTACGTAGAATTTCCATGGAGATTAAATAGAGTTCTACATGTAAGCCTACGAAGCTGTCCAGGACCACCGTAGAGTACTATGACGCTCACTGGGACCACGCTATGAGGTCTATCCCTGTAGAATCATGTGATGTTGAAGAAACCATTATTTTCCTTCTTACACTTTCTCAAAAGAGGGAATGTCCACTCCTCTCATGGATGGGACAGCATAACACTTCTGGATCTCTCCTGTCACTTCTCGGCATGGGGCGAGTAGCTACTTTGATTAATAGAGAGCCTGAAAGTCATTGAGCCATTCTTTTTCAGAGACCATAGTTACTGCATTGAAAAGGAAGAGCTGGCCAGGTCTTTCTCTTACTGCCTCAGACCACTGTGTTCACAGACAGTGTGCTCACGTGTGCTTCAGGACCCAGAAAGTAGGCAAACCCTGACCTAGCAGGCCCAGCTATCTTCTGTTCTCCAGGCCAGCTTTGCTGTCTATGAATGAATAAGTCAGGCTGCCCTTTCACTGGAGACCCATTGGCTTTAATGTAATAAACATTAATTCCTAAAAGATATGGAAGTGCCATTCTAGCCTCAGGTCTAAGTCACATTGTCCAGTCCGTCCTCATTGTGAGTAAAACTGATCATTTCAAATTAAAGCCTAAAAGGATGATGGAATGTAGGAGAGCTACTCTAAGCCTTCAACATTTGGGACTTTGAGATAGTCGCCCAGTCCTCTGCTGTCTTGAAAACACTGGCATAACATAACCATCCATGGATTCTGGCTCCTTGTTCGTAAGAGTCATGGGTTTGCTTTGTTTTCAGTTTAAAAGACACATAATAATTATCTGCTTATTGTTTAGAGTAATTTACTAAACATTAGCCAAAACAGCTGACTTAAGACACTGAGCAAATCTCAGAAATCAAATATAACATATATTCATCTTCACATCAAAGAATAAGATATTGCATTTTAACATGGAGGGAGAGAAGGAGGGAAGGTGCTGACGGGATCTTTCACTAGCACCAGAATGTGCTTAGTCCCAAAGTGACCCCAGCTTTTTGCCACCCCAGGGAGTGTTGGGCTAAAAACAGGCCAGTCTAAGGAGACAAAGTATCATTGGGGGTCAAAACAAATGAAAAGATTCCATGTCCTCTGGAAGTCATGTTGACATTTCTCTGAGAAAAACAAAAGTGATCTTTTTGATTGATTACTTTATTCATTCATTTATCGACAAGGAGTTATAAAGCACCCACTGTGTTCTAGTGCTCTTCTAAGTGAGGACTTCTTCTCTGCATGTGCAAATGCTTCTGAGATGAAGGGAACCTTTAGAGAGCCTATGTGGTCATAGGCCAAATCCACCCACCTTGGTTCTAGAGTGTTTGTTTGTAGCTTTCTCTATTTTGGCAGTAATTGGATATAGCAAGACCAGTTTTCTGTTACAATCCCTTTATAATAATGAAATGAGGTTATCTGCTATGGGAAGTATATTTATCTTTCTATCATTTACAAACAAATTTGTAAATAATATGTGGGGTGGTTAAGGTAAAAGCATTCATGCATCTTATCCAAGGGAGGTATCAAGTTATTAGAGGGTATATAGTAAAAGAAATTGGAGGGATACAAACTTATTGTTTTATTTAGTGAATATTAAAGAGTACTAAGGGACAGAGTTATTCACTAGTGACTGTGTCATAGATCTTGATCAGAAACAATCAAACTTCTGGGGCTCTTGATTGGCACATATCATAGCAAGACCTCTGGAAATTTCTCAATAAAACATTTATTTATCTATATTTTGTTCTGAATAAAATGTGAGCACCTTAGGGTAGAAGAGTAGTTTATTCATCTACATGCTTATGTCTGGTATATGGTAGGCATTTGACAGATAATTGTTAAGAGAATGAAATCTGTTGATAATTTATAATTCAGGAGTAAAATAGATTTCAGATAAAGCTTTTGCTAAGTGGAAAGTGAGTACAAATTACAAGTACATTTCCAAGAAGGCTCATATATGTTGATTATTAATTTTTGCTATCATTATTAAACAGAAGTCCTAGACAATGAACAGAAATTTTACCTAATACTGTTAATTAATAATAGATAAATATAATTGAAACAGTGAAAGTGCTCAATATTTTCCTTATGCTAATCATCTAATAGTTAAATGCAAACAATAGAACATTCCCATAATGAAATTCTATTACACTTCAATCTACTTTTTAAAGAGGCCAGGTTCTCATCTCAAATCATTTTTGCTGGCATTTCTACTAATTTTTCATGTTTTAAACAATAACTGATATTTTACCAAAAAAAACCTTGTAATCAACTTCCAAAATAACAGCTATTTTCATATATCAGTGACCTTATAGAAAGAACGCCCAGAACTTAATAAAACCCCAGAAGACTTTAGAAAGTCCTGATTCACAGGAACACAGTGCTTCTTTGGTTTCAGGCCATTGGCTACCTCATTGCTGGGATTTTCCAAGTCAGATAGTATTCCACTTGGAATATGCCAGTGAACATTAATAATCATGACCATAAATGAAAAGTTGGCCTTCTCCAGTGGGATATAAAAGACTAGCTTTCCACACCTCCTCAGAGCAGCAGAGGGCAGTGAAAGCACTAGTAATGGATAATAGAAACCCAGTATTACCATCGAGAGAGAAACGTTGTATTTTTTTACAAATACATTTTCCATTTTAAACTAACACCATGCATGTAAGAGTTTGGAAATATATTTTTAGTCTCTGATGCAGTTTTGGAGCCATATACAACTTTTACAAAGTGCAATGTAATTTCTATGTAGCATTTCTGGGACTTAGAGTTCAATTTAATATATCAGAAAAATGTTTGAGAGAGTAATGCTACCTTGTGAACTTGGTCCAAAACTTAGCTGCACAGTGTAGGATATCATAAAACAGTGGTAACCCACCAGAGACGGAGTGTTGTGTTTATGAGCGTATACAATTTAAGAGGTGCAAGGGCCCCTTGAGGTTAACTAATGATTCGTGTCCCTCCTTTTAACTGACCTGGAAAGGCTCCTGGACTTGCTCAACTATATAGAGGCTAAGACAGTGGTCTCCTCACTCCTCTTGTCCTGTGGAGTTTCTTGTTCTGTTTTGTTTTCGTTTTTGTTTTGCCACGCTATATTTCATAATACTTACCAGTTAGATTTATAATCTCTGACGTTTTAGTCAGGGTTCAAAGGCCAGGGAATTTCCACCTGGAAAATGCAGGAGGGCTCAAAAATCAGTCTGAGCTTGCTTCTGCAAAAATTTGTTTTTAACTTTGAAAAGAGAGGCCTCCACGAGGGAGTTATGCCATTCATTTGAAAGTTTAAAAAATGCTCTACCCATTGCAAGTCAGTATATACTTACAGTACTTTAAAAAGAAAAAAGACCCATCACTCCTCCACCCAGGCCTCCCAGAAGACACTGCTCTTTTAACCTTTGCAAACCCACACAAATCCAGTCCCCTTTCCTTCTTAGATTGCCCCATCACTGTATCATGGTCAGAAATTTTACTAAATGGCAAGGCAAATGCCTATGGGTGCTTTCTTAGCTGTGACCTTTCGAAGTCTGGGCTCTAATTTAGAAAATCTGTCACTCACTTTCCCTACTGAGTTGGGAGAGTGGACTGGAAGCTCAGGAGTGGCTGAGAAAATGGTTAAATGGTTAATGGTGAAACAGTAACCTCCGGGAGAAAAGACATCTCTGTGGTGCCAGGACATTGCTGTAACAGTTACATTCAAACATTTTGTCTCCAGACTTTGTTGATTTGCCTGGAGCCCATGAGGTCTGATTGGCATTAGCAAGTTCAAGGGCCTCCAGTGACATTCTCCTGACCCTGCAGCAACTTCCTTCTTTCAAGAACACACACTAAGCCTCAGGCCAGGACCTCTTGCTTTCATTTTCACTAACTGGCTTCTCAGCCTGCTCCCTTTGTTCTGTGTCTTGTGGTTTTTCAGCAAGTCAAGGGCCAGGATGAAATCCCAGAGCAAATTCTTCCAAGGCCAAACAAGGAAATGCTCAGCAAGTCTTTGGAAACCAATAACCAAGAGCACTAAGCTATCTTATTTGAAAGTTAATAATTGAATGTCACAGATTTTTTCACCACAGTTAGACATTTTATGGAATAGCTGTATATCTTCATTATATGACATTCTCTAATAAAGTTTAAAGTTGCATGGATAGGTCCAAGTTTTAAGTTGACTTTTTTTTTGGGGGGGGGGGTATACAGATTTTTCAAATCAAGAATTAAAAAGCCAAATCAAGGAAAACACCTTCTGGAGAGAATCTGGTGTTACAAACTTTAGTTAAATGCTGTATATCTTATGATTTCTTAAGGAGATGACTAATACCAAAGGGAATTATCCAAGGCATGCCAAAAGCATAGGGGAAAACATGGAACCTCTTTGTCCAGAAACTATCAGGGATTGTGCTATACCCCTTTCTCCCAGTGAGGCAAATGATTCTCTGGAAATGACCATGAATGGGGTTTCCCCACTGCACTTTTAGTTGAGTTGGCTAAAGAAGCTGCAGAGCGTCAGGCCAAGGACCAAGAGGAGCTGTGGTTTTTGTGTGATGAAATGTGCTACCATCCAGCAAGGATTAGTCTCTGAGCACAACCTGCTGGTTTGGAAACCTGAAGCCAGGATTTTCAGAACGCTGGCCCTTAAGCATAACCCAAACAATAAAGAGAAGTTGTTTGTTTGGAAAACCCAGTCTCAGGGAATATCAGAGCTAAAAGGTCAATTGTAGAGTTATCAGGTAGCTTGAAGAAAATCATATTTACATGGTTCCTCTGCAGAATTTTATTTCCTGTAGAGAGACAGAGGTGGAAGAGAGAAAGAAGAGGGTGGGAGAGAAAAAAGGAAATGGGCGGTATAGAGTGGGAGCTAAAATGGGCTTGAAATTCAACCACTGAAACCTTTGTTTTCTGAAATATTAGATGGGAATAATAGTACCCTCCTGTGTTATAAGGTTGTTATAAGAATTCATAGAATTAATCTTTGTAAACTATTTAGTGCATGTCTGGAACACATCCATTATGCTCACTAATGGTTAACTATTATTACTGTTATTTTAAGTAACTGGATAAAGTGGAAAAAGATGTACTTACTGTGAGGTACAGTTCCTTAAAAACTACCATGTTATTAACTAATCATTCAGAGTTTTGTAAGGAAGGACCTGCTCTTCAAGTACATCAGTAGATTCAGATACTTTAAAAACTTCATCAATCTGTTCAACCTACATTAGTAAAATCTATACAATCTGGGACAAACTAGCCCACCATTTGTTCAGGTAACACCCAATACAGGAGGAACTGGGGGAGGGGGCCTTTCACTTGCCAAGCCCTGTAAAACAGTAGCTTTGGATTATATCATCCCAGAAGTATGTGTGTGTGTATATATATATGTTATATATATGATCTATATCTATATAATTTAAATTTTTATAAATGCTTCATATGAACTAGCAGCAGCCCTGGAGTCCAATCCTAAATCCCACAGCAATTTAGGATCTTGACCGAACCCTCTGCCGTACCCTAGCTTTCCTTCTTCAGGCAAGATTATATAGAGGAAGTCCTCCCTTGGGGTTTAGAAGGGTAAGAGGGGGAGCTGTGCTCCAGGGTTTCTGGGAAAGACAAACCAACTCAAACAAGCCTATTCTATCTATCAACTCTACCCAGAAGCTGAAATGGGGAGACAGACTGCCTTTTCTTTCTCCCTAGAGAGCTCACACCTCAATTCTGCTTTAAAGGTATTGCTTGAGCATTGAGGTATAGGAGCCAGAGGGAGCGATGATGAATGGCTTCTCAAATAAACCACTTTTTCTATTTCCCATTTCTTTCTATCCACTCAAATGAATGGTTGAGAATTTTGCTGCCAACTTTTGCCTGTGAGTCCCTTCAATCCACCTAGATTAATCCTGGTTGTCCTATCAGACTTAGCTTTCCACAGTCCACAATAGTCTCCCACCCCAGAATGAGGTATGGGCTTATTTATTTATTTAGACAGGGTGTCACTGTGTCACCCAGGCTGGAGTGCAGTGGCGCAATTATGGCTCACAGCAACTTCAACCTCCTGGGCTCAAGCAATCCTCCCACCTCAGTCTCCATCCAACTAATTTTTTTAAAAAAAATCTTGTAGTGACAGGGCCTCATATTTTGCCCAGTCGGGTCCTGAACTCCTGGGCTCAAGTGATCCTCCCATCTCAGCCTCCCAAAGTGCTGAGATTACAGATGTGAGCCACCGTACCCAGCCCCCTCTACTTTTTGATATCATCTTGTACGTACTTCCCAGAATGTAAATCCATGAGGACAGGACCTCTGCCATCTTGTACACGGTTTTATTTCCAGCACCTAGAACAGTGCCTGATACATAGCAGACATGCAGTAAATATTGTCGAATGACTGAATAAATGAATCATAGTGCAAGTAAAGAAGGAAAAAAAAAAACAATACTATGCAACCATAATTGCCTTCTATGGAAGCTAGACAGTAGATCCTGGAACATAAAAGTCCCCTTGCCCGAGCACCAGGATGGATTTAGGTATGAAAAAAATGGGCCTGGATTTGAATTTGGGGGATGCATGAAAAGAACAGAATTACTCTGTGCAAGAGACAGCAAGAACATCCTGGAGCTGGAGTTTGAAGGAGGGTAGAATGCAGTGCAGGAGGGATGATATGAGGAGTAGAACCGGGAGATGGATGAGAAGGTTGGCAGGCATATGGCTGCTGTGCGGGGTAAAGCAGACAGTGAGAGGGCCCTGGTTGGGGTGGGGGAGTGCTGGCAAATGGACTCATAACAGGAATGTGTACTCTGTCATTTGAAGTTTATTGCTGTGCTCTCCCATGACCCAAAAACTCTCAGTTCAAGTTTTTGCAATACATTATCAGCCTGGTTTTTATGATTGCTTTGTGTGTGGTGTAGGGGAGGGAGAATAGATGAGAAAGAGTTGTCTCCCAAGCTTGAGTTTATGCCAAGACAGAGATAAAGGAACAGCTACAAGATGTACGGTACATTAGAAAGCAGGAAATCAGAGCAGAGATGACTGTGAATGCAACAGAAATCTTGGGAGCAGACTTTCGGCTTCAAAAGGACATGAAATTGAAGTTTTGTGCTGATTCCAGTCAGATCTCAAGGGGCCAGGAGGTCCCAGCTAACACCTGGGACACAGTATGTATTCTACATAAAGGTTAATTTTCTTGCCTTTTTTTCAGTCCTTTGGACTGAGTTTCTTGATAGCAGGGGTTTTCTTGTTTGTAAGAACATCTACATCTCCAGCACAACGTCCAACAGACAGTAGTTACTATTTATTGAATAAATAAATGAATGGCTTTACCATAAACCTTCTTCCTTGGAAACTACCTAAGATTAATGAGAAAAAAAAATCAAATAAAAGAGTGGAAGGGAAGAAGAGAGAGAGAGATGGAGATATAGGTGGAAGTGGAGAGGCAGAGCAAGAGGGAGAGAGAAATAGTATGGCACCCTAATAAATAAAACCTGATGGTTTCTCAGATAACATTTTTTCCATATCTCTGAGTTTTTAATTGTTTTTATTTTTTATTTATTTTTGAGACAGGCTCTCACTCTGTCACCAAGGCTGGAGTGCAGTGGTGCAATCTCAGCTCACTGCAGCCTCTACCTCCAGGCTTAAGCAATCCTCCCACCTCAGCCTCCCAAGTAGCTGGGACCACAGGTGCAAATCACCACACCCAGCTAGTGTGTGTGTGTGTGTGTGTGTGTGTTTTGTAGAGATAAGGTTTTGCCTGTTACCCAGGCTGGTCTCAAACTCCTAAGCTCAAGTAATCTGCCCGCCTCAACCTCCCAAAGCGCTGGGATTGCAGACATGAGCCACCACGCATAGCTGTATCTCTTATTTTGAAAAATCTATTATTTATCTTTATCCTCCAAAACTTCCTTGGCACCTGCTCCATATGCTAGAATTAGGTTAAATGGAGCGAAAAGCCTGGTGGATAATCTTGATGGGTGGTCCCCCTCATGCAAAACCCATGTACATCCTAATAGGATGCAATCCCATCTCAGTGAGAGCCATGCATCACCTGGCCAGTATTTGATTAGAAGGTTGATTGATTGCATTTCGAGGACAGAATGTATCCAGGACAGCTGTGGCCTCCATGCTACTATGAGTTTGCCTAGAGGCAATGGTTAAATATGAGTAACAAGTCTCCTAGGCCTTTATGCAAAAAGCTTAATGCAAATTGTTTGGTCAGAGGATCTGAGATTGTACCTCTGCAATTAAAGTTTTATAGACTATGGAAATAAATCGTAACAGCATGTACTAATACTAATTTTTAAAAATCAGTTTATCCTCATTTCCCTGAGAATTTGATCAACTGGTAAAATAAACAAGTATAATAAAATCTGATTTTTTTAAAAAAAAATGTAAAGACGTGAGCTGGGCGCGGTGGCACACACCTGTAGTCTCAGCTACTTGGAAGGCCAAGGAGTTCCAGGCCAGCCTGGGCAGCATCACAAGACTCCAACTTCTAAAAAAAGTTAAAGATGCTTAAAAATAAGTTTTTCAGTCCAGTCTAAATACATAAAAAATCTAAATGTCATAAGCTTTCCTTATTATTTCAGATTTATTCAGCATTGAAGTAGCAATTAATTACTAGTAATATAAATCAGTAAGTCAGGTAAAATGATTTCTTAGTCTGGTGGCCTTATGAATGTGCTATTAAATTAATCCACCTTTGAAATTACAAATATGATTAAAGTTTATTTTTCCTAGATGAAAACACATTTCAGTAGGACAGAGACTACTGGTCTGTATACTCACTGTAATGATCTAATAGGGTAAACACTTGCCTAGGATACCTTGTGGAAAGTATCTGACTTTGGGCACAAAAATTTACTCTCACCAAAGGTGTTATAGAAGTGCCTTTTTCTTAGAATAAAATGTAATACAAATTGAGTTCACTCTCAGATATGTTTAACTCTTATTCTCTATATTACTTTGAAAAATGACCTCTCCTTCCATTCTCTCTTCATGTTACGGGACAAAATATACCACCACCAGGCAAGCTCAGTGTGTGGCTGCAGTATAGTTCTTATATCATGGCTGCACCCACAATTCCACCTGGTCTTCAGCTTACTTGCCCTCAGATTCTGAACATTACAGACAGTTTGCATTCCCCAAGGCCAAGATTATGGATAATGGGTGGTAAGGAGAAAAGCACTTGTCATTCTCCAAAAATATGACCTGCCAGCGTAATGTGGATAAGCTCAAGGAACCATTTCCAAACATGGAAGCAGGACTGGATCAGATCGGGGCAGATGGAAGCTTTTCCCAGTTCTTGATTTTGCCAATCTCCCTAGCTGATTTCTCAATCACTCAACACAAGATGAAAGGGAACAAACATGATCTCTATTTCCAACACTTTGGAGCTATTAAAAATAGTCAAAGTTCTCCTAATAAAAATATTAGAAAAATTAGGGATTTTAGGACTATTCTAAAACCCTTTATAATTAGGAAAATGTCCTAGCAGGGTTAATGTTTTTAGAAAGTAAGAACTGGATACTTTAATTATTATTATATTATTCCGAGTGCTCCCAACTTTGCCTTCTCTGTAGGTACCTGTAGGTACAATACGCTTTGTAGGAACATTTTTAGCTATTCACTGATTAATGAAAGGCACATCTGCCCCTAGTAAAAAAGCATAGTATGTCAAAGATGCATTAACAAGACTTCCTTTATAAACTGGCTATTTTCTATCACCCTGGGGCTACAGAGACTTAGTTTCATCTTGTTTTCCTATTACTTTTCTAATCATTTTTCTCTATTTCCTTTGACAGCTCCTCTTCAAAAAGCAGTCCCTCAGTGAGCTCATCTGCTCTCAGGAATTCATCCATTGCTGCTGTGCGGCTGCTTCAAAGTCTACCTACATGAACCATCAGTTACCAGCCATCTACTACCTGATGAAAGAGAGCAAAAGCGAACACAGGGTGATTGCTCTTATGTGTGTCTTCAGAACAATAAGTTCAAAGATAAAAATTTCATCTTTCTGACCAACAAGATGGGCTGAACATCCCAAAGCCTCATTCTGTCAGTAGAGACAAGATTTAAATGGAGGTAACACCCACTAAAGAGCCATATACTGAAAATTGACAAGGGCTAGAAAAAAAAAACAAAAAACCTGCCTTCCTGGTGATACATTGCATCACTCTTGGCACCAAACATTTTAGGAATACTTAGTTATCTTCTATTGTTTTACATTTGTATGTCAGTGATTTGACAAATATTTATGGAACACTTACTCTGGGCCAGGTAGTAGTCTAGATGCAGGCAGGCAGCAGTGAATGTGAAAGACCTTAGAGAGCTTTATGAATTTAGAGAGAAAATGCTAACAATAAACACAAAAAATATAAGATAAATTAGAGCTCTATAGGAGGTTAAAAATAGACTAACGTGATAGAGCAATGGGTGGAGGCTGCTCTAGTAAAGGTCGTTGGAGAATGCCTCTCTTAGGAGGTACTATTTGAAATGACACCTGAGTAATGAAGACGCAGAGATGCAAAGATTTAGGAAAAGTATGTTTCAACCCAAAGTGAGAACATAAGGCTCTGAGAGGTGGGCAAGCTTAGCATGTCTGAAGAATGAAATAAAAGCCAGCGTGTCTGGACAGTGGTGAATGAGAGGAAAAGCCGGAGATGAGGCAGCAGAACAAGGCAGATCTTGGCTCCTGTGGAATCTGTAGGCTGGGGTTTCTCATCCTCGGCACTAGTGACATCTCATTCTCTGTTGCAAGGGGATATTCTGTGCAGTATAAGATGTTCAGCAGCATTCCTGGACTCTACTCACTAGATGCCATTATGTTCTCCCTAGTAGTGACAAGCAAAATTGTCTTCAGAAGACATTGCCAAGTGTCCCTGGAGGGGTGGTCTGGTGGCGGTAAAACAGCCCCCATTTGAGAACCACTGTTGCAGGCAAAGGTAGGAAATTTGAATATTATTAAGGGCGATAGGAAGCTATTAGAACATCTTAGGCATGGAGGGATAAGAACTGAGTTAAACTTATGCTATCTGTGGAGAAAGGTAAGAGGAAAGGCAGGGAGGAAATTAGAAGGCGACTATAACAGCCCAATCAGACATGATGAACTAAGGTGGTAGCCAAGAGGATTCCTCTAGGAATTAGGTGGAGGGTGGTAAGAAGAAGGAAAGAATCAAGCATGCTGCTTAGGCTCTCTCCTGGAGCCATGAAGTACTTGGGTCTAATCCCTAAGCCTGAGATATTAATGTCATTTGCTGATAGGGAAGACTTGCAGGGAGATTTGTGAGCATAGGGGTTAGAAATAAAAAAATTATCTTAGCCATATTAAGTTTGAGATGCCCATTAGATATTCAAGCGGAGATGTCCAGTAGGCAGTTAGATGTCTCAGTATGGTACTCTGAGAAGTCAGGATTGGAGATTTAAATTAATGAGTCCCCTAGAGATGGAATTTGAAGATGATAGATTAGATATATTTACCTAATATATTAGCTTCCTGCCACAGGAAACTGATTTTACAATTTTACATTCAATTTATGGTTTTACCATTTTACATTCCCACCAGCAATATGAGCTAGTTTCTCCATGTTCTTGCCAGTATTTGGTGTTGTTGCTAATTTTTATTTTAGCAATTCTGATATGTATGTAGTAATATTGTCATTATTTTAATTTGCATTTCTCTAATGGCTAAAGATGTTTAATATCTTTTAGATCTATTTATTTTCCACCAGGATGGAAAATAACAAATGACTACAAACTAGTGGCTAAAAACAACAGAAAATTTTTTCATTCAGTTCTGGAGTCCAGAAATTCAAAATCAAGGTGTCAGCAGGGCCACATCCCTCTGGAGACTAGGAAAACATTCACTTCTTGCTTCTTCCCGCTTCTAGTGGCTGTCAGCAATCCTTGACTTGTGCTCCTGTGGCCACATCCCTCCAAGCTCTACCTCTGTGGTCACATTGCCTCCTCCTCTTCTATCATATCTTTCCTATGTGTCTCTTACAAGGATAGAACCCACCTGGATAATCTCGGCCCTCTCCAGCGCAAGTTCCTTAATTAATTACATCTGCAAAGGCCTCCTTCCCAAATAAAATAACACTCACAGGTTCCAGGAATTAGGACATGAACAAATCCTTTTGTGGGTCACCAGTCAATGTACTACACCGAGGGAGACAGTATAGCTAGAAAAGACAAAGGATAGAGCCTCGGAGACGCCAACAGATAGAAGTTGATAGATAGCTTTGTGCTGGGCTAAGTGAAAAAAAGAAAAAAGGTGATAGAGGAGGAATGAATGAGGGAAGTATGGCCAGGCAGTGCAGTGGTCACAGATGACCAGGGAGAGGGAGTCTCTAGTTCATGTTTCTTCTGAATCTCCTAGGTTTCTTGGATTTGCCCCAGAATAAGTACACAAATACTCCTTGAATTGAAATAAATGTTTACAGTGATCTTTTTAAAAAGCACATTGTTCATGCCATTTAACTGCCTTAGGATTGGAAAAAGTCACGGGTAATCACCCACATATTTATTGCTTTAGGTGAGCACCTGGAAAAAGTGAGAGAGAAAAAAAGCCCTTTTTTATTTTGTGCCAAGTTTTTACTATAATGGTAACCATCACTCTTCTTTTAATTCTTCATTCTCAAGCCTTCAAAGGGCGAATATTTGAAACCTATTTAGCAAATTCTTTGGAACTGGCAGCAAACGTTCAAAGTTAAATTTAGGATCCAAACCTCCGTGATTGGTCAGTGAAGTGAAAGAGGTGGGGAGTAATGATTCAAGGAACCTGCTTTCCTTTGATGTCCTGATATGGTAATCAGGAATATATCTTGATGCAATTAATCTACTTCACTCTTGGGGAAAATAAGTTCATTGTCTTTCTATAAAAATAATAGATCGTTACCAATAACTTTGTAGTCAATACGTGTTGCCTTTACTAATTGACAAATAAACAGATCCTAAAATCCTTTGAATAGAAATATACCATGTGGGGTGAAAATGCCATCTGTCTTACCATGTAAACATTGATACCTTAGAGAAACACATTTTCAGTCAAAGTAAAATTGGATTTATGGGCCCAGAATGCAGAAGCATTGGTCTTCCCTCCCTCCCCACCAAAAAATCAGAAGTGGTTCCTTAGTGGCTAGAAGGGCACCGTAGAACTTAACCCGCAAAATCTCTATGGGGAGCAATCTGAGGGAAATTTTCAACATTTCTCCTAACCAAGTCACCTTGCTCCTAGAAGAAACATGACGACCAAAGCAGTCTGTTTCCTGAGATGGCTGAAGACTATAGGAGGAGGTGCAAAGAATTTTCCAGGGTTTCCCTCTGCTCACACAACTGTGGACACATTGTAAGGCAGAGTTACTCATGATCGTCATCCCATCCACTGGAAATGGATCGGGGCTTGCAGTGTTGTGCTTTTGACCCCCCTCCTCCATTGCCCACCCTCACACCTACCCACCACAAGATCCCAATGGGTAAATACAATAACTTAAGACCAAGACCTGCTTGTCTGGTCCTTAAGCCTCCCAAGCAAGTATGAAATTTATTAAATCATGGACTAATTCATTAACTTGGTGTACAAAGCTGAAGAAATGCATATTTCATATGCGAAATGAGAAGACTTAAAGTGATATTACAGATCTCAAAATATTTGAGGTGAAGTTTCATGTGCACTTTCCTTAGGCTAAATCACCCCGCCCCCAACCGCAACATACACACACCGCAGGCATCCAAACCAATATTCTGACTTAAGTAAGTATGTGGATGGACTAATGGGAACATAAGACACATATTTTTTGAGATGTGAGAAGGATGAAAACAATGCCCACTCTTCAAAATGCTAAGAGTAAAGTCCCTTGAAAGATGAAAAGTTAAAGCAGAAGAAGTGTCAAGACATTGCTGAGGCTAAGAAATGAGCACAACTTGCCAAAAGTCAAAAGTTCAACAAGCAGCTCTTTTATGTGTCTAGAGAATTAGCTCATCTCAGCACTGTGTTCTCCACATAAGTTGGCGGGGGGGGGATTTTGGCAAGAAAAGTGGCTGCATATTCTTGACTATTCCCATCAAGCTCTGACGGGAGGGAGCAGCCATGGGTTCCAGTTCAGGCTCTGTGACCTTTTCATGTTGTGACTGAAACAAGTCTTTGCCTCTCTCTAAGGCCCTCTCTCTCCATCTGCGAGATAGGAGTAATAACAGACACGCTGAGTCATTTACAGGTTTGTTGTGAGGATAACGTGTATTAGTGGAGATGGAAGAGCTTTGCAGAAGTTTGAAGATGCAAGTCATTTTATTACATAGCGAAAGGCATCAGGATGGAGACATTGTGACAGTATTTAAGGCCCCATAATCAGCTAGGACAATCAACATTCTTTCAACTTCTAAAACAATAATTAGAGTAGCTACCATGTATTTAGTGTATCCCATGAACAGAGTATTTAACAATAATCTTTTATTTATGGCTATTATGTCCACCTTTACAGATTAAAAAAACAAAAAGTCTGAAGAGGTTACGTGACTTTCCAAATCACAATTCTGGTAAACAGAGAGGGAGGGAGGCTATATCCAGATCTGATTCCAAAGCACATACTCTTACACAGTAGGTCATACTGGCCAAAGACCAGTGAGATGTGCAACATAGCCCCCAATTGCATGGGTGGGTGTGTTGACAGAACCCAGCCTACCTCTTCTCTTAACTAATCCTCAATAGATCTTTCAAATTAGAAGCATTCAGTAGGTCCCTGCCATGGAAGATCACAGAGAACGTCCCTTGGGAGGAGCCTCCTGTGTTTGTGGGGAATGGCTTTTCCAAACAAAGACCCAAGTTTCCAAGATCCATTAAATGGATGAGATTTGCCAGTGCACCCTTGGGGTTTATAATGCAAGTCCATAGCTTCTTATCACCATGTCACTTTTTTTTTTTTTTTGAGATGGAGTCTCACTCTGTCACCCAGGCTGGAGTGTACTGGTGCAATCTCGGCTCACTGCAACCTCCACCTCCCAGGTTCAAGTGATTCTCCTGCCTCAGCCTCCCAAGTAACTGGGATTATAGGCACCCACCACCACGCCAGGCTAATTTTTATATTTTTAATAGAGACAGAGTTTTATCATGTTGCCCAGGCTGGTCTCAAACTCCTGATCTCAAATGATCTGCCCATCTCACCCTCCCAAAGTGCTGGGATTACAGGCATGAGCCACCGTGTCCAACCACTATGTCACCTTTTGCCTCTATTCTCCATGTGCCTAAAGAAAAGGATATCAGAGTGAAAGTCACCCAAGCTCTACAGTTGAGAGACCATTTGATTTTACTGTGAGTTACACTTACCTCCCCCACTCCCACCAAACTTTCTTCCTCTTGCGTTCTGAATATAGTGACTGCTCGATAAGCATTGCTGATTAATTGGCTGGCTAAGAATAAGGAATAATTGATTTACCCAATAGGAAACAATTTTGATTTTCACAAAATAAAAATAATTACAGTCAAAAGAGTAAAGTTAAGTCTACTTATGTATATGCTATGTAATGTGAGTTTGCAGATTCAATTATCTTTCTCTATGTTCTCATTCTCCTTTTTCTTCCTGCAACTTTTGGAACTGTTGACCACAATAGTTTTACCTTGAAACCATTTCCTTCACTGATACCCATGAAGCTTATGCTATCCTGGTTCCCCACAGCCTCTAGTTTTAGTGTCTTTCTGGTTACTTCTGTAGACTTTTCTTTCTACCCTTCACACATGGACATTACCTAAGTTTATGTCAGTCCCCCAGTTTCTCTTTAAAATCAGTTCTTATTTATGATGATGACTTCCAAATCAGCGTCTTCAAAACCCCAAAATCTCCTCTCATTTTCAGTTTGTATCTACTTTTTCTTTGGATTCCATCTAACTGTTACCCAGGCTTAAAATTTTTGAAATAATCTTTGATGTTTTCCCTTAGGTTTTTTTATAACCATTCAGACAATTCCTACTAATTTTCCCTTAATAATATTTCTAGGATTGATGCCTTCCTTTTATTTATTTAACACATATCTATTAAATTCTAGGCCCTCATCTTGAAAAATGCACCAACTTCCAGGTAAGGCTCTGCTTTGTTTTTGCTATCCTTTATTTCTCTTGCACTCGGTTGCCAGACTAATATTCCCTCAAACATTTTTCTTTCACTTTCCCACTCTTGTTCTTGACCTCTTCAGACAACTCTGCTTTGTCTATGAAATGAAGTCCACATTCTTCGCATGAGAGTCACATCATTGTAACATCTGGATTTAAGCAACTTTTCTAAATATATCTGCTTTCTCTACTTGAGACTGTTGCTCTGGGCAAACTGGCCTTCCCACTATCCCCTATAATAATGCTTTGTACATTTCGGCTCAAACCTTTCTTCCTGCTGAGAATGCTTTCTATCTGCTACTTCTCTCATCCAATTCTGCCACTTTAGAAGGCCCAATTCAATAGTTTTCTTCCTAAGAATCTTCCCCCGATTACCCCAATCCACAGTAAAACAGGCAGGGGAAATGCATACTCTATATCTGCCGCTATTGCTATCTTAGAGGCCATGTGCCATCTAAGTACATAATATTGTGGGATAGTTCATATTGCTGAATTATCATTTCTATTTAGATTTCCCATTATGTTTCACTTTCTCTGAGGCTAGAAGCAGTTTGGCATGTTGTTAAAAAGCATGGAATCTGAATCTGGCTCACACCTGTGATCCCAGCACTTTGGGAGGCCCAGGAGGGTGGATTACTTGAGGCTAGGAGTTCGAGACCAGCCTGGCCAACATGGCAAAACCCCATCTCTACTAAAAATGCAAACATTACCCAGGCGTGGTGGCGAGTGCTTGTAATCCCAGCTACTCAGGTGGTTCAGGCAGGAGAATCACTTGAACCTGGGAGGCAGAGATTGCAGTGAGCCAAGATCACACCACTGCACCGTAGCCTAGGTCATAGAGTGAGACTCTGTGTAAAAGAAAAAAAAATGCACAGAATCTGGAGTCAGACTGTCTGGTGCAAGTCATTTCTTATTACCTGCATGGGCTTGGGCTATGTATTTTACTATGCCTAAATTTCCTAATTTGTAAAAATGGGGATCATATTATACCTCCCTCATATACTTATTGTGTGGATTAAATGAGTTAATCTGTGTAAAGTGCTTAGAGCAGTGTTGGCACATAAAGTACTTTGTAAAAGCCAGCTATTATTCTCCCTCACAGACTCCCTTGTGTATAGCTATATAGACAGAAAGAGAGAGAGAAAGATAAAACCATATTAGACAGTAGTTTTTCAGATAAATCTATATCTACAGAAGGATACTTGATCAACTAACCAGTCGATTTGGAGAATGTAAAAATTTCATCTATTTCAAGAATACAAACAAGTATTTCCCCCTGTGGCTCAGTTTTATGCCTGGATTATGCCTAGTGTGGCTTCAGCATGGGCAGCAGACTTATTTTCAGTCAAGACTTTGCCTAAAACTGAAATGCCCATTTTTGGTTGAACGTCGTTTCACATTTGAGACCTACATAGTCCCTAGATGGCAATGCTGAGCCCATATGAAAGGGCACTTTGTATTACCATTTGTGTGCAGTTTGGAAGCAGGCTCTAGGACTTTTCCCATGAAGAATCTTTCTGGAGTTATGGGAAAAAAAGAAAGAGAGAGAAAAAAAAGAAAAAGCACTCTTAATAAATGAAGATATTGAAGGCACATTTGGAGGCAAATTGTCAGTGTTTTAAGTGACTTTTTGTTTCAAAGATACAGACTACAAAATATGATTACATGAAAACCCATATATTTAAATCTTTTCAAAAACTGAAAGTACAGCTTTGTAATATAATAACTGTACTGTATCACGAAACCTATATGTGAAGACGAGCATAAGCAATTGCCAATGTTAAGAGAAATTAGATGCAAAACTTGAGGAGAGAGCAGTCCCACACAGACAGACATATGCTAAATATCAGGAGGGCGGAGATAGACAAGGACCTGCAGGAATCATGGCCTTCTGGGGTAGAGGAAGAGGAAGTGCATCACATAGATTTTGCTCTACCTTTTTTGCATTCTGATCCATTCCTCACCAAGCCCAGAGGGTCCAGTTTGTTAGAGAGGAGTTCACTGGAGAGAATCAAGAGAGATCAATATCCTTTATTCTCCCTGGAGCTCATCAATACCTAATTTTATGCTGGCTTATGAGCTTCACACTGGTGATCTTTGGCAATCTACATTAATTCCTAGGAATCTAAAATAAGCATTGTGATTTTGCAGTTATACATGCAAATTATGAAGATATAACAGATATTTCCATATGGTACAAAGTGTTGAAAGCCTCATGGTGTGTGCAATTCTGAATAATTTTTAATCATCAAAAAAAAAAAGGCTACAGTTCAAAGAAGATTGAGTCCTACAGAGTCTCTCCTTTTCTTGGCTGAAGTTGATAATACCTCTGCCACTCATTTCTGACAACCCTATACCATTAGTCATTAACTCATTCAAATAGCCAATGGATGTGTAATGAGCACCTGTCCTATCCCCTGAGCTGGGCAATGGGGGATAGAGTGATACGACTAAGTCATCACTGCCCTGCTCAGGGGTTAGAATCTGACACAAACTTCAGCAAATAATTTACAATTGTGATGAATCCTATGAAGGGAGAAGTTCAGGGTATAAAAAAACCATGAAAACAATGGTGTGCTCATTAAAAGCATCAAATTAGAATCAATGCAGAAAAACTTGTGTTAGTGTTCTCTAAACTCTCAACATAGTTTGGATAAATCAACCAAACAATATGAAGATGACCAATGTGTTTAAACTCATACTGAGCCTTTAAAAAAGGGCTGTCTTCCTGTCCCTTATATACTTCAATCAAGTGAAGTTCCAAGGTCACTTCTGTTAGTTACATTGATGGAACTATAACCTTGTTTTCTTTCTTTTCACATAAAATTCTCCTACAGAAAGGCAGAAAGACATATTTAAAGGAAAGAATTTGCAGGATTCAGGGTTAGAATCCTGACTCCACTACTCTGATTCTGTATAATTTTTTAAAAATTATCTCTCTGACCTTCAGTTTTCTCCTTTAGAAAATTGGTATCATAATAATTCCTTCCGAGGTTGCTATACTATTAGAAATAAAGTTTTGTAAAGCACCGTCACACTGTCTGATGCATAAAGCTCTTAATAAACAATATATATTTGTATCATTGCTGAGAGAGCAAATCCTCATTTTTGAACAAATGTGCTAAATTGTTCTATCTAGAACGATGAATGAAGTACACTCTACCATCCAATGTGATTAACTAAAATACCAACAATAACAATTGAAATAGTAAAATATAATATTCATGTTTGCAGTTTGGTATTACATTATTTCTGATATTTTTACCAATTTTACCTGTCTTACTAGACTGAAATTTGAGAATAGTATATAAAATTAATTAGAGTTAATTCAAAATACATAATTACAAGTAACTTGAATTCATACAGAACATCTGCTTTTCTCGTGAATTAAAAAGTTTACTCTTAGATATGGAAAAAATTAAAATAAAAAAGAAGTGATTTTACTAAATTTCATTATCAGAAGAAGGAACAATCCTCTATGTGGTAAATGAAGTTTTGATGAATTTAACTATCTCTTTCCATTGAAAATGCCTATTGCTGTGAATAGACAGATTGCATACATCGTTTGTAATCGATCTTCACAATAATCTTCAAAGTAGTGTAAGGGGATTTCCAGTCCCTGCTTGTAATTATTCCAGAGCTGGAAAGTTGGGGACTATGCACTTCTCTCATCACCCTTCACTCACTCTTCAAGACAGAGGATAATTGTCTTGCCTGATTGTTGAGACTAACAGAAGGGACTGAGAAAGCCTAGCTCAGGTCAGTCCCTTTTAAGACTCCTTACTTGGGGTGTATTCTCAGCTATATTTAGAAGAGTGGGCTCTCTCCTTTGCCTGAGACTGGGGGGAGAAGTTTAATTCTGGGATGAAATATTAAGAAGTTCATTGTAGTTGCACATCTTAGCCACATTCTCAAATTCAGCTTTAGCTTTGTAAAAAAAGTTTATGTTTTAATCTTCATCTATTTCCTATGTTTTTCAAATTGTTTCTAGCCTCCAGAGTGATATTACAACATGAATTTTATTATGAAAAATTCACGTTTGGAAAGGTAACATGCTAGTACTAAATAACTGGGTTAGATTTTCAGCCATGGCCTATATTACTATAAAATTTAGATTTTTCTGATACAATGTTGTATTCATTTTGTTGAGCAGTAAAAATAACAACTACAACAATAACAAAACTCTCCATACTTTTTGAAACTACAGATTTTTGCCCTTGGGTCCCAACAAACTTGCTGTTTCTTCATGTAATGGCATTGTCTGGTGCTATGGTCTGAATGTCCTCTCAAATTCATGTGTCAAAACTTAATTGCCAGTGTGATTGTATTAAGAGGTGGGGCCTTTAGGCAGTGACTAAGTCATGAGGACAGAGCTCTCACGAATGGGATAAGTGACCTTATATAAGGGCTGGAGGGGACCAGTTCTCCCTTTCCATCCCATAGGAAGACACAGCATTCTCCCCCTCCAGAGGATGCAGCAACAAGGCAGCATCTTGGAAGCAGAGATTGGGCCCTCCCCAGACAGACACCTGCTGGCACCTTGATCTTGGACTTCGTAGCCTCCAGAACCATGGTATTTTTAGCAGCATAGGCAAACTAAGATCTGTGGTAATACAAAGTATCTAAATTCCCATCAGTTACACACTGCATCTGTATAGACCAAGCACACAGAGAAATAAGACAGGAAATACAAATAGCAAGACCACAATGTCAATAAAATCCTGCCTCCACCTGCCTCCTCCCAACAAGTTTCACCATTTAGGATAGGTAATTTCCCTTGACTTATGTATACAATGGCATGAAGACTTCAATATCTTTACACTGATTGTGTAGAAATGGACCAGACTTCACTGTACCCAGTTATATATTTTTTCATGATATTTGGATAGCTTTCTCCTTTTTCACAACCAATCGAGTTTATGGATCTGAATTTCTGAGACTCAACCTTGTATTAACTATAAAACCCTGTTTTAACAATATCATTTTCTGTATTCTTATGCTCTGGCATGTGGGACCTCACTAACCAAGGAAAGACTGGCCTTCCAAGGCTTAGCTAATCCCTAGAGATGGTCCACTTGCCTGTGAGCACATTTTCATAAGTAAACCAACCAATCCTAAGTCCACATTCTCACTGCCTCCTCTACCTGGCTCTGACACTCCAAGAAGCAATATTCCTCTGTCCTAGTCACCCTAGCACCAGGTACCAGACAGTTGGGGACCATTCTTATAACCCAGAACCTGCCAAAATTATTTAAATTATCGAATCCTAAGCCTACTCAGCTACTCACCTTGCCTGGCCCATTCCTTCCTGTAGAAACCACAATACAGGCTCTTGCCCATGCCTCCGCTCTCTCCTTCTGCTTCTGACTGACCCTGGTGCTTCCCTGGGCTGTTCTGTGTGGCCCTACCCTTGGGAACTGTGAGTAGCAAACTATCTTTTCAATGGTAATTATCTCCTGATCTGTTGGCCTCGCTATAACTGAACAAAATAAAATCCCAGATACATTTTAAACCAAACCTATATCCTTGCAAAAGATTATATGCAACCATTGGTATTTTAATATACTTGCCTTTTGTGGATGTTATACACGAAAACATTACAAATTAATGAAATGATGATTTTCTAAAATTCTTTAGAAAAATAATATTATTGAGAATGGAATGTGGCAGTTGTTTTCTATTGTGATTTCTTTTAACAGAATGTTATCTTTTTCAAACTTGGTTAAATGCATCTGACAATTATTTAATGTGAAAGCAATTTAAAGCTACCTGGTGGCCTCACAGCTTCAAATGGAATTTTTTGTAAGCTTCATAAAGACAGTAACTTTCACTGTAAATTATTCTGAAAAGTAAAACTAATTATATTTGTGATTTGTATTCTGAAGAAAAAGTGCAGGGTAATGACGATCAACTTGATAGCATATATAGAAGCCCCTAGTTCAGTGATCAACATGTAATAGAATATTTTATTTTACTTTGTTTTATTTTATTTTTTGAGACAGAGTCTTGCTCTGTCCCCCAAGCTGGAGTGCAGTGGCTTGATCGGGACTCACTGCAACCTCCACTTCCTGGGTTCAAGCGACTCTCTTGCCTCAGTCTCCCGAGTAGCTGGGATTGTAGGCATGTGTTACCACGCCCAGCAAATTTTTGTATTTTTTTTTTTTTTTTTTTTAGTAGAGTCAGGGTTTCACCATGTTGGCCAGGCTGGTCTCAAACTCCTGACCTCAAGTGATCCGCCCATCTGGGCTTCCCAAAGTGCTGGGATTACAGGAGTGAGCCACCACACCTGGCTGTAACAGAATTTAAAGATGCTATTTTTCTCTACCAATACCTGCAAAAGCATTCAACTAGATTTGCATTATGGAAGGAAGTTGGACTACCAAAAACCATAGCAGCAATTTCATAGGGTTAGGGTAGTGTTTTTCAACTTTTTTTCATTATTAGTTCCTAGGGAGTCTTTTCAGACATTTGTTTTTCTAATAATCTCTTGCCCCCACCCCACCATGAAATGCAAATGCTTCGGATCTGCCGTATATCTGTTTATCTATTGTGGCTCTTTAGAGGTCTAGGAACCATTGTCATTGCTACTATTTTTTCACCACCACCGCATCAACTTTCATGCTCCTGGGGGGACATATCACTCCCATTGACAAAGCATCCTTAGGCTTGCCAATGGTTCTTGGCTATACATTAGAACCACCTGGAAAGCTTTTAAATTCGAAGGCCCTACTCAGAGATTTTTATTTGTCTGCAAGGAGACCCAGGCTTTCTTATTCTAAAACCCTCCAGTGGGTTAGATCAAGAAAGATCCTTCACCACTGAGCACAGAGGAGCAACTCTAACTGCAGTTAATGCTTTAAGCCCATGCAAGTTAACTGAGTCATATAATTGGGGTATTTGTCCCCTCCAAATCTCATGTTGAAATTTAATCCCCAACTGGAGATGGGGCCTAGTGGGAGGTGTCTGGATCATGGGAACGAATCACTCATGAATGGCTTGGTGCCCTCCCCACAATCATGAGTCAGTTCTTGCTCTATTAGTTCACAGAAGAGCTGGTTGTTTAAAAGAGTGTGACACCTCCTTCCTCTCTCTTTTTCTCTCACAATTGATGCCTGCTCCCCTTCCCCTTCCCCTTCCACCATGTTTGAAAGCTTCCTGAGGTCCTCACCAGAAGCAGATGCTGGTGCCACACTTCCTGTACAGCCTGCAGAACTGTGAGCCAAATAAAACCTCTTTTCTTTGTAAATTATCCAGCCTCAGTTATTCCTTTATGGCAACATAAAAGAAAGACACCAAATGAAATGAAATGCTGGGTTTGGAATTTACCTTCATTAAGTAACGTAAATTGATAGGCATCAATTCTTTCACACTACAATAAAAACTTGTATATTTATATGGATTCCCCATGTAGACTCAGAAAATGGTTGTGGAGAAAATATTTCTGGAATAAAATGAGAAAGTGAGCAAAGATCATGATTCCAGGATCATGGTGTTGGAAGAAGAAAGAGCCCCTTTTCATTTTGCAGTTGGCAGATGGACGTTACCTGAGGTTAAGCACACTGACAAGAACTTTCAGTTTGCACTCTGATCCCAGTATGGTCCGTTTTGGTCAAACAGTAGTTCTCAAAGTGTGGTTCCCTGGCCCACAGTATCAAAAATTTAAATTATTGAACCTTCGCCCAGACCTGATGAATCTGAAATGCAGGGTGGGGGCAGCGATGTGTGGCTTGGTAAGACACCCAACAGGAGGTTCTAGTGCGCACTGAAGTTTGAGAAACACTATGGTAAAAACATGATTCTTGAGCGTCTGCTTCTTCCTTAAGAAAATGGACATTTTAGTCCTATCGCTGATTTTTATCCTATACTTGGTTAATTGGTTCTTCATTCTATTCCTATGAACCAAAATGTTAACAAACTGGATCTTATTAGTACAATCAACTAATTAAAAATTTTCATCTTTTAAAAACCACTATTGGAAATATGAAATCAGACAGAGCGCAACACCAAACATTTTGAACCTCTAGTTACAAAAATTCTAGAGAGGGAAAAAAAGTGTTTTTTTTTTTTTCTTTTGCTTACTAACTAACCAAATTAACTAACCAAAGAAGTTTCCTTTTGGACCGTTATGGACATTTAATATGATTTCTGCTTTCCTGGAAATATCAAACATTAATCAGATCCCCAAAACTAAGGTGGCATTAAGCAATGAGAGTCATTTGGACAATACTAATGGTATCCAGTCTACTCATTATTATTTAAATCACGTCAATTTTGAGCTACATTGTCCTAAAAGTTAATATATAGGCATATATTATTTATATGTACATACACATATTATATAGACACAAACACACTCACACACACAGTGCTATGAAAGCATATGCCAGAATTAAACGGCCTCATTTTCTTAAGTTGTTCTCATTGTTGATTTAATTTTACGTATGGTTTGAAACAGCCTTTTAACAAGAGAATCAATTCTAAAGCAGAAGCGTGATGATTACTTCTCCTAGGCTAGGTTTTATTAATATTATACCAATTCTGCCCTGACGGGGAGAGGAAGAGGGCTGAAGATGACAGAGGTGAAACAGCAGAGTTCAAGGCAATACACTTATTGCAGGTGGCTTTAATCAAACTTAAGAGGACTGGAACTGAAGGTCATTCTCCTCCTCTGCAATTCAAGAGGAAATGCTGCTTTAAATAAGGCTCAGGCTGTTGACATGAACATACTTAGAAAATAATATTGTATGGGAATCCAGGCATAGAAACAAAGTGCTGTGTCCCATTTGCTATATAGCTTCAGGGAAAGGCTGTGCCACATTACATGTCTCATTGCCCATAAAAGGTAATATTACTCTGCTCACAACCTATTGTTCGAATATGCATTGTGCCTGATGTAAACCATTTCCCTATCAGGCTGTAAAAGAGATAGTACAGAGATGACAGAGAAGTGTATCATGAGAAATTCTGAAGTTCACAGAATTCCATATGCTTTAAGATGAATTCAACTGACTTAAAGCCAAGCAACAATGTAATCCCTTGTAAAACATAAAACACCAATGAAATATTCATTTTGATAGAGCAGATTAGGAAGAGGATTTGGTTCAAAAATTTTAGCTGTGACTTCACAAAGTCACACGAAAGCAACTGTGTGACTTCCTGAAAGCAACACAACTAATAAGTTCGGTGAAACAACTTGTCGACTCAAAGAGTTGACCCAAAAGTCCAAGCCTAAATATATTTCTTTTAATGACACTAGTTTCTACAGGGAAAAAACCTTCATTAATTTCACTCTTAAAACAGGCATAGCATTCTCTCAAGCACTTTATATAAGGTGTTTAGAAAAGAGGGCATGCTAAATTATTTTATCTTGGATTTGAAATGTTAGAGTGAAATTATAAGGAGACTAAAGTACTTTATTGTAACTTTCTAGGACTTTGCAATCTCTAACAATATTAATCAAGACATAAATGTACCAATTCTAAAAAATAAACAACATAAAAGGGATCATCAGTTACTGCTTTCATGTTATGTTTAGAATATAGCAGAGAACGAGTGAACGATGTGTAGGGCTTTCATAGGAAAGCAGAGGCTGACCATGGTCTGATCTCCAGACTGTGGAATCCTTCAAGAGTTGTTCCATTCTTTTTTGGTGGCAGATTTCTAAAACTGGGTTACAGAAAGAGCAAGACTATCACTGACCTTTCCTAATCACCAGCCAGCTGTTTTCAAAATAGCATGGGAGGTCACAAAACACACATCTTGAGCCCTCATTTTGTCAAGAGTGTTGCTTTTGACTGATGCCTTCCTTACCTTTCTTCCTAAACCTTTAAAGTCATGTCTCATACAGAAAATAAAACCATATACATTACAGTAGGATACACATTTTTAAGGTTATGGCATCTGGACCTACTTACAGTATTTTATGTGGGGAACTTCTTAGATATAAGTCCTCCTCCCTTTTTTTTTTCTTTCAATCTGCGTCTGGTTAGATGATCATGTGATGCTGACATTCCTTGATCCACAATGCCCTACACTTATGTCATCTTGCTTTTTCCAGGTATTTTCCTAATAGTGTTAAAGAAAGTGTTATTGGCCGGACATGGTGGCTCACGCCTATAATCCCAGCACTTTGGAAGGCCGAGGCAGGCAGATCATGAGGTCAGGAGATCGAGACCATCCTGGCCAACATGGTGAAACCCCTACTCTACTAAAAATACAAAAATTAGCCAGGCATGGTGGCATGCACCTGCAGTCCTAGCTACTCAGGAGGCTGAGGCAGGAGAATTGCTTGAACCCTGGAGGCAGAGGTTGCAGTGGGCTGAGGTCACACCACTGCACTCCAGCCTGGCAACAGAGCAAGACTCCATCTCAAAAAATAAAAATAAAAAATAAGAAAAGTGTTATTTAGTCAAATGGCCGCCATCAAGACAGCTATAAGAAAAACTTTTGAGGAACAAATTGTTGGCTATTTTGACTACATGTATATAGTACCCTAGTTTTGAGGTAGGTGTGTTGTGTTATGAAACTTTGGAAAATAAATATATAGGGCAATTCTGGACAAATCATCTTCCTTTTTGAAATCTGCAAACCAATTATCCTGGGATGTCATGTCTTGGTTTCTAGCATTTTTATCTTTTTATTATTATTATTATTATTATTATTATTATACTGTAAGTTTTAGGGTACATGTGCACAATGTGCAGGTTTGTTACATATGTATCCATGTGCCATGTTGGTGTGCTGCACCCATTAACTCGTCATTTAGCATTAGGTTTTTTTTTATTATACTTTAGGTTTTAGGGTACATGTGCACAATGTGCAGGTTTGTTACATATGTATCCATGTGCCATGTTGGTGTGCTGCACCCATTAACTCGTCATTTAGCATTAGGTATATCTCCTAATGCTGTCCCTCCCCCCTCCCCTACCCCACAACAGTCCCCGGAGTGTGATGTTCCCCTTCCTGTGTCCATGTGTTCTCATTGTTCAATTCCCACCTATGAGTGAGAACATGCGGTGTTTGGTTTTTTGTCCTTGTGATAGTTTACTGAGAATGATGGTTTCCAGTTTCATCCATGTCCCTACAAAGGACATGAACTCATCATATTTTATGGCTGCATAGTATTCCATGGTGTATATGTGCCACATTTTCTTTTTTTTTTTTTTTTTGAGATGGAGTCTCGCTCTGTCGCCCAGGCTGGAGTGCAGTGGCGCAGTCTCAGCTCACTGCAAACTCCGTCTCCCAGGTTCAAGCCATTCTCCTGCCTCAGCCTCCCGAGTAGCTGGGACTACAGGCACCCACCACCACTCCCGGCTAATTTTTTGTATTTTTAGTAGAGATGGGGTTTCACTGTGTTAGCCAGGTTGGTCTTGATCTCCTGACCTTGTGATCCACCCACCTCGGCCTCCCAAACTGCTTGGATTACAGGCGTGAGCCACCGCACCTGGCCCATTTTCTTAATCCAGTCTATCGTTGTTGGGCATTTGGGTTGGTTCTAAGTCTTTGCTATTGTGAATGTTGCTGCAATAAACATACGTGTGCATGTGTCTTTATAGCAGCATGATTTATAATCCTTTGGATAGATACCCAGTAATGGGATGGCTGGGTCAAACGGTATTTCTAGTTCTAGATCCCTGAGGAATCACCACACTGACTTCCACAATGGTTGAACTAGTTTACAGTCCCATCAACAGGTATTTTTATCTTAATAGATATAACAAATACATCTCACTTTCTTGTCCCAGGTAAAATATGTTTCAGTGTCACCTGCCTAAGATATAGTTAGTGTGTTTTTTTCTTTAACTCATTCCCATTTGGGGGCATTTGCAAAGGGTTATGTCATGGATAATTTTTTTCCTGCCAATATTTTCTTAAAGTAATACTGTATTGATCTTTGGCAATTAAGCTGATATAGTTACACATCTTGTATCAAAATTCCTTGTGTTCTTTGTATATTTTTTAAAACATGATCCTCTGCAAAGAGCACCAGTGGATAGGAAATAAGTTAAAAAGACAAGATGACTCTGAAATATTGTCAGAAAATACTATTCTAGGAACTTTTGATAGGTGCAAATAATAATGGCTCACATTTACTGAATGTTTATGCTTGGCACAGCATTAAGTACTGTACTTAATTACCATTTAATAAACAGAAATGCCAGAAGATAAATACCGTAATTATGCATGTTTTAAGTTTTATTAAGAAGCTGAGATTCAGAGAGGCCAACTAGTCCAAGGTCATGCACAAGTCAGTGGTAAGGTAGGATGTCAACAAAGATCCTGACTGCAGTGCTTAACCACCACACCATTCTCTCTCCTATCTGTATAACACTAGCTCCTGATTGATGGTATATTTTAAATGTTAACTTTCAGCTAAACTCCACCACTGGATATTTTTCAGGCATTGTATAAAATTGTTAGACACATCATACAAAGCCATTGAAAAACTACATAAGGCAATTATTTCCTTGTGCAAAGACATTAATTATCAAAATATTTCTCCTAAGAGAACTGAAACAAACATTCTAAGCATGATGGATTAAAGTTTTAAAAGTTATATTATTATTGGGTTTTTTTTTTTGTCATTATTACTAGTTGGTAAAACACGGCCCTAACCATCACCATAATAGAGAACTTCTAACTGTAGTTTGAATCAGCATTAACAGTCAGTGAGTGGCTTAGCTTAGTTTTGGCTGGTACTTGTTGCTATTTGACTCAAGTTGTTCTGCTACTCCCAATATGGATATGTCCATTTCTTTTATTTATTTTGGTGGAGCCATTGCTTTATTTTCACTGTAGATATTCCAAAAATAATTAAGGAGTTAGCTAAGAAACTGGGGTGGGGGTAACTTGATTTCCCCAGGACTAAAGAGTTTCCCAAGAAGTATGAGTTTCAGTTTTAGCACCAAGACAGTTCCAGGCAAACTGCAATGAATTGGTAGTCTACTGGGAGTAGACTGGTAGCATTATTTTATTAATTCTCCTTTTATAACACTAATCTATCTCAGGTACACTTAATGTGCACTTGATTTGACACTAAAAAGCCATCCTAGATTAAGCCTATGTGGCCAAAGTAAAGCTGACATCAAAGAAAAGAAGGTAAGGATAAAATTCTTGCCTAATCTAGGAATTCCCAGATTTTGAAGAGTAGTATCACAGCTGAGAAATTAAACTTTAACATATAAAAAGCACAGTAATATCTTTAATAAACATCTTAACAGAAATTTGGTTGTACACAAACGTGGCGTTACTTCCACGTGGGTATATAGCATTGAAAGCAACATGACTGTCAAGTAATGTTTTGCTAACACACACACCTCAATATGAGTGTTTCTTCTGAAACAGTCACCTTGAGAGGTACACACTTAGCACAATGATGTTGATTTGGCATAAGACATTTCTAACACTCATTTTAAAATTGCCTTTAGAGTCAGATTTACTCAATTTATAGCCTGTCCTCAATTTTTACGAAAATGGCATTGGGAGCATGGATGACTTTCCTTATTCACCTTATATAGGGTTCAAGTAACTTAATTTTTTCCTAAAACCAAATTCCTGCCTCAGAGGGCAATGTTTACCACCACTGATGATATTCAAAAGAGCATGACACATGAAGACAGTTCCAAAAAGATATGACAGCATCTCTTTGATCAACAGCAGCATGTTAGCATAGAAAACAACTCAAATTTTAAAGAGAGCAACTTTGAAGTTATAAATTCTATATAATTGTTCCCTTCCCCCACATCACTTATGTTAATTCAGTCATACCTTTTAACTGTCAGCTAAAAAGCCTATGATTTTGGTTCTCATGCTAAACCCTGACTTCAGCATTGTCATTCCATGTCTCAATCCACCTAATTATTTGCTCCGATACTGAGCCCCTCTCTTGTAGCTTGCCATGTTTTCTCCTCTGAAAATTACTTTTCCCCTTAGGGCTGCTGTCTTTACTTCTAAGATATCAGCAAGTTACCTTGTAATTGCTTCGCGGAGAAGTCTGGGGACATGGTTGGTTGTGTGAGGTCTTTTTAGGTAAACTTGTCAACACACAATTCTTTAATAGTTTTTTTTCAACCTCAACACTATTGACTTTTTTTTTTTTTTTTTGAGATGGAGTCTCGCTCTGTCACCCAAGCTGGAGTGCAGTGGCACGATCTTGGCTCACTGCAACCTCTGCCTCCCAGGTTCAAGAGATTCTCCTGCCTCAGCCTCCCAAGTAGCTGGGATTACAGGCGCATGCCCCCATGCCCAGCTAATTTTTGTACTTTTAGTAGAGATGGGATTTCACTATGTTGGCCAGAATGGTCTCGAACTCCTGACCTCAAGTGATCTGCCTGCCTTAGCCTCCCAAAGTGCTGGGATTATAGGTGTAAGCCACTGCACCCGACCAACTGACATTTTAGATGAGATAATTCTTTGTTGTTAGGGGAGCTGTGCTGTGTATTGCAGGAAGTTTAGCAGCATCTCTGGCCTCTATCCACTAGATGCCAGTTGTGACAACCAAAATGTCTCCGGTCATTGCCAAATGTCCCCTGTGGCAACATTATCCCCAGTAAAGAACCATTGGCTGACACAGGGATGTAGAGATGAGTCATTCTCTTTATAGGGTTTTAAGTAATAGATTATACTGCTAAGCCAGATTAAACTTTGAAAGGAAAGAAAAAAACCCTCACATTTAAAGTAAATGAAAATATGTTTTAATTAATTGATAGAGCAAAATCTAAATTTAGAAAAAAATGTTGTGCTTTCCAGGTGAAACACAAACTATGTATACAAGATAGAAAGCTGTCCATTCATTCTTTCATTCAGTCAATATTTACTGAGCATATACCAAGTGCCAGAGACCCCACGCCGGGCACGGGGGTTACAGTGGTGAACAAGACAGACAGATGCCTGCTCTCAAGAAACAACATAGCAAGTTTGGGACATGTGTTACAACATAGTGAGATACGTACCTTCCCACAATGGGTGGAAGAGTAGTGCATTCATTAATCATGTTTTTTATATTCTGTATTTTATGATGTTTTGATATTTTGATGGAATAGAAAGGCTTGAGGGCTGGGGAGAGACTGTCCTTCCCAGAGCTAGTTAATTCTTAATATGATAAATAACTTGCCGTCCAGTATCCTTTCATATGTAAACCAAGCATTAGTGAGTCCATCTCCCTAACCACTTCCTTTATCTCTCACACACTAAGCCAATATTTCCTGCCCTAAATCAACATAGGACTAGAAACCCAGCCAACCAGGGATAGCTCCTATGTCCCAAAGCCTGCCAGAATTATTCAAACTGGCCAACCCTAAACTGTTTCCCCTGCCTCGCCTTGCCTTTCTTATGGAAAACACAGTAAAGGCGGTGGCCTCTGCCTTCCCCTTGCTCTTTTTTGCTTTCTGAATGGCACTGGTGTTTCCCCGTGTGGTCTGCATCGTGGGGCTGCCTCCTCCTTTCAGGAAATGTAAGTCATAAAAAGCTTAGTGACATGAACCTCTGCCTCTCCATGTTATCATTCGGTCACCTCTACAAATTAAAATCATTGAGACAAGAAGCAGACAGAAAGGGGACCCTATCCCAGTGAGAGGGGCCAGAAAAGCTTCCCTGAGGAAGGATTAGAGTCAGTAAGGTGAGTACATGGGAAATAAATTTCATCCAGGGATAAAAAATGTATAAATGGCCTGCTATAGGCAAGTTGCAGTAGGAGACTGGGAGGGTGGATTCATTTAGAGTGTTTATCTTGAAGGCAATTGGAAGCCATTAAATATTTGATTCAGGTGGTCAGGTTTGATCTGTCTTATTAGAAAGATCCTTCTGGTTGCATCCTGAGGAAAGAGCTGGACGGATGCCAGTTAGTGGACTAGTGAAGCAATGTAGGAAAACACCGACAGTCTCCTGAATGAAGTTGGTGACTGCGAATGAACAGAACATGACAAACCAGAAAGATGTTCAAGATGAGGAACTGAGTAGAGCTGATGAATTGAAAGGGAGGAGGAGAAAGGAAGAAGCCACGGTTTCTGGCTCAAAAACCTGACTAGATTTGTCTGGTAGTGTCTTTCACTGAGACAAAGAACTGAGGAAGAGAATCCAATCTGGAGGGAAGGTTGAATTTGAGGTGTCTGTTAGACATGAAAGTCGACATGTCCAATACTCAGTTGGATGTGCTGCTCTGGAGCAGGGAAGAGAGATGCTCTACAGGTGGAACATTTACAAATTATGTCCCAATGATTTTAAACTCACTTACAAGGAACAGTAATGGCAGCTATGAGATGACCCTGAAAGAGGGAGCTGAATGAAGAGTCCAGGGCAGAACCCGGAGGAGCACCAACATGAATCAACAGTAACAAGAGGAGTCCTCAAAAAAGAGCGAGATGGGGGTGACAGGAGAGAGGTGGGAGGTGGGAGGAAAAGCATTGTCTCGAATGCCCTCATTCCTCCACTTCCTCCCAGCCTCACCTGTCAGTGTCCCCTTCATCATCTGAAAAACCATCCTGTCCGGCGTCTTTGTTGAATACTCAGCCCCGAGCATTGTTTCTTTTGGGTGCTTTCCCTGACTACGCCCAGGTAGAGTTGGGGGTCCGTCCTCAGTTACAGCACCGACCTCATCATACTAATGTCTCCCTCAATGGTAGGGACCAGTTTTCTCACCACCTTGTCCTCAGTCCAGTAACGAGCACATAGCGGGTATTCAATATATATTTGTCAAATGAATGAAAAAAAATGAAAGTTTGCATGCTTTCACGAGTTGTAAGGCAGTCCTTTGGGTAATTAGCTGAAAACAGTTTACTCTTATTTCAGAAGTAATTCTAATATGTTTTCTAACCCACAGACGTTTAGAAATAGAAAATTAGAGGGGAGAGAAGACAGAACTAGAAGAGCACATGCTCACACACACTGACAGAAACACTGAGAGCTTAAAAGAGAGAAAAGGCGGCCAGGGGCAGTGACTCATACCTGTAATCCCACCACTTTGGGAGGATCATGAGGCAGACGGATCATGGGGTCAAGAGATCGACACCAACCTGGTCAACATGGTGAAACCCCGTCTCTGCTAAAAATACAAAAATTAACTGGGCGTGGTGGCGTGCACCTGTGGTCCCAGCTACTTGGGAGGTTGAGGCAGCAGAATCGCTTTGACCAGGAGGCGGAGGTTGCAGTGAGCCAAGATTGCATCACTGCACCCCAGCCCGGTGACAGAACAAGACTCCATCTCAAAAAAAAAAAGAAGAGAGAAAAGGCTAAAATGCTTTGTGTGTGGCACTCTAATGCCCTTTAGTGCCAAGCCAGCACATTCACACAGTTTAACACAACACAGTTCAAAAAGTGAGGTTACGTGAGAACACTGAGTCTCTAAGGAGCTTAAACCATGACAGGTAACTCTATTAGGGAAGTCAGGCAGCATATGTAAATTTTTAATAGATTTATAATATGATGGCAATTATTTTTAGTTTTTAAAGTAAAGATTATGTGCATTTTAGAAAGATTCAAAATTTTAAAGTCATGATGCATTTTAGCTTCACTTGCAGTCACCTGGAATGTGAGCACTATGTGGACTGGCTCACTCTCTCATAATAGCGCCACACACACAAGTTGCTGCCATATGTGGATAGGCATTACTCAGAATTACAAAATGGAATCTCTTGCCTTTCTCACTTATAAACTCATAAAGACAATGTTTCTTACAAAAGCCTACAAAGCTTAACACAGCATTTCCAAGTGGCTACCTCATTGTTAGCAATGTCTTCTTTGTTGGGGTAAGCAAGAATTTAGGAAGATTCTACCAGCGCCCAGTGCCCCCTTCATCCTTCACAGAACAGCATGCAAGTACTTCGCTGTCCTCTCCAGTTATCTTGAGCGTCACTCAGCAACTTAAGACTGTGTTCTTAGATGTTAAAATAAAGCTCACTCAAAAAATATTCCTAAATAGGGCACGATGGTTAAACTGGCAATGCTATAAATATTACAGGACCAAAGTGTATTTTTGTCTTCATTTCTCTATGCCAGACACTGCTAAACCAACTGTGCACACACAAACTTCTTTGTTGTTGTTGTCAAGGAGAGTATGCAGCTTCTTTAGGACTATTTTAAATTCGGTGCCTCATTTCACATAAATATTTACCCAAAGGAAGGTGTCTGACAGTGAAAGTCTGTACACCGTCATAATCCTTTTACACAGAGCAGCATTTTTACTGTACCCTGATGAAGGTATAAAAAGCTCCTCCGTAGAAATACCATTAAGTAGACGGTGAATATAGAGAGTAAAAAAGGAAAGGTTATCATTATCTCCAGAAGGTGAAGTTTATAAAAATAAAATTTCTTTGTCAAGAGGCCCAAACAGAGTGCCTGTATATGAAATATGCTCAGCTCAGCAATCTCAATGGAAAAAATAGAAATTATTTTTCAATGCACCTGAAAGTAAGTACTTACATATCTCTTACCAATTGTTTAAAAACTCAAATATTGGCCGGGCGCGGTGGCTCACCCTTGTAATCCCAGCACTTTGGGGGGCCGAGGTGGGCGGATCACGAGGTCAGGAGATCGAGACCACGGTGAAACCCCGTCTCTACTAAAAAAAAATACAAAAAATTAGCCGGGCGTGGTGGCGGGCGCCTGTAGTCCCAGCTACTCGGAGAGGCTGAGGCAGGAGAATGGCGTGAACCCGGGAGGCGGAGCTTGCAGTGAGCCGAGATTGCGCCACTGCACTCCAGCCTGGGTGACAGAACGAGACTCCGTCTCAAAAAAAAAAACCTCAAATATTTTAAGACAGCCTCTGAAATGGAGACTAAGTTATGTATTAGGATGGCTAACCTGAAATATCTGACAGTTTTAAAAAGTACTGAGGGAAAACCACAGGGAAGCTATCAGTGAAAACAATTGTTGTAGCACTGTTCTAATTTGAATAACAATAACTTTTTAGAGACTTCTTAGAATTATTCAAGAAACAGGTATTATTTCCTACTGACTTTTGCCTACAATATGTAAACATCTTAAAACAATAATAATATACAGTTGGCCTTCCATATTTACAGTTTCTGCATCCATGGATTCAACCAAACGAAGATCAAAAATATTTGGGAAAAACCCAACAACAATAAAAAATAACAATATAACAATTCAAAATAATGTACATACATATAATATGTATATATATATATATGTTTTTTTTAAATTGAGACGGAATCTTACTCCGTCACGCAGAGTGGCGTGCAGTGGGGCGATCTCGGCTCACTGCCAACCTCCGCTTCCCAGGTTCAAGTGATTCTTGTGCCTCAGCCTCCCAAGTAGCCAGGACTACATACGCCTGCCACCTGGCTATACAGCCTGCCGCCTGGCTAATTTTTTGTATTTTTTAGTAGAGATGAGGTTTCGCCATGTTGGCCAGGTATGCTCGAACTCCTGACCTCAGGTGATCTGCCTGCCTCGGCCTCCCAAGTGCTAGGATTACAGGTGTGAGCCACCGTGCCTGGCCCAAAATAATATTTTAAAAATAAAATACAGTATAACAACTATTTATATAGCATTTACACTGCATTGGGCAATATAAGTAACTAGAAATGATTTAAGTATATGGGAGGATACATATAGGTTATATGAAAATACTATGCCATTTCATACCAGGGACTTGAGCATCCTCAGATTTTGGTATCCAAGCAGGGTCCTGGAACCAATCTTCCACAGATACCGAGGGACAACTGTACTAATAACCATTATAGATTGAACACCTATTATGTGCCAGGCACTCTAGTATTTTACATGGATTTTGTGATTGATTCTTGCAATAATTCTTTTTAAAAAGTTATATTTTTCTCTCTATTATAAAGGTGAAGAAACTGAGGCTGAGTATTCAAGGTCCCATAACTGCCAAGTGAGGGCACAAGGATTCAAACCCAGGCAATCTGATTACACCCTGGAGATCCAGCAGTAGGCCAAGCCACTTCTCCTGTAGTTTATGGTCTACTGTCTGAGGCAGACTTTAGACACTTAAGCAGTACACACGTAGGTGCTCCAAAGGAAAATTAGAGGATATTTTTGGAGAATATAACATGGGGTCCTAAAATGAGCTGTTAGGGAAGAATGGAGACTAAACGACACTGGCTGAGAATTAATGATGAGTAGGAGTTTGGCAGGCAAAGAGACAGGGAGTGTTTCAAGCAGAGGAGAGGGTATGTGCAAAGGTCCCGAGGCAGAAAAGAGTTTGTTCTAGTAATGGAAATGAAAGGAAATGAGTGTATCTGAAATGTGCTGAGCAATAGACAGAATGAAGGGAGACGTAATTGGACATGTAGGCAGGGCCTTGCGAAACTTATGAGGAATTTTGTGTTTCATCCTAAGTGCAGTGAAAAGTAACTGGAGAGTTTTAGTAAAGACAAACATGGTCCTGTTTGCATTTTAAAGTCTTTGGGTTGCTGTTTGGAAAACAGACTGGAGGATGAAAAGAGACAAGTTTGGGGGTCATTGCAGGAGTCCCAAGTGGCTGATGATGATGATTAGACTACCGGTGGCAGTAAAATTGGGAGAAAGAGAGTGTATGTGAAGTGTATTGTGGAAGTAGATTTGATGTACAAGACTTGGTGGTGGACTGGATGAAGAGAGAGGCGCTCCAGACACCCCATTACAGGCTTTCCTTAAATCGCTGCTCAACTTCCCCCCACTTCTCCTATGTCTGATGGGGGAGGAAGAGTAGGGGACCTCTTCCTCCTACTCCTCAGCCTGCTCAACATGAAGATGACAAGGGTGAAAACCTTTATAATGATTCACTTCCACTTAATGAATAGTAAATATGTTTTCCTTGTGATTTGCTTTTCTCTAACTTACTTTATTGTAAAAATAGTTTATAATATATATAGTGTACAAGATATTAGTATGTGTTAATCAACTGTTTATGTTATTGGTAAGGGTTCCAGTCAACAGTAAGTTATTAATAGTTAAGTTTTGGGGGAGTCAAAAGTTATATGCACATTTTCAGAGTTAGCACCAGTGTAAGTATTTCATGAAAGAGAGGAGGACACCACAGGCTTAATAGTTAATTGTTAGTGATCTTATGTTTAAGTAGATAGTAGTGATGGATAGGATGGGGGAAATGGAGAAATAGATGGAAGAAAGCTGTCTACCCCCATAGAACAGCTGTGGGACCATCTGTTTGTCAAATTTCCCATACAAAATGCTCCAAGCTGTGTACCCTGGGTGGTTATCACTCCGCTGGAGAGCATTAACAGTAATGTCAATGACCTGAGAATTCAGTTTACAAATAGTATCTGAACACGGCCATTTTGATGGAATTCTTTCTCTTTTGTTTTTATAAGAGAAAATAAAAAGAAGTATCTTAAAAAATAAAGAGTTCTTCAGGAGGCTAAGGCAAGAGGATCACTGGAGCCCAGGAGTTCAAGATCAGCCTGTGTGACACAGAAAGACCCTGTCTCAAAATAAATAAATAAATATTGAATACATTAAATTGAAGAGTTCATACATATACAGTCATGCATTGCTTAACGATGGAGGTATGTTTGAGAAATGAACCCTTAGGCAAACATCAGAGAGTGCACTTAAACAAACCTAGATGGTATAGCCTACTACACACCTACATTATGTGGCAAAGCCAATTGCTGCTCCTAGGGTAGAAACCTACACAGTATGTTACTGTACTAAATACCCTGGGCAATTGTAGGGTGACGATAAGTACAGTTGACCCTTGAGCAACACAGGTTTGAACTATATGGGTTCACTTATGCACATTTGTTTTCAATTATAGTTATACCACATGTGCCTGCCTCTCCTGCTTCCCCTTCTGTCTCCTCCCCTCTTCTGCCTCTGCAACCCCTAAGACAGAAAAATCAACCCCTCCTCTTCCTCCTACTCAACATGAAGGCTGCTTAACATGAAGATGACAAGGGTGAAAACCTTTGTAATGATTCACTTCCACTTAATGAATAGTAAATATGTTTTCCTTGTGATTTGCTTTTCTCTAACTTACTTTATTGTAAAAATACAGTTTATAATATATATAGTGTACAAGATATTAATATATGTTAATCAACTGTTTATGTTATTGGTAAGGCTTCCAGTCAACAGTAAGTTATTAATAGCTAAGTTTTGGGGGAGTCAAAAGTTATACGCACATTTTAAGCTTTGTTGGGGGTTGGAGCCCTAGCGCCTGCATTTTTCAAGGGCCAACTTATTTGTGTATCTCAACACATCTAAACATAGAAAAGTACAGTGAAAATATGGTATTATAATCTTCTATGACCACCATTGTGTGGTCCTTTGTTTACTATCACATGTAGCACAAAACTGTATTATTATGTATATATTGATTTAAATACTAATAATTTATAAAAATTTAAAAATCAAATAGGTCCACGACAACAAAAAATTAAGCAATTAAGCCCAGTATTAATGATTACAGATTAGAGAGATCATGTTCCAAAACATATTTTTGGCACTCATTCTGGCTGTGTATATTTTACTTGAAGGTAATCATTTCTGAGACTAGCTTATTCAGCAAGCTGCTGTTAAAGTTATTTTGCAAAAGATTTAGACTCAGTCTCTTTCTACTCACACATATAGCAATAAACTACTTCCCAGTGGCCTCACTGGGAGTCTCTATGTCTGTATTATGGAACTGTGTATCTGAGTTTGGAATTGATTAACTAGAATTTATACAAAGAAGAGTGGCCAAAATAGTGAGGGTGTTCTAAACCTTTTGATATTAGGAACAGATGAAAGAATGGGGGATATTGAGCCTGGAGAAAGCAGCTTAGGATAACTATCTTAACTATTAATATTTTAATATATACTAGAAGAGCTATAATGTGGAATGATTGAATTTACTTTCTGTGGCTAAAAAGGGCAAAATAAACACTGATGAATAAAGGACAATGGGAAGCAAATTTATGTTCAATATAAGACAGGCCTTGCCAAATTGAACAGTTCAAAAATTAAACAGTCTCAGAAGGTAGTAGCTGGTTCATTGGCATGAGTGGTATCTTCAGAGACTAAATGACCATTTTTGCTTAATGTTTTATAAAGTTTGATCAGTCAGTAAGCATTTGGCTGAAGACTCTAAAGTCTCATTCTATTTCTAAGATTCCATTGTAGAGTTGATTATGTCTCCAGCATCCATTCTCACCATTCTAAAAGCCATACATTTCTATTTGATGACTTGTGTAGTTCACTGGCATCACATTGTGGAGTGGTGGGAAGGGGTTTGAAGCTAGGCTAAGCATTTGGTGCATTTCATTTCTCTGGCTACAGTGATTGGGCTGGGGTGAGCATGTAATTTAATCCAGTTCTGATATCTTGAGAATTCTGGGACTAATATGCTTTCTTCCCATGAGTTATGGATTGAAAAGTATGTAGTCTCTACAATAACTGGTAGTCGTCTTAGAACCACAGGAGAGATCTCGCCTAGAATGAAGTTAACAACAAGGAAACCAAGCAAAGAATTGAAGAGAGAAAGATCTAGACCTGATCACATCATGAGACCAGTAGATCCAGCCTTTACTAAGCCAGGTGTCCCAATGGACTTTTCAATTACACAGGCCAGTGGAGTCTCCTTTTGATTTAAGCTGTTTGAGTGTATTTTTGACACATGCAAATAAATTATTCCTGATTCTTATCCAATTATGTGTAAAGTAGTATCCCATTCTCAGAAAGTGAGAAGAGACCAGCTGCAGTCTGCATACAAGGGTCCACATAGCAACCAAGAGATCTCTCTAAAACTGATCTCTGAATCATGTAAATCCTAGTTTATCCAAAAAACTGGTCTGTATAACCATCAGTATCTCTTTCAGAATAAACCATGTTAACTAGCATTGCAACTGAAAAATTAATAAGAATTTAAAGATTAATAAGAATTTAAAGCAGTTTTATAGAAAACTTTTCATCCTACATATATAAACTCAATCCTTTTTTCTCCTTGCAAGGTTACTGTCCAAAAAAAAAGCTATGACCAAGTTAGAAATCCTACAGTGTTAATGACCTTGTGAACAGATTATATTAACCACTTAAATAGTTTCTTGATTAGATTAGGGTTTTGGTAACTTCTCAACACTAGAACTATAAGACCCATAAACTATTCTGCATGTTGTTTTTCAATCCTCCTTAATCTTGGTTCTATAGAATTTGGGCTTTGACCCATATTAATAAGTCATCCTTAGCTGGGTTCAAATGTTACCATCCTTACTTATCTGTTTTTATATGTGATTAAAAATAAAAAGTGAAAACTACAAACATATACTGAGGCTAAATATTAATATCAACCTTGCCTCCAGGATAGAACTTTCCTGGCTGCTGACTTGTGGCCCATTGATACGCTGAAGGTATTGACGTTTTCCCTCAGTCCTCAGGGCATCTGGCCACGGCCAGAGGCAGACTAAGACCCCACATCAGTAGCCTCTGGTCAGGAGCAGCCTTGCCTGTTTGCCCAAAATGCTGTAGAAATATTTTCATTTCCTACATATGGCACTGCAATAAAAATTCCAGGATGCACTACCCTAAATAACATGACTTAAAGTTCTACCATGTTCCTTTTCTTGTTGAACTTGATATAGTCCAACTTCGGAAACCTATAATAAATATTACTTTGCCAGCATATTTGTAAAGGAAACTTAGGGCTTTCCTTTGAATTGAATTCAAATAATTTACGAAAACCCCAAACTTACTTCCTTTTTCATCATTGACATAAAATATTTTCACTTGTCTTTTCCCCTTGAACATTATTTATTTTTATGGGCTTTTTCTTAGTGCTCCTCCTAGAAAAATGGATTTTTAGCAAGTTCTGGTATTAAAGTAAAATTGTGAATTTTCAGGGTGGAGCACTGTATAGTTCATGTTTCCTCGCAGCATTGCTATTCATGGGCAAGATTCGTACAGCTACAGAGAAGTGAGAAATTTTGTTGTAGGGACCACACATAGTCCTTGGAAAATTTGTAAGGGACACTCCACAAAGAAGGGTTCTTGTTACAATACAATGATCCCATTGAACTATTGAACACTTTTCTATCACTTTTATTAACAATGGTTATTTAAGGTTATCAGTTTGAAATTACAGAAAACAAATTCTTACACAGGTGTTCTTACATTTCAACTTAATGTTGACACAGAGAAAACCATTTTCTGCCAAACGCAAACCACAAATTTAGTCTGTGCTCAGTTTCTATGAAGGTCTCTTGTTTAACCAGGATAAAAAAATTGATTATCTACAAAATATTAAATTTAGGTATTTGTTGGCCAACGTAAATCAGAACCAGTCTAAGCAATTTAAGTTTATAACTAGCAGAAGATAAATTATTTCAAGATGCTCACTTTCATAGGATAAAATATTTTATTAACAATAACATGTCAGATGCAAACAAGTTTACAAGCTCAAAACTCTGCTGTAACTCTGAAGGAAAGGATGGGAAGCTTTTCGGAGGCCTTATTTTTCTAACCTGGTATCTTCTTTTGAATTCCACCTTAAATGGTGCCTTACTTCTTGTGGAGTCAGTGGTGCCTCTATCTCAGAATACAGGTAGGCCAAAGAAAATGCTCTCATCTATTTTTGAACATCCTGGGATCCTCAAAGTGAAAATTCTTATAAATAGTAAGAAATATATGAATAGAAGTCTGCTTGGAAATGATCCTATTTCAGTCAGAAAAAAAGATGCCTTCTGAGAGAAAAGATGACAAGTATGTGGATGATCACAAAATCCAATGGCTTACTTATAGCAGCAGGTACACTGCTTATACTTCATTGTGCTAGATTCACAGCTTGCAAAATTAGTAATACGAACAGAGTTTAAAACAAGTAGAAATTTCAAGCAGTGACGATATTCAGAACAAAAACTGTAACTCACCAAATTCAAATTACTGACTGATGTAGTAAGGAGTTCTCACCCAGGAAATAGACAAACATTTACTGATTTTTTATGATGTGTAAGGTTGTCCCTATACTAGGCATTCCATAAAAGCCTGAGGCATTTATTGGCAATCCCAACCTAAGAGCTCTTGATTCAATTTAGCCAAAGGAATGGAAAGAGATTAATTGTATACAGGTGGCTAGTAATGGATTGGGTGTGGAGCTGGTTTCTGAGAATCTGGGATCCCACTGATTTGCTTACATAATTTTCTATGCCTCACTTACTCCAGGGTATTCTTGATCTATACAGCAGAGATAAATTCTTCATACAGTTTAGATTATAAAGAAAAGGAGTGCTATGGATTTATTTCAACACAGGATTGGTTTTCCCTGCATTTCCTGGAGGAGTAAAGCTCCTTGGGAGCATATCATGGCTATATTGTATAAATTTTTTCACAAAAGAACCTATCAATTTGTAATTTTTCAGTAAATATTAAAAACGATAATAGCATAATAACTCTAGATATTTGGGTAATTGTTTTCACAAATTGAAATGTCAGTAGTATAATAGTTTAAATATCATAGCAAGCACCCAAACTAATAGTCAGAGACCTAGGTTCTCATCCCAGCTCTCCTACTTACAGCTCTGTGAATGTGGACAAGTCATAGACCCCTCAATCATGAATTTTTCTTTTACTTATGAATCCTTAATTTCTGAGGTTTATTGTGAGAATCCAACAAACTGTATTCTTTTTTCATAGAAAAGTCCTGTAAGGTATTTTATCTGTCTTTATTGAACATGTATCTAAGATATAATAGTATTTTCACGTCTTAGTTAACATAATAAATATAACTTAATATAATGTTTATTGTATAGCACTCATTTAAATCCTTAATTCAATTCAATAAATCTTAATTTGAGTCATCCCTGTGGGTAAAGAATTCACAAGTGAGATATTTCCCTCTCCTCAAGGTACTTACCATTTTTTTTTTTTTTTTTTTTTTTGAGGCAAGGTAGTGTTGTGATGCCCAGGCTGGAGTGCAGTGGCACTAACATGGCTCACTGCTGCCTCAACCTTCCGGGCTCAAGTGATCCACCCACCTCAGCTTCCCAAGTAGCTGGGGCTACAGCTGTGCCACAATGCCTGGCTAATTTTTTTTTTTTCTTTTTGTAGATATGGGGTCTCCCTATGTTCCCCAGGCTAGTCTTGATCTCCTGGGCTCAAGCAATCCTTCCACTTTGGGCTCCCAAAGTGCTGGGATTACAGGCATGAACCACCTCACCCAGCATATGCTATTTGTAATCTAATGGAGGCAATACACCTAGATATAACCCCTCATTTATTCCACAAACATTTGCTGAATTCTGCTAGATTACAGGCACTGCCCTAGCCCCTTTGCTGCAAATAGGAAAAACCCTGTACCATGACTTCAAAGAGCTTGTGTTCTCATAAAAAAGGCAAAGTTTTTTTTAAGCTGCAAATTATTCCTGTACAATATGCAAATGCTATACAGAAGTATGCACCACACAGTTTAAGTAAGGGTGGGAAGGAAGCAATGAAGAAGATGGTAAAAAGTACTAAAATACGATAACTAGAACAACTGACAAAAAGTCAGGATCAAATTTATGTTAAAATTCTGTGTGATCTTTTCCAAGTTACTTTATTTCTCTATTAGCTTCTAGGTCTGTAAAATGGAAAAACAATTCTCATAGGACTTTTGTGAAGATTAAATTAGGCAAGTGTAGATAAAGCATTAGCATTATACCTGGCACATAATAAATGCTTAGAAGTTTCATTATCGCTAACATATACAGCACATCTATATTATCTCTGCTTGAGTACCTAATACAATGTTATTTAAACAGCAGATTATCTGCAAATTCTTAGAGTTCTATCTGGCCATTATTATGAACATTAATTTAAAGACGTTTATCATTATAACCATCTATTCCAACAATATAATATTGAAGATGTAGTTTTTATTTACTAAATTAATACTAACCACCTGCTTATTGGTCCTTTCCTTTTTCTTCTAAAAGCAGAATGTAGACAATAAATAAATTAGAAAGCAAATGTATGCATCCATGGTAAATCAGTTGATTGCTTTGATTAATGGTATTTGACTTAAACCAGATCAATTGATCTATGATAATCACTGTATATTTTTATTAGAAAAAGTACACATGTACTTTTTGGAACTTTCCATCATAATTAGCTTAGGAAAAAGTTATTTCGATTTTCTAGAGCCTTGGGAGATAATTGAGGGACTCTATTTGTACAACAACAAAAAAAAGGAGGATTTGGAGAAATCATTTGGCTAAAGTGAGGGGTGGGATTCCATTGAAGAAGAAATGACGTACAAGTTCTTCTATTAAAAACTAAAAGACAGCTCTTCACTTTACTTAGGAAAATGTGGCAAAACATTTTTTTATTTTTTTCTAAATAGTCAAAATGAGATTAGAAGCCTTATGGTTTTAAAACTTTGAGAGGCTATATGATTTTCTTATAGGATACTCGGAATTCTTTATGTTGATATAAATTTAGAGATACATACAACTCAGTTACTCATGCAAACTTAAAAACATTCCATTTGAAAAGACCCAAAGAACTGGCCAGTTCCTTATTTTTATGGCAAATGAAAAGTAGCCACTAAACTGGCTTTATTACTGTGATTATTATTTGCTTCTGCTCTTCCACTTCCTCTTCTTTCTCCTCTTCCTTTCTCTTTCTTTCCCTCCATCCTTTCCTCTTTCCCATTTACCTTTCTTTCCTCCATCCTTCCTACCTCCTTTTTTCCTTTATCTCTTTCTATACATCTTCCTTTCTTTTTCTTTTTTTTTCTTTATGTGGCCAAGGACCAGGTACTTTCCTAAATGCTGGCAAAGAAACAGTGAATTAAATAGATACAGTTCCTTCCTCACAGAGCTCACAAACTTCTATGGAAAACTGTTAACTAAACAAGTGTGTCTATTACAAGATTATAAGTACTATAATCAAGCAAGTATGAGACAAAAGTACATGACTGTGGATTGTGGCTTAGTTCATGAACAAGAAACAATTTATTACCCAAGGCTTCTGAAGCTGCTTTACATCTTACCACATATGTATTTATATATTAGTATATAAATACAAAAATACAACATAATCAAACTTTGTCTCACAGTATCCCAAGATAACTAGGTTTAAGCATTTTGATTCACCCTAATAAACAGGCTAACCTCCTTCACCAGGCATTTATAAAATAAAGGAGTAAATAAAAGAGGGTTAAAGAAAAAGCATCTTTTTGTATCTGCGTGGGGATGGCCTGAGATTTTCGGTAATGTCTAATCTTTCTACAAAAATGTCACTGCAAATATGTGGGTGCCACTGGAACTGGTCTGGAATTTCAAGTCTCAAAGTATTAGTTATGACCTCATAAAACCTATGCCATCTGTTTTTTTTTTTCCTTGCATGGAGAAGTTTTAATATAGAAGTTTTAGTATAGAAGGACTTATTTTAAATTTATTTCTTCCCACACAAATTTATATGCAGGTTGGCAAGCTTTCTCAAAGATCAACATTTCTGACTTCATCTAAGTGTTTTTTCCTTCAGTGTAATCACAGATGACTGTTTTCCGAATGCTTTTTATAAGTTTTGATTCTGACCAATTAGCTAATAAACCCCTACATGGACTGATTAGTTCTGTACAAACAAACCTCTTGCCATAAAATATCAACACTTCTTAAAGGGCAATATGTGAACTGTTACCGTCCAGTTCTAATTTATTGTGCCTACTTGCCTTCTTGGAGAATGGCAGCAGGCCAGGCAGGAATATCTAGGCTTGTTTGAAAGCTCCTTCTGGGTTGCCTAGCAAACCTCCTGTGATGGGAGCCAAGCAGCCTGGCCTCTGCAGATCCTGAGTACCCTGCAGACAACCTCTTCCTCCCAGGATGGAGTTCAAGAAGTATTCACAAATGTACATATTTAATACATTTGCATTATAAAGGCAAAGCTTAATCTGTGCAGATCAACACAGTTTCCTGACCAATTTCTGTATAATGCCAGTACAACATATACAGGCAGAATGCATTTTTCCAAAGTTGATAGCACAGGTAAATTTTATAAAAATTCAAATGATATCTATCAATCTATCATCTATCTATCTATCTATCTATCTATCTATCTATCTATCATCTATCTATCTATCTATCATCTATCTATCTATATCTATCTATCTATCTATCTATCATCTATCTATCTATCTATCATCTATCTATCTATCTCATTGTTTAATAACAATTACTAGGTAGCAGCACAGCCTTTGCAAACTCTGTAGTCAGGACATTAAATATGCAACACTCTCCAAAGTTTTGAAACTCAAGCACATACCTCTTTCTCTCTCTTTCTTACATGCAATTTCAAGAAAGCCCTGGGAAACGGCATGGTAATGGAAGAAATACTTGTCTGAGAGTCAGATGACTTGTGCTTTAGACTCGGCTCAGATACCACCCAGTTGTATAGCCTTTAATGATTCACTTTACTTTTCTGGGCCTCAGTTTCCTCATCTGTCAAAGTACAGGACTGGTCAAGGTCATCTTTAGGGCCCTTTCTGATCCTAACATTATGTCTTACCAATAATAAAAAATAAAGAGAATTCAGCAGCTACAGTGAATGAAGGAAATGAAGAGTGAATACCTGAATAATGTCAAATAATGGATTTTTTTTAATGTAGAAACTATCCATGGCAGGAATTTCAGCTTGCCTCTCTGCCCAGAACCTGCTAGGATCCAGGCAAAGCTGTGCGTGTTGGGCAAACTAGCAAGACAGACCAAGACAGTTAACTTGCATGAAAGTTTTGGGTGTTGCTTGAAAAGAAAAAAGGAGAGGGAGAAGAGTCCAGAAGAAGAGTGAAGGTGATACAGGAAGACAGCTCAGTATCTCCCTGAGTTTGCCTCTAAGCAATAGATTTCAATTGATGAGCAGTGGTGCCCTACGCAGGGACCAACAGAGGGTAAATCAATGCTGCTTCAGTATCCTGTTAACCAAGTGGCATCCCGCATAGAGCAGAAGCATTCTCATTCCCTATGGATAAAAGGTCTGGCGGAAGGGGATCTGCTGGTGTACTATGGGGATTTGACAAACTTAAGGGAGCCAGATAACAGCACCCTGCTCCTCTAGAGAAAAGCCTATTTGACTATAATAATCATAATCTACATTTATTACATTTTATAACCTACAGCATTTTCAGTTTTTGTTTCATTACACCATTTAACAAGGTGCCTCTTTTAACTGATCATATTCTTTTCTTTGCTTTAACTGATAGAAAGTTCAGAGACCAAACTGTAACCCGGCTCTCAGGGTTGCTGTGTTTTTGTATAGATTTGTACCACACAACTCCAGGAAGTGCTATATATTACCTTTTAATTATGTGCCATTACCATTTAACCATGGCAGAAAGAATATTTAATCACCTTTATTATTCTTTTCCTTACCTCTAACTGATCATCAAAACCTTTCTACTGCATTACCTAAACATTTCTTAACAATGTCCTATTTACCTCAGCCCACTCCAGCTGCATAATTCACATCTTTATATTCCACTGCTGAAATAGCTTCTCAGCAGCTCCATACATATATAAAAAGTATTTTTCCTCTCTCACCAGGACTCAAGAATTATGTGAAAAAAATTCATTTTTACTAATGCTTTGAATAGCTCCCTATCACCTACTCACAGCAGGAAGAGTTGTATCATTGCTTGCAATAGCCTTCCTAATCTGGCCTCTGCCTGCCTCTCCAGCACACCTCCTATAATCCCCAGTTGCGTTCTCCATTCACATAGGAGTGCTTACATTTCTGCAAACACTCCATGCTACACCTTTGTCACTGCAAATTGGCATGCTCCGTCTCCTGCAACCATATTTCTCCTACTCATCTGCCTGGTGGATAATCTACTGCCCTCCCACCGACTACTGTGCACATTTTGGAGGCAGGATCCATGTCTAATTTATCTTTGTTTGCCCAGTACCTAGCAAAAATCATGGTATTTCTTAGATGTTTATTTTAAATATCTGGAAATTCTGAAATGTCAAGGTTGGGGAATTGTCACACTGAGATTTCAGAGCACCAACTCTATACTGGGCTATCTGTAATTGTTACCCAAACTCACCGAGCAGAATTATAATTACACACCCCACCCATAAGTTTGTGCAGGAAGGCATACATCACTTGTTTATCCTTAAAATAGTTCCCATTTCCTTTTCTTAAAAATATACTGGGGACAGAATTAAACTGACCCATTGATTTTAATAATTGAATACAATTACTTCAGGAACCCTATTAGGATTAGATTTTAATAAGTCTAAAGGTAATGAATGTTGTTCTGGGAAAGCTGCAGAGCTCCAGATATCTAGGCCTCTGTCCTTACAGACCAGTCTTGAAGGACAAGGGGGAAAAATGACAAAGATCACAAACTCGGCAGACCTGGGGCTTGTACTAAGATGGAGAGCCTGAGACATAGGTGATGATAATAAACTATGACCAGAAAAACATGCAACTGGAGTGGGATTTGGAGATAGAAAAAAAAATGACAATGTGTTATTTCCAAGTCAGCTGGGCTTTTGAGGCCAACAGCCATCTGGTTTAAAACTGGCATATTACTGGCTGATGAGTCTACGTAGCAAATCACATCTGAAGGGCTTCACATGTTAGTCAGTCCAGGTAATAAAATTATATTTTCTTGGGTTCTCTTATGTTAGGGATATGTGCCATCCTCATGTGTCCCTAAAACACATTTTTTTTGAATAACCATGGCACTGAAATGATCACATTCTTAAAACTTCGGTGCCCTCCACCAAAATAATTAAACTGAAAACACAGATTCTAGCAAAGTGCTACATCTTGCCCCACAATGAAATTAACAGTGCATTTCTGTGCACATCCCATGCAAGGAAAACAAGCCTATCTTTCATTCCAAGAATTTAGTGGTTTCTGTACTGAAGCTATGGAGGTGATGTGATAGATTTTATGTGCCTAGGGCAAAATATGTAGAATAGTTTTTTATAAACCAGTAACATGTTAGCTATTCAACTCAAATGCACACTATTTGGGCTTTTGCAACTGAGAGACCAACAGAAATAGAATTAAAGAGGAGTTGCTTCATTGCCTATAGAGTGGCCTAAAGAAAAATCTTCCTTTAAAATAGCAGATATATCAGCAGGATAGATTGTCCAATTTCCAAATACTGAGCTTTGCCTGGTCAGAGAAGACAGTTGGAAAGAAAATGTCTCCATATCATTTTGGAGATTCTACAGCCCTCTAGCATGTCCACATAGGAAGTGTGCCACATATCTCAGGATAGGGCCAAAGGCCAAGTGCCTGTCAAGTGTCTGAAAAGATTGGCATATGTGGGCAGAGGTAGGAGAGGAAATGCCAGCATCCATGACCATCCAACCACACTGACCAAGAGCCTGGCCTTCTTTGCTCTGAGTCCCCTGGTAACTTCTGTGTTGCCAACGCACAGAATGCACATTTGGGGAAATATTTCCACCCTCTTAAGAGCCACATTATTACTCAGAATGCTCATAATTTTGTTCATCTCTAATGATAACAACTAAAAGGCAATGGCCAACAGCAAATTCAAAGTTTCTGTATTTTGCATTTAAAATATACTGTTAACATTTGACCCTTCCCTGCCGATTGTAGATTCCCATGTTCAGGAAAAATGGGCAAAGGATTTCTGCAGACATGTACAGTCCTGGAGTAAGGATATACCTGTAACATAAGAGATTGCTTTTTGATATGTCTGTAACTTTGTATTGACTTGCTGGTCTTTAATCTGCTGGGGAATGCTATACACCCACACGGAGCACTTGGGTACTGCCTTTCACATTTAAATCCTTGATTTACTGACAGATGTGTAAATCTGATGTATCTAGACAGCTCCTGTCAACTACATATGTACTGAAACACAAATTACATAAAAGTCCAAATTATTCCAGCTGAGATCATCATTAATTGAAACTTAGAATAACAATTCATTCAAGACTTTCTTAAAAAACATGTTGCCACATGAACTCAGTTTTTTTTCTGAGTACAGTCTATTGAGGTGTCTGTCCTTTCCTCATGCAAGAATTTTTCCATAAGGAGAGGTTCCGGAAGCTGAGAAGGAGCTTCAATATAGGGGTAGCACAAAGGCTACAGCAATGTTAACAGCCAATATCTCTCCCAAGTAGATCTGCATTCTGCAGGCATTTTCTCAGCTGGACTCAACAGCCAGGATCTATATTCTAGAAGAGATGATACAGGTCAGCTAATATCTTGTTTGTATTTCAAACTAGGAAGCAAACTCAAAGTTCAATATTTGGGTTCTTAAACTATATGTTACTTGTGCAATATGGCAGAAACACTGATTTTCTATTATTATTTTTTAACTTATTTTGGGTTCAGGTGTACATGTGCAGGTTTGTTATATAGGAAAATTGCGTGTCATGGAGGTTTGGTGTACAGATTATTTCATCACCCAGGTAATAAGCATAGTACTTGATAGGTAGTTTTTCGATTCTCTCTCTCCTCCCCAATCCATCCTCAAATAGGCCCTGGTGTCTGTTGTTTCCTTCTTTGTGTTCATGTGTACTCAATGTTTAGCTCCCACTTATAAGTGGGAACATATGATATTTGGTTTTCTGTTCCTGCATGAGTTTGCTTAGGATTATGGCTTCCAGCTCCATCCATGTGGCTGAAAAGGTCATGATCTTGTTCTTTTTTATGGCTACACGGTATTCCATGGTGTATATGTACCACATTTTCTTTATCCAATCTACTGTTGATGGGCATTTAGGTTGATTCCATGACTCTGCCAGGAAACACCAATTTTCTGAAGCTGCCATCATGTTGTGTGTATGGCAGAGAATATTTTGTTTTCCAAAATATATGCAAGAAACCACAGTTCCTTTAATAGATATCCATGGAATTCATTATCTTATTTTAAAGATTTACTTTGTCCTATAAGTACCGATGTATAACTAAAGATATATTTACAGATAAGTCCAGCTAGTCCAAATATGGCTAAACTATACTATATGTATGATACTTTAATAAAAAGATTTTATTTTTTAACAGACTGGAGCTGAATATCTGTCTGGGATCTCTAAATGTAATGTGAAAAATACCAGACACTTTTCCCTGGAGTTTAAAATTTAAGACAACACTAAGTCTTTCTACCCCATTATAGTAAAAGCCTTATATTCACAACTAACAGAAATCAGAAAATGCCAGTTGATTTTCTAAAAAGCCTGTTACCTTAACCCTCTTTGGTTACATGAACAAAGATGATATGTGTCTCTTTTTATAAACATGTAGGCTCCAGTAGAATATATAAGTAGAAAATACCTACATCCTGTGAATATGCAGGTAGAAAAGAGGGTTCAAAAAAAAGAGTGGAGAGCAAAACCTCTTTGACTACAACATAAAGCTAGTAAGTAAACTATTAGAGTTTCCTCAGGGAATTATTTAGAAGGATAAAGTAAGGAGCACCACAAATACAACATTTTACTTCCAAAAGGAATCATCTACCTGTATGTCTTATATTTTTATAGTACATATTCTTATATTACAGAAAGCCAACTTTTTTCTTTCTGTAAACCTGAAGGATTTCTTGAGGGAAAGAAATAACCCTATCACGCAGACGTACATCTACTTTAGACAACACCTGATTAGAATCTGATAATTTAAAAAGGTAACAGAAACAACTCCAGAGTAACAAATCTACACATGGTTCATTGGAATTACTCAATGGCTAAAAAATTACACTCAAGTACAAGGAGGCATTTTTTATGCAAGCTTGCCTTTGACATTCACTCCCTCCTCATTTATTTAACCATTTATAAGCCCATGCTAGTCACTAAGGATATAAAGATGAACAGGATACAGTCCCAACCCTCAAGGTACTCCCAGTAATGAGGAAAACAGTCCTATAAAAAGATAATTGTGAAACAATGTGTTGACAAAGATATGCACAGAGTATTATAAAAACACTGAGATGAGGTAATTAATTTAGAGCCAAGACTGGCTATCTGGAGAGGTGACAAAAGTTAATCAAGTGGAAGAGGGAGAGGACTGCATATTGAGGGAGAAGCAAGAGTGAAAACAAGATGTCAAAAAAGAGTGTGTGTGTGTGTGTGTGTGTGTGCATATGAGAAGTAACTATAAGCAATTTGATGTTGTAGGAATTTAAAGCTTAAGTGGCAATAGAAAGATAAGGCAGAGAATTAGACAAGACATCATTAATAAAGGATCTATTTTTCCAAATTAAAGAGCTTTGGCTTTGCTGTGGAGGGATTGGGGGAGCATCGAAGGGTTTTTTTATTATTATTATTTTATTTTAGAGATGGAGTCTTACTATGTTGCCCAGGCTGGGCTCAAAGTCCTGGTCTTAAGTGATTCTCCCACCTCAGCCTCCCAAGTAGATGAAATTATAGGCACAAACCACTGTGTGTAGCTTCCAACGGATTTTAATCAAGATAGTGGCATGGGCAGATAGATGTTCTGGATACGTCAGCCTGGCTGTTGTGTAGAAGATGGGTTTGAAGGTAAGATCCAGACTAAAGATATAGATGGTATCATGAATATAATGATGGTAGTAGTACTTATGAGAATGAAACAATCTCTAAGGGATAGCATGTAGAGTGAGAAGACAGCAGACTGACCATGAAACCCTACAGAATACCAACATTTAAGGACTAGGTAAAGAACTCAGGTTAGGCCAGGTGTGGTGGCTCACACTTGTGGTATCAGCATTTTGGGAGGCCAAGGTGGGAGGATCTGTTGAGGCCAGGAGTTCAAGACCAGCCTGGACAACATAGCGAGACTCTGTCTCTACAAAATAAAAGTAAAAACTAGCCGTGCCTGGTGATGCGTGATTTTAGTCCCAGCTACTAGGGAAGCTGAGGAGGGCAGATCACTTGATTCCAGATCCCAGGAGTCTGACATCACAGCGAGCTATGATGGCACCACTGCACTCAAGCCTAGGTGACAGAGCTAGACCCTCTCTCTAACAATCAAAAAAAAAAAAAAGAAAAGAACTCAGGTGGATCTTGATAACAATCTTCCCCAGCCAGACATCATTCTTGATTAGGCAAGTTTGCCCACCTACTGCCTGGTTATTATATGATTGGTGTCCAAAAAAATATGGTTTCATATGTGTACTGTGAAAATATTTATTTGTTTTAAGATTTATTTTAACCTCAGCAAAATTGTTCCAATATGCAATTTTAATAAATCTGGGGTATGGAATACATATTTCTTACATTACACTCAAACTACAAAGAGTTCTTTTGATGGTTAAATTACTTTACAGTTTAGAGAAAGACAGAAAATTATTGCCTTTCCTCTGTTCCATGGTGGATTATTTTGTTCTTAGAGTTCTCTCCCAGACAGAACAAGTATCTGGTGCTGTGCCTACTGTGGGTGCCAAGTGTTCTTGTATTTACTGTAATACGTGCACAGTCGAATCACTTACATAAAAGTTGTTTTTTATGACATGAGTGATCTCACCCACTCCAATGACTTCAACCACCAGCTGTACACAGATGAATTCTAGTCTTTCCCTTTTCCTGAGCTCTAAGTTCTTATGTAAAATTGCTTACTAGGCACCCTGGCTATCCTTCAGCAAACTCACTCTACAAATACATAAAAGTAAACTCCTTATCTTTCTTATATACCTATTCCTTCTCCTATAGTCGCTGTTTTCACAAATGACTCTAAAATCTGCTCAAATACCCAAGTCATCCCAGATTCATCTTTCTCCTTCATTGCCTCCCACAACTCTTCAACCACCTTATCCTACAAGATCCAGTTATTTTGCATCAATGTTATCTATCTCCTCTTCTCTACCACTAATTCCTGCCACCTATACTAAAACAATAATTTTATAACTGCTCTCCCAGCTTTCAGTCTCTCATCCATCCAATAATTTCTCCATCAGTTATCATATTATTCCCATGATTTAAATATCTGTGGTGGATTCCCATTGTCATTATCAAATTCCAGCTTCTTAGCAGGGATCACAAGTCCCTGAATGAAGACGCTCCTGCCTAACTCTCCACTACATCTTGTTTGCTGCATAGTGAGCCTCTGGTTGTAGCCAACTCCTGTACTCAGTCTCTTAACAGATCATGCTGGTTTGTGCCTTAAGGCTGTTGCCTCGAACACTTTCGGTGATCCTCTCCTCCATCCTGACAGACAGCTTCTCATATTTCGAGCTATATATTCCACCTTCTAGAAAACTTTCTGATCTCTCTCCATCCTCTTTTGTGCCTCCACTGTCCCCTATACCATCTTCTACAATAACACTTGCAAAATCATATTACACTAATTGGGTCACATATTTGACTCCCTCTATAATATGTAAGCTTTTTGAAGAGAAGAACTTTATAATATTCATCCTAGCATCGCTAGAGCCCAGTTTGATTTATGGTAGGCCCTTAACTGATGTTTATTGACATCAAAACAGTTTTAAAAGTTGATACCCAGATGAATAAATTTTTATTTTTTCATTCAATTACTTTGGTATGCAAAAAGTAGCCTATTATGAGAGGGGAGTATGGCTAAGTACAGTGACTACAAAGAGGTTTCAGCTGAAAGTCCAACTCTCATCAGTTCCAAATGACTGACAAGGAAACAAGCTTGAGAGACAGGGAGGCTCAATCCAGGCTCAGAAGAATGAGCGCAATGATCGACTAGCGCTTCCTGTCATATTAATGCCTAATTTGCTCTCCTTCACATTATGTAAGTATTCAATAAGCAAGCCTTTTTGATTAAATATTCAATGAGTATTTTTGAATACTTGTGCACGTGAGTGAGTCAGTGTCTGTATTCAAAGCATACATTCATTAGGAACACCATGCTAAAAATGGCAAAGAACATTTCCGCTGGTGCTGCCATAGAATTTTTCAAATGTATATTTAGTTTTATAATAGTCTTAATTTTAGCTTATTCTGTCTGGTTGGTACAATTAACAATATTTTAAAAAACATTTTAAAACTTTTTAATCTGTATTTTGATGGACTTGGTAATCTAAAATAGTCATTGCATTACCTTCAAAATACTTGAAGAATTAAATTATTACTACCTAATATAATTGTGTATGTCATGTCTTCTGGCAAACTAGCATTATTGAGTTTGAAAGGCAAATGAAAATCTTATCCCAATGTTTGGACTAAGTTGTTTTTAAGGAACAACTTACTTTATCTGCAAAGTAGATTTAAGTAAATGCAATCTGTAAAATTTTCTTTTAGAAACTACTCTCTTATTCCACATCATCAAATTAGAATGTTTCATTATAATTTTATCTGAACTCTATATGCTCTAGTGCTGCTCTGCAAATGAGTCAGAGGAGAACTATTCCCAGTTTGCAGCCAATTCTCTAGAGAAGCAAAGGAAAAAAGAAACAACTGCCTTTTAAGGAAATCAAACCTGTTTCTAGTGATAAACCCCTTTCCATTTCTATTTGAACATAGTCTCAACAACCAACGAACAGAATACTAGGAAATAATGTGTAAAATACATTACCTATTGGATGAACCACTTAGCCAAACACATCTGTAGGTTTGTTGAATGTTTTTCATATACCATAATCTATTACATATAAACAAATTATATAAATATACACACCTGGGTACATGTGAAATGATAAAATAAAAGAACTTTTTTCAGCAAACATTAAGACATCTGGTTTCAGTTTGGAATTATATGTTGGCAAACATTATTTAAAAAAAGAACTTTCAGTTTCTAGAGAATTTTTATAATGTGGAATTTGTATGGCAAAGAATTTGTACAAAAAGCTGAATGGGAAGGATTGCTAAAGGTAAGCTCATGCAGCAGGCACTCTTCACTTAATTTCTCGTCTACCTAACTCAACAATTTGATGGGAAAACTGCCAATTCAGTTCGTACTTCCAACTTTTTTGTTCTTTGAATTTAGAAAGTGACAGAATGTAAAAATTTAGTATATAGGGCCTGCCACTATATATTTAGCTATTTTTCAAATAATTTGCAATCATGTTATTCTCCTTACATTATACCAAAGTATTTCTATCACAAATCTTTCTTATCATTGTCTCAGAATGGACTAGAGAAATGACTCATGGCATAATAAAAAACCTCTTTTCAAAAGCGTAAGTGATGATGCCTATTTAGTAACACAAAATCATTCTTACAGATTGAAATATTGTATTAGCATTGCTGCCTGGAAGTCACATATAATAAGGGACAAACATATTCATATATGCACATGTATTTACATAGCATGAAACCACGTTTTGGTTTTGACTAAATTGTTTCTATTTCTAACAGCAAAGCTACAGCTGAAGAATTCAAAAGTTAAAAAGCTAGATTTTCATCTATTAAATCACAAAACTCTGACACTATTATTCATTCAAGAGATTACCATGGTTGAATTCTCTGAATTTAAGGTGAGTTTTTGTTTGTTTGTTTCTTTTTTGTTGTTTCTTTCTTTGTTTTTTTGTTTGTTGGTTGGTTTTTTGTTCGAGATGGAGTTTCACTCTTTTTTTTTTTTTTTTTTTTGAGATGGAGTCTCGCTGTGTCACCCAGGCTGGAGTGCAGTGGCACGATCTCGGCTCACTGCAAGCTCCGCCTCCCGGGTTCAAGTGATTCTCCTGTCTCAGCCTCCCGAGTAGCTGGGATTACAGGTGCTCACCACCACACCCAGCTAATTTTTTGTATTTTTAGTAGAGATGGGGTTTCATCATGTTGGCCAGGCTGGTCTCGAACTACTGACGTCAGGTGATCCACCCTCCTTGGCCTCCCAAAGTGCTGAAATTTCAGGCGTGAGCCACTGTGCCTGGCCTGTTTGTTTTTTAATCAAATGACTTTACATCTCCAAGATGATTAAAACAAATTTTTTGAAGACAGCAGAAAGGCGGGGCATGGTGGCTCAGGTCTATAATCCCAACACCGAGAGGCTGAGTGAGGCAAGAGGATTACTTGTGGCGAGGGGCTGGAGATCAGCCTGGACAACAGAGCAAGACTCCGTCTCTACGAAAAATAAAAAAAATTAGCCAGGCATGGGGGCATGCATCTTTGTAGTCCTTGCTACTTAAGAGGCTGAAGTGGAAGGATTACCTGAACCAAGGAGTTCAAGGCTGCAGTGAGCTATGACTGCATCACTGCACTCCAGCCTGGGGGACAGAGTAAGACCCTGTTTCTAGAAAAAAAAAAGAAAAAGAAAAAGAAAAAAAGAGGAAGAGGAAGAAGAAAAAGAAAGCAGAAATGCTCTGAAACTTCAAAAACAGCATTATATCTAAGAATAAAAAGTTTATTATAAAAATGTATGGCAAAACATTTTGAAAAAAACATTTTAAAATAATAATTTTAAAACGCAAGATCCAATAGTAAGTAATAGGTTTATATTTCTTAGACTTGGAGTAGTAAAAGATTTCTCTAACAAAACCCGAAGCCATTAACTATAAAAGAAAAAAAATAGGCCAGGCTCTGTGACCCACCCCATAGTCCCAGCACTTTGGGAGGCTGAGGGGGGTGGATCACTTGAGCCCAGGAGGTCGAGACCAGCCTGGCCAACATGCTGAAACCCCATTTCTACAAAAAATACAAAAATTAGCTGGGTGTGGTGGCGCGTGCCTTTATTCCCAGCTACTCAGGAGACTGAGGTGAGAAGATCACTTGAGCCCAGCAGGTTGAGGCTGCAGTGACCTAAGACTGTACCACTGCACTCCAGCCTGGGTGTCAGAGCAAGATTCTGTCTCAAAAAAAAACAAACCCAAAAAACCCTAAGTTTGACATATTAAAATTGTTATTCATCAAAAGAAACTTTAAATAACACGAAAATATGGGTTATAATATAGAAAGGTCATTCACCATATATACAATGAACTAAGCGTAATATGAAAATTATATAAAGTACACTTGTACTAATCAATAAGAACACAAACAGTTTAATATAAAAATGTTCTAAAGAACATACAGCCAATAAATGTATGAAGAGATATTTAATTTACTTGGTAGTCATGGAAATAGAAATCAAGACCACAATGAGGTACTGTTTTATATCCAGCAAAATGGCAAAAAAAAAAAAATTTTAAAAAAAAGTCTAATAAAATGAAGTGTTAAGAAGTTGTAGAGCCACAGGATGCCTTTTATGTTGTTGGTGGAAATGTAAAATCGTGCATCAACTTGAACAAGAGTTTGGCATTTTCTCCTAAGCATGATCATTTACAAATCTATGACCCAGCAATTCCATTCCTGGGTATACAACTGAAAGAAGTCTTTGCCCATGTACAACAGGAAACATGTTCTAGTAACACATATTCACAATAGCAAAAACCTGAAGCAACCCAGATGCCCATCAACAAGAGAATGGTGAGCGAACTGTGGGATAGTCACACAATGAAATATTATACATTAGAAAAAATAAATTAACCAGAGTTACAGCCATATGGATAAATCCTAGTGGTAATATCTTAAGTGGAAAAACAAGTCCTGAAGATTACATACAGCATGGTGCCCTTTTAAAAAAGCTAAAACCAACTAAAATAAAAATATCTACTTCCTAGGAATGTGTAAATATTCAATAAAACTATATAAAAAGAAAGTTAAGTAATGGAATAGAATTCAGAATGACAGTTACCTCAGGTGGGGAGAGGCAGGGTGATAATATTGGGGTTGAGGTCCTTAATGTCAGACATCAGGTATTATCTTAGTTTTTGTTTGGGGAGTTGGTATTATATATGTGTTTATATTATTAGAAATAATTTAAGAAGTGTGCTATGAACTAAGAATTATAATTTTTCAGCTCTGTATTCCTGTTATCCAAAGTAAAATTTAAAAATAAATTTAAGTAACTAAAAATTTGTGATCCATGGCTCAAATGCTTTAGAAGGCTTTCAGACAATGACCTTATTCATTGATTTTTCTGTTTTTTTTTTGTAGAACTTTTTTGCATCTAGTATTTTTCATTATATAATAAATACTTCCAAATATCAAAATGAAGTATATAAAACATAAACATATTAAGCACAAAGTTCCAGTGGATTCTAATCCTTTCCAACTCCACTAGTTTTGCTACAAGAGTGACTACCCTGTCTTACTCAGTCTTTCTCCCTCTCCTACCAATATTGTAAGAAACACTTTCCTGGGCCATCTTTTCCCTCAAGTAGGTGCCATCTTCACTCTTCCTGTTTCCTCACTAATTACATTTTATTTGCTGTCTTTCCTTTACTGCCAAACTTTAAATATAATTATCTAGACTCTATGTCTCCACTTGCTCTCTTCTAATTCTCATTTCTCAGCCAACTATTATGTGGCTTCCATCCCTATCATTTTATTGAGAAATATCACAAAAAACCCTCCTAGATATCAAATGTGTGGTCTTCTTACCAACCTCTTCATTGAACCCACAATATCTGTCACTAATAACTAATTCCTTGAAATACTCTCCTTTTTAAACTTACCAGAAATACTTATCCTCTTTCTATCTTTCTAGTGACTTCTTTTAACTTTTAACCATTGACTCCTCTTTCTCTGTCTATACGTTAATAATTTGTCTTCTCCAATTTTCTGTACATACTCTATTCTCTTGGCTTCTTGCTTCATGTATTTCAGCTATTATCCCTAGATTTCCTCTAGCCCTGGCCATTCTCCTGAGCCCAGACTGACACTCTTAATTCTGCATTAAACAGCTCCTTCTGTATGCTCTATAGATAACTTAAGTTCAATTTATTTAAAGTTAAATTTATTTTCTTTTTCTATAATTGCTCATCATCCTCTAACACAATCTCTCAGTAAATCCAACATCCATCCCTTTGTCATCCAAGATGAAACAATCAAATTACTGTCCACTCCTCTCCTGACCCCACCATCCATATCCTATATCCTTCTAATTTGTCTGTGTTTCTTTCTTTTCTGCCCTGGTGCTATGGGCGTGATCTAGAGTCCTATTATTTCTCACATGGCGTATGGTAATCACCATTCTCCAAGCTCCACCCTTTGATCCATTTCCACACTGCCATCAGTCATCTATCCAAGTATGCATCAGATGATGTCATCTTCCTGTTTAGAAATCTTTGATAAGAATTTGGGAGAAACAATTTTTAATGAATAAGATGATGCATTTGAAAGGAAGAAGACAGAGACTTTTAAACATGGTTCTTTGAGTTAATAAACTCAAAAGTTGTAAAAGTATCTTTTAACTCTTTCCATGATGGTGAGGTAGCAAGATCTTCATTATGGCTATTCTCACAATGTTTTCCTTCCACCCTGACACAAAGACCTCACACAAACTATGGAAAATGAGTGTAGAGCTTTGAATGTTATTCCAGGAACATACCAATGAGTTTTTTTCCTGCACACACAAAAAAACAAAACGATAAATGAAAGAAGGCTCAAGACCGGCATTTTGAATTCTAGCTATTCAAATTCTGTTTTATACATAATTCACTGACCTTTCTCACAATACTGAAACTGAAACTATAGCACCAGAACTGAAACATTCTTGAAAGAGTCTAGTCTCTGCAGACTTCTTGCCATTCATTGACATGCCATGATCTTGCAAGCCTTCTGTGTCATTGCTCCAGGTACTCCCTAGGTCTGGAAGTTCTCTGTCCAATTCAGACATCAGGGTCTAGTTTGAATGTTAACACTTCTCTTTATTGCTCCCTGATGATGTTATGCAGAATTAATTTTTTCATGATTTGTATTTCATAATATATTATATTAATATATTCCTCTCTTTAAAGCCTTGTCATGTTGTAGAATAGTTATAAATCTGCCTTTTCCATGAAAATTTCTTAAGAGCAAGAATAATGTCTTATTCACCCTAGAACCTAGCATAGTACTGTTGCACAAAGCAAACAGCGAGTATATGCTTACTGTATTAAAATGAATATCAAAAGCTAATGGTAACAATTAGTTGGAATCCATAAACCTGGGAAGTATGGTTGATTTTGCCTTGAAATAACTCTTCTAATGGTCATAGACCCAACTTGGAAAATTACATGAAAAAATAATTCTTACAATGAAGTTGAAGCTACAAACAAAAATAATAACCATGTGTTTAGCTAAGCGTTTTTCTGTTAATTATGCCTGAGATTGTTTTATAACTGCTGAGTCTCAACGTTAATTATACTGAGCTTGCCCAACTAAAACCCTAAAGTCCTATTTTTTTCTGAACTACTATCTAGTTGGTACTACCTTAAAAAATAATTCTTTAAATTAAATGTGGATTTTGCATGTACTGTTCTAGCTAGGGCTTTCAGGTAGATAAGTTCCATTCGAAGGATAATTAGAGGAAAAGAATGATTAGAATTTATAGAAAAGTCTTTATTTGAACAGCTGTCATAGAAGAAGGAGTAGACAGTCAAGTTTTTACTAAAGGCAGAACATAAATCCATAAGAACTTATAAGGAGGAAGATTTTACCTAAATTTTTAAACAATTATTTCCTTTTGGCCAGGCACTGTGGCTCATGCCTGTAATCCCAGCACTTTAGGAGGCTGAAACATGTGGATTACTTGAGTCCAGGAGTTTGAGACCAGCCTGGGCAATATGGTGAAACCCTGTGTCTACTAAAAATACAAAAATTAGCTGGGCCTGGTGGCATGGACCTGTAGTCCCAGCTACTGGGGAGGCTGAAGTGGGAGGATCACTCGAGCCCAGGAATTTGAGGTGCAGTGAGCCATAGTCACTCTACTGCACTCCAGCCTGGGCAACCAGAGTGAGATCCTGCCTCTAACAAACGAACAAATTTCTTTGTTTAATGATGACCAACAATTAATTCTTCAGATTTCATTGGATCTCGTGATCAGAACTAATTTTTTAAAGGCTAGTGGCTTATTTATCAGTGATGTTGTAAAAAGAAGTCCTCTATCTAGAGGCAGGTTGTATCAAAAGAGATATCTCTTTCAAATTCTAAGATTTTATGAGCCCATTAATGCTTTCCATAATTTTCACTCATTGGCATTCTTCAATCAATCTTATTTTGCACCTAGACTTGATTCTGTCAGTTAGCTTAACCTGTCATTCATCTCTGTGCCTTTAGGGAAATTTTTCTTCACTATGTAAGTCTGTGTGTTCATTGTATTTAGCTCTATTACGGGATTGGAGGCGGGGGGAGTTGCTGAATGAAAATGGCACTTGTAAACAAAATAATTTTTGGTTCATGTCTCATCTCAACTCCTAGAATTAATGATCTAAAGAGCTTCTAAATGTTGGTATCTCTTATTTCTTCCCATGATGGTGAGATGGCAAAAGCTTCCCTATGATCTTTCATGCATAGTTTTCCTTTGACTCTTAAACAGAGACTTCATGCAAACTATAGAGACTATAGAGTTTTTAACGCTATCATAGGAACATGCCAAGAAACTTTTATGCATGCACAAAGAAAATAAAACAATAAAAGAAAGAACGAAAGGATCAGGCATCAGAGAAGAACATTCTGGTATTTCCACTCCAGCTGCTTGAAAGGTGACTAGACTGAATAGAAAAACAAATGGTGAAGCGGAGAAAACAAAGATTGAATTAATCTCAGACGTACATCTGGAGTTTATAAGAGAGGAGCAGAGAAATTCCTTGTGACTGATCCATATTAATAGATAACCAAGGCAGTTCATGCAGTTATAAGGCAGGCAATTCCCAATTATCCCTGATAATGGACCTAGGCATAGCATAAAATTATTTGATATCTCAACTCAAAGATGCATTAGCTTCAACATTTCATCCTCATACCAATTAGATTTTCTTAAACCAAAAATTTTTTATCTTTCCTTCATCCGAGGACTAAAGGACAGACAATAAATAGGAAAATCCAGGATAGATCTCTTAGATACTTATTAAAGATCTTTTATGTGTGAGAAATCATCAGATAAAAGAAACATAAAGTATATTTCCTGTCTGTAAGAGATTCGCCATTTTCTTCGGGGAAAGTACATACACTTGTGAAAAGTCAAAATAAATTAACACTATATGATTAAGCACCAAGTGCACAGGCATTGACAGCACAAGGCATTGACAATTTTAGAAAATAAAGTACTCATGTTTTGTTTGGATAGGAGTCATGAAAACAACTGGACTTTAAAGGATGATTCTCAAAAAAAAAAAAAAGAAAAGAAAAGAAAAGTAGTTGGATACATAAATAAGAAACAAGAATTTGTTCTGGTGCTGTGCTCTTTTTAATCTAGCTCAGAATGAACTATTGGATTGGATCACACACACACACCCACACAAACACACACTCATCCACCCACATGCTAAAGTTTTAAACAATATAGCTTTTCTATGAAATGTGAAGGTAGTTGGTGAAAATTCTCTGAAGCCGCTAGCCCCTAAAAGCACTCTTCTCTTTGTTTGGAAATCAGCACACTGATTTTCCCTGTCTATCCTATCAATTAGCAGAAATTCGCAATACTTAAGTGCACGATATTTCTCATAAACACACACACACATAATTAAACAAGTAACTTCTACACATTTGTGTTCATAAAGATTAAGGGATTTTTGAAAGCTGTAAAAATGGAAATTCCCGGTGCAACGCACCTCTTTCAGATATGAGTATAGGCGTCTTATGCAAGGTCAAAAGCAAATTAAGAGAGAGGGAAAAACAATCACAGCACAGAAAGCAAAAACAAAGTTGACTGATCTCATCCTCACTTCATTCTCCACTGACATCTTTTTTATATAATGTCTCCTGTCACAAGGAGCCTACAAGTCAGGGTTTAGGAGAGGAGAAGCATCATGTCAAACTCTGCACCTGGAACAATCTTTAAGATAAAACAATAGTGAGAAATAGCCACATGTGTTGCTGCAAAGACAGAAATCTAAGATTGAACACAACAGCCCCGAAGGGACTGGTGAACCATCAATAATTTAGCTAGATGAATGATTTGGAGGTCATAGTAAAACAGATGTTGGAAATGGAAAACAAAAAATAATGGGGAAGGGGGTGGAATTGTGTTCAGGTCATCTGTTTTCAACGAATGGAAGAGACCAGGAACACATTGTGAATGATCAGTAAATGCCACTGTACAATTGCGGTGTTGTCTCATTTGTAATTATTTTAGTTTATAGATAACCTTTGGTATGTGGATACCAACTTCTGTCAAGAGTCAGAGATATGGACTCAGGCTGGGCCCTGGAAATCACACAGATATAAGTGTAATGGCAATGCTCCCGGGACACTAATAATTGCAAGTTTGCTGGCTCGAGAGCCCCGGCAGCAGATGCAGCATCTCCCTCTGCTCCTCCATGCACTGGAATAAGTTCACTCACATCCTCTGCTCCAGCCTTCCCAGCATGAGCAGGGCCCACAATTTATTTTGCATCTGCCACTATCAAAACTGTCTATGTATGAGAAAAAAGAGCAAGAAAACACCCTTCCACAGTGCTGTGTCCCACATTAGCACCTGGACTCTGGCACAATTAGTGTCCTGAGTTTAATGGAAAACAGTTCCTAAGTTCCCACTTACTCTCTCTCCACTGGAGTGTCCCTGGGCAAGTCCAGGGAAGAGGCATCTTCATATCTCACACGTGCTCTCCCCTCTCCCACACCCCTAAACATATCAACTCCTGTAGGTCAATACCCCCAGGGACATCTTTTTAGCCTATGCTTACTCAGGACCAGACTTATTACCAAGACAAAACTCAATTAAGAGCCATGTAAATGGAGTAAATGTCTACCTCTATGTCAGTTCTCATCCCCCGTATGTTTCACAACCCTGAAAGGAGCTTTATCCCCTATACTAGGCATCCCTCAGTGTGAATTTGCAATCACTGGTATTTTTTGTTAATGTCACAAGGATGTTCGAGGGTACATCTGAGCCATGTGTCCACATTTCATTGCAGAGTCACTCCCATGGATCTGGACTCCAGGTCAGGCTGCTGGGCATGTTGAGGGGTATGTCTGCAGTGCCAAATAATTGAACAATGGATCAGAAGATGGTCATTCCTCTATGGCTTTATGTTACGGGGGCCCAATCTTTTAAAAAACAAATTATTTAGTTCCTTTTTCTAACAACCAGATAGATCAGGAACTTTTAAGCAATATTAAAACTAAATTCAGTAAACTATGTTAAAAACAAAATAAAGGTTTTTATAATACTTTTGTGAATTAGAACAAAAAATTAATTACAAGATCCAAATTTCAATGGCCTTCTCTTGAAATGGATCCTATAACCTTAGTAGGACAGCGCTATGACAGCATTTATAACTCCTGTTCTATAAGGCTTTATCATGTGCACAACCTATTTTCACATATCTCCCAAAAGAGAGATATCAGAATTTAATTATTTTTAGGATATATTTTTTTATTTGATTTATCCTGTCCTGATAATTCCATGAAAAGCTGCAAACCCAGACTTCCTAAGATTTAATACCTTCCTGCCCATTGCTTTTAGAACATTGATCATACTTATGAATGTTTTTTATCCTGAAACGATCTGGAAATCTAATCAAACTAAAATGTGAGAATTTTTTTCTATCAAAAATTTTTTCAAGTCATTTTTTAAAGTACCAAATCTCTATTAATATTTTAAAATGTTTAGAAATGGAAGTATGTTACCTAGATTATTTGACATTGACATATACTTATTTTATCAGCCAAAAGAAATCTGTATTGGCCAATATAATGAGTAACAAGTACATGATAAGAAAAGTTCTCTTTATGTATAAAACAGCCTTCAAATTAATTCACATATTCTTAATTTTTACAAAAATATAAAATAAAAGAAAGGAAATAATTTTAAGAAAGCCATTATTTATCATATTCTCATACTAAGCAACTCCACGTTTAGGAATTTATTCTAGAAGGAAGATCAGAAAAGTGCACAAATATATTTTACATATACAAAAGTATTCATCTCAGCACTATCTGTAATGGTTAAAAATTAGAAATAACCTATATATTCAATAGGGAATTTGTTAAGTCAATAAAGGTCAATCTACATAATGTAATACTACACAGCCATTAAAAATTATGATGTAAATCAGTATTCATGGACATGGAAAGATGTCCATGATGTGTCATTTAATAAGAAAGCACATTAAGTACCATTCTTTTTCATGGAATGGAAGGTAAGAGTGATTGTGAGTTGCCATGTGTACAGAGGGGTCTGAAAAGTTGCTCCCCAAAGTGTTAATAATGTAGTATTTCTGGCTAGTATAGTTTTTACTTTATTTTTATCCTTTTGTGTAATGTTTGAATTACTTTTATAATGACAATGTGTCATTTTTATGTTCCAAAAATTAAAGCCATTTTCAATTCTAGTTATTTTAGGGGTTTACAGTATAGACTGTAAAGAAGTCATTTGTAGGACACAGCCATGATTTGATTGAAACAGTGCACTTTAAAATGTGGCACTATACTAATCAAGTCCAAGTATACCAATGACTCCTTTTTCTCTTTGACATATTTACCCAAATGAGGGGTTTAAGGAATAGATGATCAATGTCAAACATATCCTCACTTATCCCATTTCCATCAAATTTGAATGCTTCATAGAAGTAGACAGCTAGGTCAGAGTATTGTAGCAGTTTTAATAATGGAAATGAATGGTTTTAACTCTACAAGATGGTCTGTATCAATTGTTTCTTTGGGATTTCTAGTGGCGGAAGGGAAACAAAACATAAAAGCTATAAATCATATTGGATCCAAAGTTTGAGTAAAGAAGTTAGATTTATAAAAACATCAATTGTGTTTAAATCCATGCACTGTTAATGACATTTTTAAAAAAACATATTGATTACATTTTCATATGCTGGGGAACTGCTTCATTATTTTAAAAAGTTATAAGGAAAAGAAAATAATTAAGCATTTATTTTTCAAAAGGGCCAGGCTCAGTGTCTCACACCTGTAATCCAGCACTTTGGGAAGCTGAGGTGGGAGAATAGCTTGAAACTAGGAGTTCAAGACCAGCCTTGGCAACAAAGTGAGACCCTGTCTCTACAAAAAATAGAAAAAAAAAAAATTAGCTGGGTGTGGTGGCACACACCTGGGTCCTAGCTACTTAAGAGGCTGAGGTGGGCGGAACACTTGGAGTTGGAGGCTGCAGTGAGCTATGATGGTGCCACTACAGTCCAGCCTGGGCAACCTGTTTCCTAAGAAAAATAAAAATACTAAAACAATTAAAAAGGAGCTGCATTGGGAAATGCTGAATTCAATAGTAATTTGCTAAAATATCATTTTAGGCATAAAAAAAGATCTAGTAAGGTACACATTAAATTGGTAGCATTTTGAGAGTTTTTCTTTTTTTTAAATGAAGATGTAAATTATAATTTGGAGAAATTCAAATAAAATCCCCAAACAATGCTATATAAATAATTATCCTTTCCAGAAAACATTTCTTTATTTTTCAAATTCACTGAGACAATAAGACCATTCATGGGCATTTTCTTTTTCTCATTATTGTCTTGATTTAAAATAGCTCTAACCAGAAAGAACCTTAAAATCATCAACTCTAAATTTTTTATTTTATAAATAGAGCATTTGAGAGCCAGTTAGTGTCAGTGATATAGTTAAGGTAATGGAGGTAAGAGAAATTAGACTCATACCTCGAATTCAGGTCTCCTGATTCTCAGTTCAATCAACAGTCTTTCCACTGAAGCTCTTGGATTTGCATCTTGTTACTACATACTATTACATTAAAAATCTGAACACACACATTTACAACATATGTATCACTCTTCTAATTACTCTTTATATAAGTTGCATTTTTTTAAAAAAAAGCATCAGATAAAACCTCAGCAAAATCAGGCTTTTCAATAGTTGCCACTCTTGAACTGACAATAAAAGATGTACAGTCATTCATTCATTTATTCAACAACCTTTCAACAGGTATATCAGCCTGCCTTAAGTATCTAGTTATACATGTATGTGGCATATGTTAATCATTCACCTTGAAAGCATTATTTTGGAAAATGCCAAAAACTATGAAAAGATGTGGTTCCTACTTTCAAAGAGCAGGGTGACAATATAAGTGCAAAAAAATGCAAATCATTTAACTAGAAATACCAATGAGGAACAAGCCCCTATATCATAACATTAGCTATATCAAAACAATAATATTTAAGTATCAAATAGGAAAGGATTCCAATGACTGCAGTCTCCCTTGCCACCTTAGCTCCAGGACACTGAGCTCACGTGAGAATTCGAGACTCGGGTGACGAATGAGGATGACACGTTCAGGAGAACATGAGAACAGCCTCATTAGACAAAACAAGCTTGTCTGATAGGGAAGTTGTGTGGCTGGCCGGGGAAAGGGAGGAGGATAAGTACAATGAAAGATAGTAAAGGATCTTACAAACCTGAAAAGGCATTTTTCTATGAGAGATATGCTGGACTGTTGAAATGCACTCCTGGAAAATCACACAATGTCTATAAGGGTGAAATAACTTTCCATACTATGTTGTTACCATTCCATGAAAATCAATTAAGACAGATTTACACCGGACTTCCTATGTTCTCTCTCTCTCTCTCTCACAGACACACACACACACACACACACACACATAAGGTATCACTTCTGTTTCTTCTGCAGGTAAGGCAATATTAGGTTCAATGTCTCAATTTGCTTAGGAAGCTACAGGGAGAAGAGACTTCAAAAATCTAGATAAAGAAAGAATGGCAATTAAGAGAATGGGAGCAGTGAATAGAGAGAAGAAGGAATTTTCCAGCTCAAATAAGAAAGAGAAGCAGAGGGTCAGGGTAATTGGATATCATGAAGAATATAATGGAATAAATAACATGATGGGATCCTTAATTGAATTTGTGTCTACTCTCAGTCCTGTGTCTGCAGCGGAAGGGACCCACAGTAACCTAGTCAACATGAAGCTATCTGGTCATTGTAGCATGGGGGTAGGATGGAGTAATGAGCTTCCTCTCCCTGACCACAGCTCTGCACTGAGATAAAATTGTTCTGATCAACATTTTCCCCTCTGGCAGGCCGGCAGCCAAAAGACTGGAGACCTGAAAATGGATCACTGCATTTTGACTCCCTACAGCAACCAATAAATGTAATATAATATTTACACAAGTCAATCTAATAGCAGTCATGCTGAGCACCAAGTGGAAAATGCTATGTTTTTCATGAAAGAAAAAAAATAAATAAAGGTAACTTCTATGGTATTATCTGACTCTCACAGATTTTGTTTTTCATTTTAGCTTGATCTTGACTGATGAAAATAACTCACCACTGTTCGAAAAGCTAAAAACTCCAAGGAGTTGAATGTATTATCATTTACTTAGAAAAAGCAGCCTTATATAGTAATAAGATCTTGTAATTTAGAAGACAAGCATGTGGGAGTGGAGGTGGGGGAGGGAACAAAATCCTCATTAGCCTTTGCCAAAGGCCCTGGCACAGAATTTTCCTGACTATTCAGAGATCAGTGTCCTATATTTACTTACCGAGGACAATTTATTTTCTTTTATATTTTCAAAGTGCTTGAAATGATCTCTTCGTGATGATTTCCATATGCTGTTTCTAATTAAAGGGCAATAGGTTATTCAGCAAATGTGAGGCAGCATTCTAAAACTATTAAATGCCACTTCACAAGGTGGGACTCCAAGGACTACAGGAGCCCTTCCAATGACATCTGGGTCTCAAAAATCACTGAATAGAAGACAGCAGATATGCCTTAATTTCATAAAAGTTAGTTAGATAAAATTAGAATAACCACAAACATGCTAATAATAATTTTTAAACTCTTGAATGTTTTCTAAGTACTGAGTGATTTGAATGTATAATTTCTAACCTGAAAACAATCTTCGGAAATGAGCGTTATAACTATCCCCCATGTTACAAATGAGGAAACTGAGGCACAAAGACTAATATATTGAAAGAAAGTCCATTTGCTCTAAATAGAGCTCAACAGAATTATATGCCATTAATTATAGCTTGAGGTATTTCCTTTTCAAAATCTGTACCATTGGCCAGACACGGTGGCTCATGCCTGTAATCCTAGCACTTTGGGTGGCTGAGGTGGGCGGATCATGAGGTCAGGAGATCAAGACCATCTTGGCCAACATGGTGAAACCCCTTGTTGAAACTACTGAAAATACAAAAATTAGCTGGGCATGGTGGCATGTGCCTGTAAATCCCAGCCACTCGGGAGGCTGAGGCAGGGGAATCGCTTGAACCAGGAAGTCAGAGGTTGCAGTGAGCCGAGATCACGCCACTGTACTCCAGCCTGGTGACAGAGCGAGATTCCGTCTAAAAAAAAAAAAAAAAAAAAAAAAATTGTACCATTTTTAAGTGGGCCAATCATTTGATTTTATTTGGCCACATAAAATACAGAATTTTAGGATCCCTTCTCTTAAACTCATTAAACTGCATAACAAAGTAATCTTGACTAGTAATTGATACTGCAAACATTTTCTGAAATATCATATTTATCAAAAATGAAAACTTGCACTGGGTGAAAGCATCATCACAAGTTGTTCTATCTAGATTTCGTGCTTTTGATTTTATTTGTATATCTGGAGTTCAGTGAATTGGACTACTGCTTTTCTTAATTTTTGAATAAATAAAACTTGTTTAGAAGACAATTACTTCCTCCTTTAACTAGAATAACGGTACTAACGACAAACCCATTTACTGCATGATTACTGTGTGCCAGGTACACAGAAATAGAAAGAGCCTTTCTCATGAGCTCATTCTCTTTCAGCATTTTGCAATATATTATGTTTTATTGTGCCTGATTAAGTGAATTTCCATATAATTATCTAGTTTCAAGGAAATGATCTTAATATACAGTTTTTAAAAAGCGTTTTGAGTTATATTATTAACTGGCTCTTTGGTCTCAGATTTCTCACCTATAAAACTGAGCAATATTCCAATATTTTTTATCTACAAAGGCAGCAGTTTCATTACATAGTACCTTATTTTACAGATGAGGAAACTGAAGCTCTGAAAAATGTCTTTAAAGTTACAAAGTAAGTTGTAACCAGCCCTGAAATATTTTATCCTTTCCATGGGTTAGTTTCCAAACCATATCCAAATAGGATTATCTATTTTTTTAAGGAGAACTGAAATTAAGACACATTAGAAAATACAGCAAAACTCTTCTTTGCTCTAGGTATGGTGTCAAGGTTAAACATGCTAATAATAATTTTTAAACTCTTGAATGTTTTCTAAGTACTAAGTGATCTAGTACAGATCTAAACAGGATCTAGGTATTAAAATTCTCCTCGACACCCCTTAAATTCCTCTTCTCTCAATGGGAGAATACATTTCAGAGGAAGAGAAAAGATTACTTTAATATTATTTTTATCAGAATTGTTACATAAGAGGTTGTAGTGATTATTCATTTAAACAAGTGCTTGACATAGTTTGGCTGTGTCCCCACCCAAATCTCATCTTGAATTGTAGCTCCCATAATTCCCACATGTTATGGGAGGGACCTGGTGGGAGAAAATTAAATCATGGGGGCAGTTTCCCCCATACTATTCTCCTGGTAGTGAATAAGTAAGTCTCACCAGATCTGATGGTTTTATAAGGGGAAACCCCTTTTGCTTGGCTCTCATTCTGTCTTGTCTGCTGCCATTTTGCCTTCCACCATGATTGTGAGGGCTTCCCAGCCACACGTGGAACTGTGAGTTCATTAAACCTCTTTTTCTTTGTAAATTACTTAGTCTCAGGTATGTCTTTATTGGCAGTGTGAAAATGGACTAATATAGGTGCTCTAGAGACTGGTCAGTAGGCTGCTACATCACGAGAAGCCGAAATGGATGAAGAGGAAATTCGAAGACCACATTGCAAAGTTGTTCTTAAAGGATCTGTGTGTTAATCATTTAATGATGGGAAAATAACCACATGGCTAGAGTTCCCAGGAGAGAGAGTTTTTCATTTTTATCACTGTGAAAGACTGGACTTCTCATAACAATTTGTCATGGAAATATGTGCCAGCCACTTTGGCACATTCACTGTTCCTTGACCATACCAAGCACACTTCTGTCTCAGGGCTCCTGTACCTTTAGAACCCTGTGCCTGGAAGGCTCTTCCCCCAACTATCTAACAAGCCCACTGGATTCTTATCTACATTTATTTTCATCTACAAAATGAAAAGGAAATGAGCACTAACTAACACTGAATCTACTTTACTATGTGGATTGACAGTGGAATCCTGGTCCAGTCTGGTCTGTGGGCCAGACAGACAGTTTTGTACTTCCCACGGTGCTTTGGTGACCTCACCAAAAAGGGGATCCACCTCCCAGCAGGGTGGAGGGTTTCTTGTTAATTCATTCTCTTTCAGTATTTTGCAATATATTATATTTTACTGTGCCTGATTAAGTTAATTTCCATATAATTATCTAGTTTCAAGGAAATCGACTCTCACAAAATGATTCCTATTAAAATATGTCTGAAAGGAAGTTAATAATTAAAGATACATTTCAAGCACAACAGAAAAACAAGAATACAGCAGAGCTGACTCTTCGCCTGTGCTCCTGTGGATACTCTTCATCATACTGTGAGATTAATACCATTACTGCTTAATCCTATGTGACAGGTAGAGAAAATATTCAAAATTATCAAGAAGATAATTTGGAATATGGGTTATTTGGAATATGTGACAGAGGAACTTTGCCTTACTGTGTCTTATGATGTTAGTTTAGTTAGTGTTACTGTGAAGCAATTGGGATTAGGAAGCTATTTAAAAACTAACATCTGAGCAGGAAAAACTTCTGGATTTGTTTTTTTCAACAAGGGTTGAAGTCAGGCAATACTCAATTTAAAACAACAGAATTTAAGCCAATTATAATGTTTAGAAAGATCATCATGGGTACAAATTAAAAATGACTAAAATAATACAATAGGCAACAAACCAAAATGTATTTTTTTGCAAGTACTATTGAAGATACAAAGTAAAATATATCAGAAAATTAGTATAAATAATACTAAAACAAACTACATATTGGAGGAAGTTTCCTTTATGGTTGGATAAAAAAAAATATGTTGCTGGTATATCTCGGCTTATGGTATTTTCAAAATTATATTTCAATATTGAAATAAAAAATTACTTCTTTGGGGATCCAAGAAAGAAAGATACTGGAGATAAATTCTCAAAAGTAAATGAAGTCTTTAATTCAAGAAAATGAATATTTTGTAGAAAAACTGTGTACATTGATAATCATTGATGAAGTACTTGGCTTTAGCAGGAGCTGACAAATATCTATAGATAGATAGACAGACAGACAGACAGACAGACAGAGATTCTAGGGTAAGATTACAAAGGTGCCTTAAATCAAATTCATTCAGTGCATTACTTGTAGGCAAGTTCATGCAGCAAAATAATAGATCTGCAAAAATGCTACAGGAGGTCATGATTAATTTTATAGAAACTCACATGTAAACCATACTAGAATCTTCAAAACGTAGCAATGATATAGGGAGTGACTAGGAAAAGATTTTATATCATACAGACATTTGTACCACTGAGGTTCCAATGGTATCTCTTGCAAATCCTTAAAATACTGGTGGAACCTAAGGATATTTCAGTTTTATTTAACAGATAAATGGATGTTCCAAATTTGTTAATGTTTTCTGTGATGACGAGTGGCTTTTAGTTGCTGGTCACCTGACATATATTTCAGGATACTAAGCATGATATATTCCCTAACATGAATTTCTTTGAAAGCAAATTTTCAAAAAGAAATGAAAGAGAATTCTTGAAAATATTTCTATAATCAAGTGATTTGGGGCTGGAAATTATTTAAATTTATTATTCTTTAAAACATCATAATAGCACATTTAACCAGGAAGAAGAATTTCTAACCCAATTTCATATTTTTCAAATAAAAAGTACAGCAGGCCGGGTGCGGTGGCTCACGCCTATAATCCCAGCACTTTGGGAGGCCAAGGCGGGTGGATCCCCTGAAGTCAGGAGTTCCAGACCAGCCTGGCCGACATGGTGAAACCTCGTCTCTACGAAAACTACAAAAATTAGCTGGGGATGGTGGCAGGTGCCTGTAATCCCAGCTACTCAGGAGGCTGAGGCAGGAGAATCGCTTGAGCCTGGGAGGCAGAGGTTGCAGTGAGCCAAGATGGCAACATTGCACTCCAGGTTGGGCGACAAGAGCGAGGCTGCGTCTCAAAAACAAAACAAAACAAAACAAAAAAGTACAGCCAGGGTTTAATACTAAAATATACAAATGTAGCCTATTCCAATTAGTTTGTAAGAACAAAAGGTAGACATCAGAGAAAATGAAAATCTACTGGTCAAATTGCAACAAAAATAGTTGCATTATTTGTTGATGAAAATGAAAAATGATTATCAGGTAATGATTCATTTCTTCAGTGTGCACCTGCATATATTAAGAGATTATCATTTCAGCTATGACAGTCTTTAAACTCAAGAACTGAAATAAATTAAAGTTTCACTAGACCTTTGAATCATTGTACCCCATGGGGTCACATCAAGATTTTCAAAATTTGAAAAAGTCTGTCAATCCCATTGTTCTCACTTAAAAAAAAAGTTCTCGTCAGTGAGAATAAAAAGACATTTTGTATTGTCAAGAAAATAAAATAAAAATAGTTTTAAAACATTGTTTATTTCACCTTTTATCTTGTGCTTTAAAGTTTTCTTTTTGGGATGTTTTATACCATATATAAAATATTAGCCCATCAGTATGTACATATATCCTATATTTTATATATGTACATACACCCTGTATATGGGATATGCTCAAAATTGTTTTAACTTAAGAGGCACAGTCAAACCTTTTTACTACCACTGGTCTAATGGAGGAAACAGACTTGTGAACAAAAGCTTCAGCATCAGGCTGCACGTGGGAGCTCAAGGTGAAAGCTGTGTGTGATCACAGGAACACGGAAGAGAAGTGCTCCCCTCCGACTAGACAATTGAGTCAAACCTCTCAGAGAACTGACTTTCACAGAGATTTCCAGGGTAAGTAAAATTTCTCCAAGCATTTTAGGGAAGGTGCCAGAAGATGGGGTGGACAAGCATTCCAGCCAAGGACACAGCAGGGATGAAGCAACCAGGGAGGAACAGTGTTTGAGGGAACTGTGATATTTTCAAATAGCTAAATGCACTTCTGGGAGGGTGACAGGTGATGGGGCTGGACAGTTTGTCAGCATCCAGATCACAGAGAGTTTCGTGTGCCACAGCGGGGCCATCGGCCTGTGAACAAGCCTCTCTGCAGGGTGGCAGCTAAGGGCATGGGCTTTGTCATCAAACTGGCTTCTGTCCTGGTTTTGCCATTTACTAACTATGTGATCTTCAATTTTTACTTAACTTCTCTAAGCCTCAGTTTCCTCCACTGTTAAAAAAAAAACAAAAACGATTGTAGGAATATTAGGAACAAAATAATTCCTAAAGTGCTTAACCCATGTCTGCACATAAGATAAAACCAATGTTATGGTTATCTCGATGACAGTGATGGGGAGCCTTTGAAGTATTTTAAGCAGTGATATAACAGGTGATTTAGAAAAATCTCTCTGGCAGCTCTCTGTAGCATGAACTCAAGGAATGTGAAACCAGAAACAAGGAGACCAATTACAGGGCCAATATAATTATCTAAGAGACAAAAATAAGGACCTGAGCTGAGGTGGTGGGAGCAGGAACACAGAGCAGGAAATGGAATAGGTGCTACTGAGGAGGTAGAAAATCAGTATCTAGACTGCCAGCAAAACACATTGGATTTATAACCTCTTAATAATTTCACCTCTGATATGTCTTGAACTGCTTGACAAAATTCTCAAAAATGGTCAGCTGCTTGAAGGTTTTTGCTTCAAAAACAAAGTATCATGCCATAGTTTTCAAGAAGACATGGAAAAATCTTGCTAAGAAAATAAAAGAAAATTATCATCCTTCAGAAAGCAGAATTATAAATGTTTCCAGCCTACTTCTATTCTATTTCCTAAATTATTCATTCTGGAAATAAAAGTTTCAAATAAAATGATTTGACATTAAGTAATTGAGATTATACTTAAATGTCAGAACAAGAAAAGCAGGTTTGGTTTAAGGGGTCACAAAAATCTCTCCAGCATGCTGTTGTTGAGATGCTGTCTTCCCATCTTAACTGGCTGTTCAAACTACACTAGACCCAAAAGAGACATGTGTAGGAGCTTAGAACACAAGCCCTGGTTCCAGGCTCTTTAGATGTGAACCCCAGCTCTGATCTTAACTACTCATTTGACCTGGAGAAGTCACTTAACCTCTTTGTGCCCCTGTAATGGGGATCTTAACTAAGGGTAACCTCAGAGTTCTGTCATTATATTTAAAAGGTGATTCAAGAAGTGCCTGGCACCTAGTAAACATCATATATGAGTTTCTTAAATAAAATTTTCTCCAGAAGATACTATTAAAGGCAAGAAGATATTTGGGGTTAAATGACACTCATTGGTCATGATTACAGATTTCCTAGGATAAAAATAACATGTCCTGAAAAGGCGAAATTCAAGAAGGTAAATTTTGTTAAATGGGATGAAGGAAGAAGGGTGAAGGAAGGGGGGAGTATCTATAGGTAGACTCAGATAAAATATTGATATGGTTTGCTCTGCGTCCCCACTGAAATCTCATCTCAAATTGCAATCCTCACATGTTGAGGGAGGGAACTGGTGGGAGGTGATTGGATCATGGGGGTGGTTTCCCCCATGCTGTTCTCATGATAGTGAGTGAGCTCTCACGAGATCTGATGGTTTGAAAGTGTTTGGCAGTCCCCCACTCACTCTCTCTCTCTCCTGATGCCATGTAAGATGTGCCTTGCTTCCCCTTCACTTTCTGCCATGATTGTAAGTTTCCTGAGGCCTCCCCAGCCATGTGAAACTGTGAGTCAATTAAACCTCTTTCCTTTATAAATCACCCAGTCTCAAATAGTTCTTTGTAGTAGTGTGAAAATGAACTAATATAGACATAAATCCATAATTCTGTTCAGGAAAGGTCATCCTTTATTTTTTTTTTTAATCAATCCAGTACCCACACCACTTCGAAATACAAGAGGAGAAGCTAGTCATTTGTGAGTAGGATTATAAAAATCCAAAGACCAATGGTTAGGAAATAGTTATTTGTTACATAATCTAGAGACACAATTTTTCATTCACAGTGTTCCAAATGGTAAATCCACCACATTTTGCTATTCATTTATCTGAAACACACCAAATTTATATGCTAGTTAAAGGAAACTATATCCAATAATCTGCCACATGCAAAGAATTTCACAAAGACTTGAAGATACAGTTTGTTGAGACTCTGGCCATCTCTGCTTTTGAAAAACAGAAAAGAATGATAGACAATTTAGAAACATTAGGTGCCTAAAGTAATCCAAAACCATAAACATGCTCTCATTGAGGTTGTCAAACAATGAAATAGCCCTCAAAAGAGCAGATATTATTTTCTTTCTCAGATGAGTCTTTTAACTTTATGAAGGTGTTTACTCTTCAGAATTGTTTAATGAACCTGTTTCAGAAATTCTCCATTTGCTTTTATAAGAACCTCACTGCATTCAGTTTCATCACGAATCTGTCAGAAAAGACACAATAAACTTGGAGTCCATATATTCTTCAGGTTTATTGATAAGCAGACTGGTTCCATTTTCAGTCTTTCTCCCATTGCACATTATCTTACAGATGTGTTCCTGTAATCCTTTTCCTCAGGCCCATTAAAAAAAGAATAGTTTGTTATCAATGTTTTCAAGGATTAAGGTTAGATTTGGTGAGATTCTATTTCATACAAACCCTGTATTGAAGTCATTGCAATTTTCAACAATACTAAGTGACAGCCTGTTCTTTTTATCCAGGCTGACGCAGGGGAGTAGCATGATGCCCCTAATAGAGGGAAAGAATTATATTTAACTCTGGGCTTCTTTATATAATGTTTTTGCAATTAATTTATTTTTAGGATCAGTTTTTTTAATCTATAAACTGAGAATTATAAAACTTTATCAACCGAATTAATATTAAGAGAGATAACATATATTAAGACACTTTGGAAATTATAAGATATACACATGTGAAGTATTTTTAGCTAAATATATAAATTAGTTTATATTCTTAAACACTAATTAACTGACAGAGAGAAGTTATTTTGGAAGCCACATTAAGAAGATTGCTATGAAAAATATGCAAAATATCCAGTTAAGTATAACGTGTATGCCACAATGACACTGCATACTGATGTCCCCATTTGGCAAGGCAAGGATCCTCGCATTTCCTGTGGATGAGTGAGTATCATAAAAGGTGGCTAGATTTGAACCATCTTGCCAAGGCCCTACCCAGAAAGGCCAAACTCAACCAGAGTCTAGCAGGAGAAAGCTGGTATCTTGATGAACCAATGGGCTTGTAGGGGGTACAGAAGAGATTATCAGCCTGATTTCCTGTGTTAGGGGACTGTGCACTAATGAGGCCCTCAGCTCTCCTGGAAGAAACCATACACATGCTCCAGAATTTGGACACCAGCCTCAGAGAGGACATTAATGGGCACTCACATTAACCAAAGAAGCACAATACCCAAAGAAGAGAGAAATACCACCTCATTCAGTTATGAATAAATATATCTATCTGCCCCGTTCCTCTTCACATCGTTCCTCCTTCCCTCAACCATGGAGGGGCTAGGGGGATATGGGTAAAGAGCAGATACCCTCCTTCCCATGCCACACCCTGGAGCCACAAGCCTGGCCACAGTGACTAGGGAGAGAGTTTAGAGTCAGATAGTTGACTGAAGCTTTAATTAAAGTTGACTGTTTTAATAACCAAAAGCCACCAGAAAAGATGAGATCTGCCCAAAATGTTACTAACAAAGGGATTCATCTTTATCATGCTGAAAGCAGTTACTGGAAGAAATATATGTTTATAATGGAATGAGTTGACACTCCTTAAAAAAAAATCAGTTACATCACACAGGTTCATATCAATCACGTGTTCTTTATGTATGTTAGTCATGAAAACTTATCACCAACTCATGTGACTTCCATTGATGATCATGTTAAAACTAATATTTCTAGGCAAAATGAATGAAAATTTGACTGGGCATAACAAGAAGTGTATATTCTTCCTCTTTCTTTCTCTTCTTTTTTTTTTAAAAAATGTGAAGCAGTACTTTAGTAACCTGGGATGCTTTTTACTATTAGACAAATGTATAGTTTCGGTTAGCCTAGAGAAGTGTTTCTTGAATGTTACTGTCAGAATGTAGAATTCTCAACTTAGAATAAGAACTCTGAACTTTTATTGAGTATTAAACAAAGGCAATTGTTTTTAAAGCAAATCATATTCTCTCTCTCTCTTCTTGTTCCCTTTTCTCTTACTCTCCTTCCCCCTGCATCTTTCTCCAGTTTTGTTCCCCCGACTTTCGCCCAACACACTCCACCCACTCGCACTTATGAAGGCACTAGGCAGGCTAGCAAGTCCACGGATGGAGAAGACAAGCTACCAGGGAATAAACTGCTAGTCTCCCCTCTTGCCAGTTCCCCTGATATTTACAGTAATCATTTTGGAGCTTCCCAATACCTCCTCTTCCCCACTCCCACTGACCCAGGCAGCCCATCCATTCTGGCTTCAGAAAGGGAAAACCCTCCCACCACTGTTGTGACCTGCTCACAGCGCCAAAAACTCAGGTAATTTTTAGCCTCTCTCTGGTCTTCCTCTTAAGTTGACTAGAAGAGAGGCAGTGGGGAAGGGCGGAAGGGACATAATGTGCCACCACCCGCCAAGCCCTATGGGGACCTGTCTGGCCTCACTTTTTTTTTTTAACCTCTTCTTGAATTTTCATGACAATTATAGAACATCAGAGCAATAAAGAATCTTAGATGATTGATGATGATGATTTCACGAACCAGCAAAATATATATTATATATATTCATACATATATCTTCTTTTTTATTTTATTTTTAATTGACAAATAATAGTTGCATGTATTATGGGGTACAACATGATGTAGCGATACATGTATACATTGTGGAATGATCAAATCAGGCTAATTAGCATATCCATCACCTCAAATATTTATCCTTTTTTTGTGATGAGAACATTTAAACTCCTTTTTTAAGCTGTTTTGAAATATGCAATACATTATTATCAACTATAGTACCTGTGCAGTAGAACATCAGAATTTTTTGGCCTCAACTTTCTATAGCAGTGGTTGTGAATCTTGACCACACATCAGAACTCCCTTTGGAATGTTTATAAATCCTGATGTCCAGGGTGAACCCCAGATCAATAATTAAATCAAGGTTGGATACAAACTATGGTATTTCTTTTAAATAATCTTTCCTTTTGAGACCACTTTAACCTACTTTTATCCTCTCGGGCACCTGTTTCCACCAATGAGGAAGAAGAAAAATCAAATCTCATCATTTTTTATAGCTTAACCATTGGCAAGCAATGTAGCCTTTCTGTGCCGCAATTTCCTCATCTCTAAAATGAGGATTTTTTCATACCTACTGTTTAGGTTTTGAGGAACATTTGAAGAGATAATACCAGCAAAGCACTTGCAACTTTTCCTGGCACATGGCAAGGGCTTGATACATGTAAGCTACATATGTGCTATGTCCAGCTAATGGCAAAGTTCATGCATAATGAATATTTTATCTCACTGTCATCTTTCAGAAACCTCTCTTAAAATATACAATTCCAAAATATTGATTTTTTTAATATCGCCTACATAATAGATTTACTTAGAGCACACTAACTTCTATAAGCATGTCTGTGTTTAAAATTCCTAGAAAGGGCTTAAAATCAATTTAAAAATTAAGTGATGAAGCATATTTTAATAAAGATATTACTAGTTTTCATATATAGGAAGGAGCATTTATTCTCAAGTATACACATTCAAACACATTAAAATCATTTTCCCCCTTTAGAAATACCTATGTTTCTGGAATTCTTCTATTTGAAACATTTTAAAAATCTTACTGATGGCACTAAGCGATAAGAATTATATTATCTGAAATGTGCTTTGTGTAAATAATACATTTTTATTCGAAATCTAAAAGAATACATATCCAATAATAGATAAGAAGTATTAAATTCATTTTGGCCTTATGAAATGAAGGATTATACAATGTCACCTCAATTTTAATGAACAATTATTTGAAACTTTGAACTAAATTCAGTAGAATACATACTATAGTGGTGCATAAGATTTGAAGAAAAAATAAATTTCTAACTATATTAAAACATATAAAGGATAAACAGTCTGAACATTTTTTTCTTAATTATTTTCGAAATGTGAGTAATTTTTCAATTGCAGGTAAGATTTTTTGTAAAACAAAAATTTCTCCCCACTCCTTTATATGAGGATTTTTCAAAGTGATTTGCCAAAAGTATGTCCTGAGACAGAGCCAGATAAGTACATGTCCCAAAAGAGAGAGTTTTGTAAAGAATAAGTGCTCACATTATTTTTGTAAAGCTATCTGCACACACTGTGGGGTTTTCTGTTTGGATAAATTTGTTTCTGTTTATAATCTCTTGAAAATATACTTTGCAGAGTATTATGCTATAACTCAGTGTTAGAAATGTTTGCCTCCCATCACATATATTTAGAATATAAATTAAAAGATATATAAACATTTTAAAAACAAGCTTATGTTACTGATTACTTGGGCCTTTTAAAAATTCAGTTTATTTTTTAAAACAAAACAGATTTTCGTGCCATTGAGCTTAACTGTCAATGACAAGTTTTGGTAATGAATATTCCTGTTATCTATCTTTAAAATTTGGGGTTTGTGTATAGTTCAACCAGCTAACCAAATACTAAACATGTTTGAACATATCTCAGAAGTGGCTAAATATGTCACTATAAGGATATTTATTGGAAACTATAAAGTTATTCAATTTTTTATTGTTCTTAATAACATTAGACTAAGTTTTTTTGCACTATTTCTGCCTGTTAGATTTTTACTCTATATAGAATTATGAAAAACCTAAATATGTAGATATTTCACAACAAGCCAAAATGTGTTATTGTCTACAGAACTGCCTTGTAGCATTCCCATTTTAAGGAGCATGGTTCAAGCACTCGCTGAAATTTTCTTTTCTTTGAAAATTTAAGTTTTCCTTCCACTCCCAAATTAATTCTGTGCATCTTATTCAAAACTGTGAACATTTGATTTGACAGCAACCATCTCTCTAGCCTTTCTGTCTCTTTCCTTGCATCCAGCCCTAATAAGCTATCACCAGTCCTTACAAGAAGAAAAAGTCTATGCCCAAGCAACATTCACTTTGTCTTGAACTCATTGAGATATCATGAATAGAACTGAATTGACTTAATGTTTTAAATAAAATACAGTGATCCTAGTAAGGCAATGGCCTTGATAACAGAGAAAGTGATAAGCACTTTGTTCCAAGGGATTTCTCCCACAAATAATGCTAGTATAAGAAATCACATATAATAGTTTGAACTAAAAAAAGAAAAAGACCAACAAAAATGTGCATTGCCACAGTAATTTAGAATTTACATCTTCTATAAATAGCTCTTTAGTCTTTTTAACATATGGACAAAAGGTAGACTGTAGACTACAGTCTGTCTGTCTGTCTCTCTCTCTCTCTCTCTCTCGCACACACAAACACACAAGAATTAAGGCAAACTTCCAGATACTTTTATAATGATATTTTAAAATCTATAGCTCTAACTATAGTATCGCAAACTACAAAAGCAAAGCAAACATCTAGATGCTTTAATAATGATCTTTTGAAAACTACAAATGTATTGCTGGGTATTTTAGGAAGAATGATTTGAGGGGAGTGTAGGACTGGATTCTGACATAGCCTAACAACCTTACTGAATCCTGGCAATAGAGATGCCATTAGCAGAGAATCTCCTCCACAGCACCCTTTCCTAGCAATCTGCTTCAGCTCTTCAGTGAATCGCCACAAGGAGGTTCCACATTGAAATCGGCACATGGAGAACTCAAAAGAAACCCACTACCCACTCTACTCTTCAGGCCTCGTTGCCAAAGAGCCACCAGAGAACAACAGCACTCAGCCACTCTGTCCCCATATTTCAATTAGTAGGCAAGCGATTCTAAAACTGTACACTATCAGGATCGTAGAATACTTGGGCAAGACAGAGCTTCGTAGACTGCACAGTCCAATTTCTTCCTTACTTCTTTACTACCTAAGTTAAAATCTTTGTCTCTCTCTCCCTACACACGCACACACACACACACACACACACACACAGAGAGAGAGAGAGAGAAACCGATGAGACAGGAAGGGGGAGAGATTTTCTTAAGGCCAGGCTGCAAGTTAGATCAGAGCTGGAATTAGAACCCAAATCTCATACCTAGAGGCAGCCAACTGCTATTCTAGACTCAGGACAAATCTGCTTCAGTGTCATGAATTCTACATATGCTAAATTGGGCATTCATATTTTATCTGAGGTTGCCTGCTATTGACTCCTAAAGGAACCCAAGAAAACCACCTTTCTGAGCCTTTAATCACTCTGCCAGTTCTAAGCTGAAAACTCAAGGCAAGTTACTTAACATCTCTGGGCTCTTTCCTCATCTAAAATTCATGGGTTGAACTGCAGACCTCGGAGGAACTTTCCAGTTCTAAAAATTCTGCTTTTCATCTACTGTTTTATGCTTCATTCTTGATGTTTGCAATTTTCACTAGGTGGCAGGATTCCACCATCACATTACGAAAGGATTTTCAGATGATGCCTGGAAGCAAAAAGAAGTTTCAAAGAAACTTCTTTCTTCGCAAGGGACAGTAAAAAAAAAAAAAAAAAGTAAAAGCCAGAGGGAAACAATAACTACAAAAAAAAAAAAGTAAAAGCCAGAGGGAAACAAACAATAACTACAAAGGCAATGGCCCATGTATTTCATAAAGATCTGTACCCATTTTTAATATAAGCATAAAATAGGAAATTAATCCCATGCTCTTGCATGTTCTTCAATACAATACTATAATTTGCAATTTGATGATAAGGTTAGGTAAAAGTTTGCTTAGTTTTGTGCATTTTAAGTTTTATTTTAGCTGAATACCAATTAGAGAATACCAGATCCCCTTGGGCTAACCAGTAATGCAGGCAATCTAATGGCAATAAAAACTTAAAGCATTTTAAATAGTTATTAATGTGTTACAAAGTTACCTCTTAGTTACTTATAATATATTTAGATTATCTTCTAAGTTTATTTTTGAGATCTTGACCAAAAGAATACATAAGAAGGAATACAGCACTTGGATTTTTGCATTTATTTGTCAAATCCTTAAAAGGGTATTCTTTAAAATAGATTTTATGACACTTCATCATAGTTTTAAAATTATTGCCCAAAATTGGCCTTTTCATGAATGCTGCATAATAAATGTCACTACCAACACTCTATATGAGTCCCCAAAATAGCCAAGCAAAGTCGTTATGCTGAACTGAGCGTTTCTCCTCTGCCAGAGCCAAGTGAAGTGACATGAAACAATAACTCAACTGAACATTCTAAAATTGCCTGGAAGAAACGCTCCCCAGTGTCTTGCTTGTTGTCAGAAGAACATGGTTAAGCAGGCCTTTTCCTCAGCTGATAAATATGGCATTCTTCCCACCCACCCCTCATCGATTGCAAGTTAATTACATAGGATGTGGCCCATTACTCTCCAAAGTTTCTTAGAAAATAACTCACTTCCTAGAAAAAATCTTAATATCCGCAGCAAAATCAAACTAATACTTAGACTTCTGCATCAGAACTTGAAAACACCATCAACAGGTTGCTTTCATTCCTTCCTTCCTAGCACAGAGCCGTGACACTTCGTTCAGGTCCTACCTTTGCAACTTGTAAGGGCTGCTTCTGCTCCTTGCCACCTTGCAATCTGAACCCCCAGGGCGCCCCTCCAGTCATGGAAATGCAGATAAAATCCCCCGTGCCCATGTTTTCCTTTTAGTTGGGCAGCATGAAGAGCTTGAAAAGACAGACGAAGCTTGGGTGCGGTAGAGGATGCGCACTCAGCTTCGGGCGCCTGCCGAGGACGCAGGACGGGGTAACGCAGAGCGTCCTCCGCTGCTGCAGCCGCTGCCCCAGCCGCTGCCCCAGCCGCCGCCCCAGCCGCCGCCCCAGCCGCCTGCTGCGAATTTGTGCGGCTAATGGGCTCATTCTCAAGGAGGCAGAGGCGCTCGCAGCATCCAGGACACAGCCCACTCTTGCGTCACTCTCCTTTGCTCGGCCCACCTTCAGGGAAAGGAAAGCAGCTTCACACACAGGAGAATGTCCTCACGTGGGGCGAGATAAGGGAAAGGAGGACGGAAGGGAGAGCCAAAGTTCTCTTGCACTAACAGATTAAATCCAAGCAGTTAAAGGTATAAGTATGATTGAAAAACTTACATTTAATAATTCTGTAAATAGTAAAGGACACATGAAGGTTTAATCTCTACGCCATGAATGACGTCCTAAAATTTGAGCGTTCAGAATTCAACTACTAGAGGATTAGATTCTCTCAAATAAATGTTTTGAGAATTGCCACATTTATGAATGGAACAGACAAAAAAGAGTTAAAGTGAGTTAAATTACTACTTTTCTGTCTGCAGTCTGCTGAATTATTCCTATAAGAGGAAACAAAAGAAAGCACAAACTTTTTGTTAATAAACCTCCAACTCTGAAAAGTACCTTTCTGAACCGTATATTTAGAGAAAGGGGAAGAGAAGAGACAGAAAGGGAGAGAGAAAGAGAGAAAATGAATATGAATTTTTCTCCTGGAAACTACATTCTTATAATTACATCTATTGCATAGGTTGGGGTATGTTAAATTTTAACGCGTTTTGTTTTCTTTCTACCTGCTGATCTTCTTAAACCTAAACCCAATAGTCAACTGCATAAAATGTACAATGTCACCTACAGGTTTCTTATTTTCACAGTTTGTCATCCCCTGTCATGAATCTGGGTGGTCCAATATAAAAGTAGATTTTGTATATTCCAAATATTTAAATGTTTTAAATCTGAATACAATCTGCCAAAAATGTACAAATGGGACGTTTTAATTTTCCCATAATACTTTTGTTTTCCATAACATTCATCCACATAAAAACATACTAAATAAGGAAGAGCCTGGGAAAGTTAGTTTGTGTTACTTGTGGTACCAAACAAAAGTGATTTCCAGACACACTGCCTGTTTCAGCACTAAGAAGCACTATATACAGTAAGTCCTCACTTAAAACGTCACAGATAGGTTCATGGAAACTGTGACTTTAAAACCAATTTTACCATAGACTAATTGATAAAAACAAGGTTTAGTGACTACAGTCTATTTCTGGCCACAAAGACATCACCAAACTTCTAAATAAGATTAAAACACTTCTAATATTAAACACGGAAGTAAATGTCAGCTACACGTGCGTTTAAGAAAGATTAATAAAAACAAGATAATCATTGACCAATTTTTGGTGAATCAGTGAGTGAGGGCAGCTGTAGTGGTGGTGGATTCAATCAAGGAATAAATGTTCACAAAGGGAAAATGATAAGGAGTACCTCCTGTCACAATGCAGTTCAAAACCATCACAAATATAGCAGGCTCACTGAGCAATTTCATATGGCATCATTTATTGTCATGCATTTGTGTGATTAACATATATTTTATGAATTTTTATTTAACAATAATTTGCATCCATACATTCATTCCTCCTTCAACCCACTTATTCCAATTCAGGGTCTCCAGTGGCTTGAGCCTCTCCCTGCAGCTTAGGGCGCAAGGCAGGAACCAGCCCTGGACAGCCCTGACCATCTCATCAGAGGACACACACACACACACACACACACACACACACACACTCACTCAGACGGGGACCATTTAGACATGCCAGTTCATCTCATGAGCACAGCTTTGGGATGTGACAGGAAACCAGAGGACCTGGAGAAAACCCATATAGACATGGGGAGAGCTTTCAAACTCCATACAAACAGTGGCCCCAGCTGGAAATACATTTTTTTTCTCATCAATGTTGTCATGAAACAATGTTCAATAAAATGGCATTATTCAAGGACCTGTGGTACAATGAACATTTTACACAGCCCATGCTCCCCAGAAGCCAAAGGCATCAAGTGATTTTATTTGTGACTTATCACTGGAGTAAGGACAATGACATCAGAGATTGTGGCACTGGAAGAGATCCTTTGAAGGTCATGAGGGCCAGATACTCATCCCAAGTTTGATTCTCTTCGGAAACACGAATTGACTTTCCAAGTCTTTCCTTTAAACAATAGTTACAAGAGACATCATAAAATATGAGCTTTGAGACTAATTACAATAGCAAAGACTTGGAACCAACCCAAATGTCCATCAACGATAGACTGGATAAAGAAAATATGGCACATATACACCATGGAATACTATGCAGCCATAAAAAAGAATGTGTTAATGTCCTTTGCAGGGACATGGATGAAGCTGGAAGCCATCATTCTCAGCAAACTAACACAGGAACAGTAAACCAAACACCGCATGTTCTCACTCATAAGTGGGAGTTGAACAATGAGAACACATGGACACAAGGAGGGGAACATCACACACTGGGGCCTGTCGGAGGGTGGGGTGCAAGGGGAGGGAGAGCATTAGGACACATAATGCATGCGGGGCTTAAAACCTAGATTACGGATTGATAGGTGCAGCAAACCACCATGGCACATGTATACCTATGTAACAAACCCGTACGTTCTGCACATGTATCCCAGAACTTAAGGTAAAAATTTTATAAAAATGAGCTCTGAGAACAAAGGAAAAAAACACTTTCATATTTGTTCTTTTTACTTTTTCATGTCCCTTCTGCTTCTCAACCCACTCAAGTCTAGCTTGAAATTAATGACAGTGTCCTCCTTAAATCATTTCTCCCTTAGGCTTCTAGGGCCCAGCAAGCTCTAGGCTTTCTTCTTACCTCTCTACCCACTCTTACTGAAGATTTACTCTGCAGGAACTTGAAATATAATGTTGTATTTATTTTCAAAGCAACTGTGCTAGATAGGTATTAGTGTTTCTCTTTTACTGGTAATTAACTATGCTTTAAATCCTAAGCGATAGAGCCAGGGTTTGAACTTTTGTCTGCCCAAATTTGTCTGCCCTAATACCTATTCTTAATCATTGCTATTCTGCCTCTAGGTCTTATGTATTCCCTGATGCTCATCTCATGCATCCAATTATCCATTAAGACCTATGGATCTGACTGTGTGCAGTGCCTGAGGCCTGTAATCCCAGCATTTGAGGAAGACCAGGTGGGCAAGGTGGGCGGATCACTTGAGATCAGGAGCTCAAGACCAGCCTGGCCAACATGGTGAAACCTCGTCTCTCCTAAAAGTACAAAAATTAGCTGGGTGTGGTTTTGCACACCTATAATCCCAGCTACTCGGAGGCTGAGGCAAGAGAGTTGCTTGAACCTGGGAGGCGGAGGTTGCAGTGAGCCGAGATCGTGCCACTGCACTCCAGCGTGGGCAATACAGCAAGACTCCATCTGAGAAAAAAAAAAAAAAAAAAAGAGACCTATGGATCTAACTTCTAAATAGTTTAGAAATCTGCTCCTTCCCTCATTTCCTACTCCCGAGACCACGTCTATCTCTGACCTAGACTTCAACAGTCTCCTAACTGTTGTCTGTATTCCAGGCTTGTTTCCACCCTCAATTCATTTTTTACTATAAAACCAGGGTGAAATTTTGAAATATAACGTCTATGTTATTTTTCCTATGGTTCAAATCTTCAAGGGCGCCCATATAAAGTCCGAACTTTTTTACATGGAAACACTTTCTGCCTCCCACTCCCTACTTCTTCCACCTTGTTGCTTACTACCCCTACCTTGGATTTTATGATTCAGACACACAGAAGTACTGTTCTTTTCTCAAACTTGATTTTTTGTTTCACCTGCTTAGGCATTTCTCCAAGCTATTCAGTCCTTGTCCACACATAAATCACCTAATAATTCCTCCTTATCCTCCGGCCTCAGATTAGAGATCACATTCTCCAGGAAGACTTTCCCGACCTTCCCGGTGTCTAGGTTAGGTGTTCCTTCCGCGTGCTACTATCACTCTGTACTTTCCCTCTCAGTCTAACGGTCTCTTAAGTTGTCTGAATCCTATGCTAGGTTATTAACCCTGTGAGATTAGGAGTCATTGCTGACTTATTCAGAATTCTATCCCCAAGTCTAATAGCTCCTGATGAATGATTGGTGCCCAATTAATATAAGTAAAAAAATTAAATAAGAGTTTCCAGAATAAAGACATAGAAAAGAGAGACAAAGTGTTCTAATTTATTCTTTTCTTTACTTTGTTAGACTTGGAACATTTGAAATAGACCAAAATTCCTCAATTATACTCCTTAGAAACCGTGTGGAATAGGTAGTGGCCACCTCCCTAACATTCTATTTCCCATTGGTTAGTAGCTATTGGTTTAGGTAGAATTGATCCTCCCACCTCAGCAGTGTGGTTGATCTAAGGCAATCAGAGTAATTCTTCCTCCTTAACACAGAGATACGTACAAAACCTAGGCCAAAATCAAAGAGATTCCCTTGGCCTGAGTGATTAATTCATGTATGTTCCAATCACAGGGAAGCTCAAGACTTCTCTGGATTGCTGTCAGGGCAAGGCCCCTTCTCCATGGATATTGATTCGCAGCTAATGGAGAAAGCCAATGTGAGGACAAAACCACCACAAGGTGTGTTGGGAGAGACAGTCAGTCCTTCATGGGTCTCTAGTGCTTCTATATGTCTTTCTGGGTATGCCAGAATGCAACGTCCTGATGCCTTTTTTCCTGAGCCATTTCTCAGGATTACGTTTACAGCAAGCAACCTTGAGAAAAAAGATAATATCTCAATCTGAAACAAAGAGCAGATTTGCTAACTCATTATTATAAAAGCAATGAATTATCTAAGCTCAATGCCCCCTAGCTGTGATACAAACCCACTGTGTGTGTAGCATCCATCTGGGTCATATTGTGTCACCCTTCTGGGGCTTGGGGCAAGGTGAACTGATACAAACATGCTGATGTTTCTGCGGCTTGCAGAGCCCTGAGTAGTAAAGTTCTTTGTCTCTGACCCAGAAGTTTCATATGTTCTTCCAGCACCTATGAAACAGTAACAAGCTAATTTAGTAGCCTGTAAGGACAGTAAAATCAAATCCCAGACCTAACAGGGTGAAACTGAGAAATGAGAAGAAAAATGAAACCAGAGCCCTGATCGAAGAGCACATAAGCCTGACTCCTTTTATTTTATTTGGGTTTTAAGAATAAAAACAAGAGCAAAAAAGAAAAATCTATTTTCTAAAAAAAAAATGGCTGAAGTCATGTTGACAATGGTCTTCTGGGACTAACTCCAATTCTATGCCATTTAAATGATTTAACAATGTATCAGATACTTTGTTTTATACTACCATTTATTCATTCACTCAAGTAATTATTTATTTAACAAATAATACCTATTCTATCTTTCCCCATTTTGATAGCACTGTAAGATTTCTGGCCTAACATGAACTGAGAGAGCACATTATGAAGCACATATATTCCATTAGGAATGACTTATTCTACAATAATTTCATATTGGCTACCTATGCCTGGCTTGTGCCTCTTTTTTATTTTCCTAATTCAATTTTCACTCAAAAACATCATTACTTTCTATTTTGAGCTAATGTCTATGACTGCTTCCTAATTATTCAAAGAACTAGAAGTTACTCTTCATTATGAATAAAATGGTAAAAATTTTTGGAGAAAAATAAAGCATTACAGCAAGGAAGTAAACATTATTATAAAATTATGTGAAATTTAAAATGCCAAAACCAGGAAAGATGCATCATGATTTTAATATCTAAAGCAAGCCTAAGTCTTCCTGTCCTTTTGGGCCATCAAATCTTCCTGCTTATTGAAAGGTCTTTAAAAAAAAAACAAACAGGCCAGGCACAGTGGCTCATGCCTGTAATCCCAGCACTTTGGGAGGCCTAGGTGGGCAGATCACAAGGTCAGGAGATCGAGACCATCCTGGCTAACACGGTGAAACCCTATCTCTACTAAAAATACAAAAAATTAGCTGGGCGTGGTGGCGGGTGCCTGAAGTCCCAGCTACTTGGGAGGCTGAGGCAGGAGAATGGCGTGAACCCAGGAGGTGGAGCTTGCAGTGAGCCGAGATCATGCCACTGCACTTCAGCCTGGGCGACAGAGCAAGACTCCGTCTAAAAAAAAAAAATTAGCAGGCATCTTACAGCATTAACTAATATATTTATGTGAATGTAGTTTGAATGGCTCAACAAGTAAAAACCCCATGTATTAAAGCCCTCTTAGGATACATGTCTATTAAAAGTTTCATTTTCAAAAAGTATGCTTTATAAAGGTGTGTGGGGGGTGTGTGTGTGAGAGAGAGAGCACATATTTTAGGATAATGAAGTTGAGATAAATAAACATATTAGGCATTTTATATTTCCAAAAGATTGAAGGGTATTTGTCTGTAATGTCAAGGAATGAAATGACAATGTTGACTCAATGTCTATTGACTATAGTTTTGCTACTTTATGTTTTTACTAATAAATATTGCATGTTTTACATTTGAAGAAATACTGAATTATCTGAAGCATCAGAAAGAGTAAAGATAATTTTTAGGGAAAAATGTAATGTCAATGAATTACTGAAAATGAAATTTAAACAATAGCTTCTATATTTTTTAAGGAATCAAATCATTTTCTCATGGGTTGTGATTATTTGGAACAGCCGCTAAATTGTACCCCCCAAAATCAGTGTTAAAATTTGGAGCCTTGAAATAATGTATTTTGTTGTTGTTTCATTTTACTTCCCCCCAAGAAAAAGTGACCGACAACAATAAGAGGTAAAATTATATATATGGGAAGAAATTAATATCCCAGACAAAGATAGCAAAGTCTTTAAAATGCCATTGTTAACCTATGAAAGAAACATGCTGGTTGGGGTTAATTGCAAATAACAGAACTTTATCATAAGTGCCAGATAGATAGATCATCAACAGGATGGATAAACACTTGAGGACCTATATTTAATAGTTATGCAACTCTCTGATTATTGGAGAATCACACATTTATCATGTACTGGGCACACTAGGGGCTGATGCAACTGGAATACTTCTGTGGTTTCCAGGAATGAAACTCGCGCCCCTCCATGAAAAGCCATCTGAGCAGGTGGGGTGGTGCTCTGTAGCATTCCAAAGAGGGAGAGAATGAGCAGTGTGAAAAAAGAAGCCCTCAAACCCTACCCAAAACATTTTCCCTATGATCTATGTGCCCTCTCTCACTTGGAAGCCGAACGTGGCTTAGGGAAAAAGTACCACTGCTACTACTGCCAGTGATTTAAAGTTCTGCCATAGAGGCTCGCAGTCGTAAGGGGACGCTCCCCGGCAACTCTTACTTTTACATAAAGCCCAGGGCTGTTGCCTTGCTCCCCCTCAGGGCATAAGAAAATGTATTACTGTGCTAGGGCTCCATAACAAACACCACGGATTGGGTGGCCTAAGCAACAGAAGTTTATTCTTTCACATTTGGGGGTCTGGAAATCTGAGATCAAGGTGTCAGCAGGCTGGTTCCTTCTGAGACTCTCTCCTTGACTTGCAGATGGTCACTTCCCTCTGGCTTTGCATGGTCTTCCCTCTGGACAGGTCTATATCTTAATCTCTTCTTCTTCTTCTTCTTCTTTTTTTTTGAGACGGAGTTTTGCTCTTGTCACCCTGGCTGGAGTCCAGTGGTGCGATCTTGGCTCCCTGCAACCTCCACCTCCCGGGTTCATGCCATTCTCCTGCCTCAGCCTCCCAAGTAGCTAGGACTACAGGTGCCCGCCACCACGCCTGGCTAATTTTTTGTATTTTTAGTAGAGACGGGGTTTCACCTTGTTAGCCAGGATGGTCTCGATCTCCTGACCTTGTGATCCACCCACCTAGGCCTCCCAAAATACGGGGATTACAGGCATGAGCCATCGTGCCCGGCCCTTAACCTCTTCTTATAAGAACACCAGTCATATTGGAATAGGGCCCACCCTGAAGACCTCATTTTAATTTAATTATCTCTTTAAAGACCCTTTCACAAACACAGTCATGTTCTGTTTTACTAATAAATATTGCATGTTTTACATTTAAGTAATACTGAATTACCTGAAACATAAGAAAGTTTACTCTTTTATGTAAAAGTAAGAGTTGCTGGGGAGCGTCCCCTTACGACTGTGAGCCTCTATGGCAGACCTTTAAATCACTGGCAGTAGTAGCAGTGGTAGTTTTTCCCTAAATTTTAAGGAAAAATGTAATGTCAATGAATTACTGAAAATAAAATTTAAATAGTAGCTTGCATAATTTTTTTTTTTCTGAAACAGAGTCTCGCTCTGTCACCCAGGCTGGAGTGCAGTGGCGCGATCTCAGCACACTGCAACCTCCACCTCCTGGGTTCAAGCAATTCCCTGCCTTAGCCACCTGAGTAGCTGGGATTATAGGGGCCCGCCACCACGCCCAGCTAATTTTTGTATTTTTAGTAAAGATGGGGTTTCACCATCTTGGCCAGGCTGGTCTTGAACTCTTGACCTCGTGATCCACCTGCCTTGGCCTCCCAAAGTGCTGAGATTACAGGTGTGAGCCACTGCGCGCAGCCAGCTTCTATGATTTGAAATGAACAAAAACATTTTTTTCATGGATCATGATTATTTGGAACTGCCACTAAATTATACCCCCCAAAATCAGTGTTAAAATCTGGAGCTTTGAGGTACTGGGGATTAGGTCTTCAACATATGAACTTGGAAGGACATAATTCCCCCCATAACAAGAAAGCACAGCATACAGACAGCCTAACTGCTTATTAGTTTCTTCCCAATGCACAAAGTATATAAAATAACCATGACAGAATAATTTTTCAGATTTTGATCATTTTGTTGGTTCTTCAGATTTTCTCCTTCTTCTTACTCCGAGCAAGGAGCCAGACCCTTACAATTTCCGTACCTCAGGGACTTTTGCTGAGCAGGAAAAGAAGGTGATAACAGTGATTCCCAGTTTTGTAAGGCCTAACCTTCATGAAATGATGATGCAAGGGGTCTCAGAGGGAAAGAAAGGGGAGCACCGTTGAGAGAAGTAAGGAGGGATTCTGTCCTGACAGGGATGATCTGCTGCTCCTGGGTCTCTAAAGTAGTGCAGACCTCCGTGCTGCTGACAGGCAACAGGCCCCAGAAGCAAACGGCTGCAGGGTCTCGGGGGGAGGCGGGACATCAAGGGCAGGGCTGCCAACCCCGCCAACATTCTTCAGCCACATGCAAGTCACAAAAGTTGCAGTTAGGTACCTGACTGCTGGCCAAGACCACGGACAGTTCAGTGACCAGTGAGGGCAAATGATTGGTGACCTGCTGCTCTGTTGAACCCCAAGAACTTTGCAGCCCCTGGTGTTTTAGTCTGTTCGGACTGCCATAACAGAATATCATACACTGGGCGATTTAAACCACAGAAATTGTATTTCCCACAGGTCTGGCAGCTGGGAAGTCTAAGATCAAAGTGCTGCTAGGTCCAGTGTCTGCTGAGAGCCCTCTTCCTGGTTTGTAGATGACTGTCTTCTCATTGTGTCCTCACATAGCAGAAACATAGAGAAAGATCATCTCTCTTGTGTCTCTCTTCTTACAAGGACACTAATCCATTCACAAGGGCTCTATCCTCATGAGCTAATTACCTTCCAAAGGCCCCACTTCCAAATACACACTGGGGATTTAGGATTCAACATATGAATTTCAGGGGAGACAAAAACGTTCAGTTCATAGAGCCTGGGGAAGAGGGGGCCCTAACCATGTCTGAATTGGCACTTCAGTGTTCGGAATTGGTTCATTCCAGTGGGTTCATGGTCTCGCTGACTTCAACGATGAAGCCACAGACCCTTACGGTGAGTGTTACAGTTCTTAAAGATGGCGTGTCCAGAGTTTGTTCCTTCAGATGTTCAGATGTGTCCGGAGTTTCTTCCTTCTGGTGGGTTCGTGGTCTTGTTGACTTCAGGAGTGAAGCCGCAGACCTTCACAGTGAGTGTTACAGCTCTTAAAGGTGGCGCCTCTGGAGTTGCTCATTCCTCCCGGTGGGTTCGTGGTCTTGCTGACTTCAGGAGTGAAGCCACAGACCTTCGCAGTGAGTGTTACAGCTCTTAAAGGTAGTACGGACCCAAAGAGTCAGCAGCAGCAGGATTTATTGCAGTGAGGAAAACAACAAAGCTTCCACGGCGCAGAAGGGGACCCGAGCAGGTTGCCGCTGCTGGCACTGGTGGCCAGCAGTTTAGTCTCTTATTTGGCCCCACCCATATCCTGCTGATTGGTCCATTTTACAGAGTGCTGATTGGTGCATTTTTACAGAATGCTGACTGGTGTGTTTACAAACCTTTAGCTAGACACAGAGGGCTGATTGGTGCGTTTTTACAGAGTGCTGATTGATGCGTTTATAAACCTTTAGCTAGACACAGAGCACTGACTGGTGTGTTTACAATGCTTTAGGTAGACAGAAAAGTTCTCCAAGTCCCCATCTGACCCAGAAGCCCAGCCGGCTTCACCTCTCCCTTCCACCAACTCAGTGAGATGGAGAACTAGGGTTGAAGTAAATTGATTTAAGTGATAAAATAATATTCTTTTTGTTTTATTTCATTTTATTTATTTTTTTAACTTTTATTTTAGGTTCAGGGGTACATGTGCAAGTTTGTTATACAGGTAAATTGCATATCATAGGGATTTGTGCACAGATTATTTTGTCACCCAGGTAATAAGCATAGTGCATAGATGGTTTTTCAATCCACACCCTTCACCTACCCTCCACCCTCAAGTAGGCCCTGATGTCTATTGTTCCCCTTTTTGTGTCAATATTTACTCAGAGTTTAGCTCCCACTTATAAATGAGAACATGCGATATTTGGTTTTCTGTTCCTGTGTTGGTTTGCTGAGGATAATGGCCTCCAACTCCATCCGTGTTGCTGCAAAGGACATAATCTCATTCTTTTCATGGCTGCATAGTATTCCTTTTTCTATATGTACCATATTTTCTAAACGAGTCTAATGGTGACGGGCATTTAGATTGATTCCAAGTCTTTGCTATTGTGACTAGTGCTGCAACAAACATTCACATGCATGTATCTTTATGGTAGAACAATTTATATTCCTTTGGGTGTATACCCAATAATGGAATAGCTGGGCTGAATGGTAATTCTGTTTTAAGTTTTTTGAGGATTTGCCACCCTGCTTTTCACAATGTCTGGACTAATTTACACTCCCACCAGCAGTGTGTAAGTGTTCCCTTTTCTCCACAACCTCACCAGGATCTGTTATTTTTTGACTTTTTAATAGTAGCCATTCTGACTGGTGTGAGATAGTATTTCATTGTGGTGCTGATTTGCATGTCTGTAATGATCAGTGATGTTGATTTTCTTTTCATATGCTTGTTGGCTGCGTGTATGTCTTCTTTTGAAAAGTGTTTGTTCACGTCCTCTGCTCACTTTTTAATGGGGTTCAGTTTTTGCTTGTAAATTTGTTTAAGTTATTTATAGATTCTGATTAGACCTTTGTCAGATGCACAGCTTGCAAATATTGTCTCCCATTCTGTAGGTTGTCTGTTTACTCTCTTAATAGTTTCTTTTGCTGTGCAAAAGCTCTTTAGTTTAATTGGGTCCCATTTGTCAATTTCTGTTTTTGTAAAAATTGCTTTTGGTGTCTTCCTCATGAAATTTGCCTGGTCCTGTATCCAGAAAGGTATTTCCTAGGTTGTCTTCCAGGGTTTTTATAGTTTCAGGTTTGATATTTAATCCATCTTGAGTTGATTTTTGTTTATGGTGTAAGGAAGGGGTAAAACAATATTCTTGAGCAAACTAAAAACACATTTATGTGCTTTTAAGTTTATAGTTCATTCATTCATTTGAAAAGCATCTGAAGGCCAGGTGCAGTGGCTCCCTGCAATCCCAGCATTTTTGAAGGCTGAGACAGGAGGGTTGCTTGGACCCAGGATTTCAAGACCAGCCTAGGCAACATAGGGAGACCTTGTCTCTAAAAAAAAAAAAAAAAATTTTAATTAGTTGGGCAGAGTGAGCATAGTGGCATGTACCTGTAGTCCAAGCTACTCAGGAGGCTGAGGTTGGAGGATTGCTTGAGCCTGGGAGGTCAAGGGTGCAGTGAACCATGATTATGCCACTGCACTCCAGTGCAACAGAACAAGACCCTGTCTCAAAAAAAAAGAAGGAAGAAAGAAAAAAAAGGAAAAGAAAAGGGAAGGGAAGGGAAAGAGAGAGAGGCAGAAAGAAAGGAAGAAAAAGAAAGAAAGAAAGAAAGAAAGAGAAAGAGAAAGAAAGGCAGAAAGAAAAGAAAGAAAAAAGGAAAAGAAAAGAAAGAAAGAAAGAAAAAAGGAAAAGAAAAGAAAAGAAAAAAGAGAAAAGAAGAGAAGGAGGAGGGAGGGAGGGAGGGAAGGAAAAGTATCTGAACAAATAAATGCTGGGTGCTGTTCTAAGTTCAGGTGACCTACCTATGAGCCACAAAGGAAAGATGCGTCCTTGGCATCTTGGAGACTACATTTTACTGGAGAAGCCAGACAATAAATAAGTAAACAAAAGAGTTTCAGAGAGAAATGAGGGTTAACAAAGAAATAAAGCAGGGTGATATGGCAGAGCGCGATGGGAGTAACACAACACATAAGGTGATCAAAAACCCCTCCCTGAGCTGAGACACAAATAGCTGAGACACAAACTGACAAGGAGACAGTTACTTGAAAAGAAGGAAGAGTGGGAGGCAGGGCAAAACATGCTTTGTCAACACGAAGAACAGATGAAGACTAGTGCAATTGAAGTGTGGTGGATTCCTACCTATTACCAGAGAACAATTTAATACGACGTTGACGAAGCTGAGCCTCTTGGGCCCTCACTTTCAGAATCCCTTCAGGAATCTGAAGGACCCCAGCATGTGCTCACATGTTCATATGCCTTTGTAAAATCTGCCAAAGTAAATACTTAAACCAAATTTGGTTAAGATTGTTGTTAACTCTAACTTCCCCTTCTCATGGTACTGGAGTAGCCAGAGCAATTTTGGAATCCAAGCTAAAGGGAAGATGAGTTGAGGATTTGTTCAGTTTGGGTTTAGTGGAATATATGTATGTGATTTGAAATTGCATTCATGTAAAGTTATTGCCACTGCCCATTGAAGAAATGAACAGCTTCCAGTCATACTTCTATCATGTGCCAATTCACCCAGCGTGGAAACATTAAAGGGCAGAGGTTTACCACAACACCAACACATTGTAAGATGCAGACACTGTAAGTATTTGGGTAGTTGAAAAGTTGAAAGGTTGAAATGTACAGAGCCAGAAGGTAGTCGTTGGAAAACGCTTCTAATCATCAAAAATAAAAAATGTCAGTGAATGATTCATCTCTCATTAAGGTGTAGTCAAATACAAAGGATTCCCTTTTCAGGAACATGCTAGATAACGGAAGCACACACAATCATAATCACATCATACATTTTTATGGCTATCAGGAGAAATATAATTTATCAGAATTCCTATGTTTTGGGGCACAAACCTGCAGCCATGTTACAGTGATGACATCTGTATAGGAAGTTACATGTTGTGTACAATCCAATGATCAATATTAAAAAACTAATTTTGATAAACCATGCTATAGGTTAATGTAAAATATGATATTACAAAATTATTGTCATATAAAATATCAGAGTATTCAACCAAAAAAATAGAGAAAATGTATGTCAAATGGTTAATAAAAATACTGTTATTCCAATCTAAATGCCCATCAATGATAGACTGGATAAAGAATATGTGGTACATATACACGATGGAATACGATGTAGCCATGAAAAGGAATGATATCATGTCCTTTGCAGGGACATGGGTGGAGCTGGAAGCCGTTATCCTCAGCAAACTAACACAGGAACAGAAAACCAAATACCGCATGTTCTCACTTGTAAGTGGGAGCTGAATGATGAGAACATATGGACACATGGTGGGGGAACAACACACAGTGGGGCCTGTCAGGTGGGGAGAGCATCAGGAAGAAGAGCTAATGGATGCTGGGCTTAATACCTGGGTGACGGGATGATCTGTGCAGCAAACTACCATGGCACACGTTTACATATGTAACAAACCTGCACATCCTGCACATGTACCCCCAAAGTTAAACAAAAAGTTGGAAAAAACTACAGTCATTTATCTAAATTTTGTGTATTTTTGCAGCATTGTGTGTTTGTGGTATTTATCATCTTTTAAAAAACTTGAAATTTTTGGTTTTTTCTCATTTTAAATAAATATCTGGTTTCATGTTTAATTTTATAATTATAATTTGTATTCTTTTTCTTAAAAGCCTTCCACACCACCATTGAATTGTAACAGTTTAGACCCCACAAAGCCTCTATCTACTCTTTCCCAGTTTACTTACAGCAAGGAGGTCCACAGCAGGGAAAAAAGGCAAAACTTATCCAGCTATAAAAAGAGCCACGGTTCAGTCACAGGGCTAGTTTCAGGTATATCAGATGCACAGTTGTATCACATGATGTCCACTGGTTTTAGTTCTAGTTTATTTTGATTTTTTAAATATATGTCACACAAATTAGGAGAGAATTTTGCCTTTTAACAGGGATTAATTTGTGTAATTTTTTCCATAGATAAAATCAACACTTTAGATCATTATTATTTATTTGGCCCTCTTCTGACCTTTTAATTTTCCACATCATTCTTCCTATCCCGTCTGTTACTTTATAGTTTTACAAAGTGAATTAAAATGTCTGCTTTGCCCTTAGGCTTCTAGAAGCTAATAATGTTAAACATAAATAATATTTACATTTATAATGTCAAATGAATATTTAAACAGTTGCAATAGTAGTATTTAAAATGCCTAATAACATAACATTACCTGACTTTAAATTATACTACAAGGCTATAGTAGTCAAAACAGCATGGTACTGGTATAAAAGCAAACACATAGACCAATAGAACAGAATAGAGAACCCAGAAATAAAACTACATATTTATAGCTCACTGATCTTTGACAAAATAAACAAGAACATACAATGGGGAAAAGGACACTCTTTTTAATAAATGCTGGTGGGAAAATTGGATTGCCATATGCAGAAGAATGAGACTGGACTCCACTCTCTTACCATATACGAAAATCAACTCAAGGTGAATTAAAGACCTGAAACTATAAAAATGCAGGAGAAACTCTAGAAAAAAACTCTTCTGAATATTAATCTAGGCAAAGAATTCATGACTGAGACCTCAAAAGCACAGGCAACAAAAACAAAAATGGACAAATGGGACTTAATTCAACTAAAAAGCTTCTGCACAGTAAAAGAAATAAAGTGGGCCGGGCGCGGTGGCTCACGCCTGTAATCCCAGCACTTTGGGAGGCCGAGACGGATGGATCACGAGGTCAGGAGATTGAGACCATCCAGGCTAACACGGTGAAACCCCGTCTCTACTAAAAATACAAAAAATTAGCCGGGCGCGGTGGCAGGCGCCTGTAGTCCCAGCTACTTGGGAGGCTGAGGCAGGAGAATGGCGTGAACCCGGGAGTCGGAGCTTGCAGTGAGCCGAGGTCGCGCCACTGCACTCCAGCCTGGGCGACAGAGCAAGACTCTGTCTCAAAAAAAATAATAATAAAAAAATAAATAAAGTGAACAGACAACCTGTGGAATGGGAGAAAATATCGCCAAACTATATATCCAACAAAGGACTAGTATTTAGAATATACAAGGAACACAACTCAAAAACAATAGCAAATAATAATAATCCCATTCAAAAATGGGCAAAGGGTATGAATAGACATTTTTCAAAAGCAGACATACAAATAGCCAATAGGCATATGAAAAATGCTACACATCACTGATAATCAGAGAAATGCAAATTAAAGCCACAATAATATATTATCTTACACGAATCAGAATGGCTACTATTAAAAAAACAAAAACAAAAAAATAACAGATATTGGAAGAATGTGGAGAACAGGAAACACTTATACACTGTTGGTGAAAATGTAAATTAGTACAACCTCTGTGGAAAACAGTATGGAGATTTCTCAAAGAACTAAAATTAGAACTACTGTTTGATTCAGCAGTCTCACTACTATCTGCCCAAAGGGAAAGAAATTATTATACCAAAAAGATACCTGCACCTGTGTGTTTGTTGCAGCACTATTCACAATAGCAAGCGTATGGAATCAACCTAAATGTCCTTTCATGAATGACTGGAATGACTGGAGAAAGAAAATGTGTGTGTATGTGTGTGTATGTGTGTGTGTGTGTGTGTACACACACACAATGGAATACTATTGAGCCATAAAAAAGAGTGAAATTATGTCTTTTACAGCAACATGGATGGAACTGGAGGCCATTATCTCAAGTGAAACAACTCAGACAGAAAGACAAATACTGCATGTTCTCACTTATAGGTGGGAGCTAAATAATATGTACACATGGACATAGAGTGTGGAATGACAGATAATGGAGACTCAAAACGGGGATGGGGTGAGAGGGTGTGGATAATGAGAAATTACTTAATGGGTATGTCACCAGAAAAAGGGGTATGATCCAGATCCTAAGAGAGAGTTATTGGATCTCATGAAGGAAGGAATTCAAGGTGTCTCAGAGAGCAATGAGGAAAGATAGTTCACTGAAAGCTACTCAGATACAGAGTAGGGTGTCCTCAGAAAGCAAGAGGAGTAATGTTTGGTCTTTAAGTTTTTCTTATGTAGAAGTCTTATCTGCGTAAAAGTTAAGCTACCTCTACATGTGGGTGGGCTGACAGCATGCCAAAATTTATTATTTTGCTAACTTAAAAAAAACTACTCTTGCCATTTTAATGGATAAGTACATCAAAGCATGACTATGATCATTTTTAAAACATGCATTGTTATGCAGTATCAGGGCATCTGGGTACTTTTTTTGTTGTCATAGGAGTTTGTTCTTGCAGGTATTTTTAAGCTGCTTCTTAGCTATCAACATCTTATGACCATGGGTTGTGACTGGCAAGGAATGTGCCTTGCTTGTTTTAAGATGAAGTGGATTTTAAAATAGTGTCACCCTGGCTCTCCTATGCTCCTGTTTCTATAACAGGTACCATGTACGTTATTCAGATGATGGATACCTTAAAACCCCTGACTTCACCGCTGCGTAATATCTGCATATAACAAAATTACACTTGTACTCCATTCATTTACGCAAAGAAGAAAAATGCCTAATAAGTAAAATAAATAATGCTAATGCATTCCTGAGTAAAGCTTTATATCAGAGCCGAATTTCTTAAATTGGGAATCACTTTTAACCGATTAAGGCAAAAGCATGATAGAAATTGCTACATTTTTTGCACTGAAAGTTGTTTTCCAGACTAAACCATACTGTGCTCTCAACAGGTCACAGGCTTGCTATCTACTCTGCCTTCAGAAACCTGCTTTGACCCAGTCATTCACTTAACAATTGTTTATTTATTTCAGGCATTGTCCTAGGCACAAGGGATGTAGAAATTAACAAGTCAGACAAGGTCCAAATCTCCTGCAAGCACATATTCCGGTAGGCAGAACAGACGAGAAATACAAATAACCCTATGTTTTGTCACATGGTGGCAAATGCTGTGAAGAAAAATAAAGATGTGGTATGTGCAGGATCTGGAAAAAATTCTTAAAAAAAAAAAAAGAAAAGAGGCTAGGCACTGTGGGTCACTCCTGTAATACCAGCACTTTGGGCAACAGAGCAAAACTTCATCAAAAAAAAAAAAAAAAAGAAAGAAAGAAAAGAAAAATAAAGATACGAAGGTGTGGGGAGGGATGTGGTAGAGGAAGGTTGGCTACTCCAAGGAAAGCTATCTGTCATGTGGAGGTGACATTTGACCTGTTTGGTGTTGATGCACTATTAGTGGTTGTTATAAATTTAAATCATAAAAATATTTTGACCAAACAAGATGCTGAGTATATATTCTTTACAGAGGTAGGACAGGTAGGTATGAGAGCCAAGGCTTGGCATGAATTCAAACCCTAGCTCTGCTGCTAATTTCTGCAGTCTTGGGTGTCACTTGTCTTTCTGAACCTTGGTATTCTCCTCTTTTGAGCTTGCTGTGAGTGATAAATAAGATTTTTTAAACATCTGCTTTTTAAAAAATTTTTATTTTAAGTTTTGGGATACATGTGCAGGATGTGCAGGTTTGTTACATTAGTAAACATGTGCCATGGTGGTTTGCTGCACCTATCAACCCACCACCTAGGTATTCAGACCTGCATGCATTAGCTATTTATCCTGATGCTCTCCCTCCCCCATACCCCCTACAGCCAAAATGGTGATTATTAAAAAGTCAAGAAACAACAGATGCTGGTGAGGCTGTGGAGAAATAAGAATGCTTTCACACTGTTGGTGGGAATGTAAATTAGTTCAACCATTGTGGAAGACAGTGTGGCAATTCCTCAGAGATCTAGAACCAGAAATGCCATTTGACCCAGCAATCTCATTACTGGGTATATACCCAAAGGAATAGAAATCATTCTACGATAAAGACACATGCATGTGTATGTTCACTGCAGCACTATTCACAATAGCAAAGACTGGGAACCAACCCAAATGCCCATCAGCGATAGACTGGATAAAGAAAATGTGGAACATCTGCTTTTTAAACACGTGCCTGACATATAACAACTGCTTAATAAATCTTTCCTTAAACCCTCCCTTTGCTATCTCAAATGGTCCTCTCTGGATAGAAACAAAGCTGCCTCTGAAGGGGAAGGATCCTGAGCTAACAGCTGAGAGTTTCTGGAAGGAAATGACTTTTCCTTGTGGGCTAGTGCAGCAGGCTTCCCGCAAAAGTGAAGAATTTCCTAGAAAATTGCTAATTATTACAAGGCAGCCAGCAGGCACTGAGCAGGCAGAGTAAAACAGCTACCACTGAGTTTGAAGAGTAAGTGTTCGGCTGACCACATTTCATTACTCCTACACTCTGTAGCAGGCTTTGGAATTAGGCCTGAGTCTGCCAATAGATCAGGAAAGTCAATGCTCACACCGTGCTGGAATACTGGAGGTATTCCGTTTATTTCTGTTGTTATTGTTGTTGTTATTTGTAGTGATATCACTGTTTGACTCAGAATGGTTTCTCATTCACTCATAGGTTTCTCACAGAACCATCAATTTGTAGAAACATCATCATACCTTTGAATAGAATTATGAAATGAGCAAGGTAACCATGGCTGGGATTTCATTTCAGCTCTCTTAATCCCCAGCATTTAGAATGGTGCCTGAAACCTACCAGGAGCTCAAAAATATTTGCTGACAAATCAGCTGTCCTATCTCCCAGTTGTAAGTTTTTTCCACTGTATTGTATATCCAGGCTTAATGAAATTGCTAAACCAGATAGGGACTTGGGAGTATTTTTTCCTGCCCTTCAAGTAGAGGAAACTCTTGAACTTCCAACATGGCCAGTGAACCAATTTTATAGGCCCCAGGCTTTGAGTTAACTGAATGCAATCATGGCCCTTCAGTGAATATGCATGAAATGAAATTGCATAGAATCAAATTGAATTAAATGGAAACACTAAATGCAGGCTTAAATGAACATATTAAATCTGGTTTAAATTTTATATTTCCAGATTTCAATGTTTATTGACTAACAAGTAGAGTGACAAAAAAACAATAATTCTTACACTTCTAAAAATAATTTTCTTAGGCCGGGTGCAGTGGCTCATGTAATTCCAGCACTTTGGGAGGCCAAGGTGGGCGGATCACCTGAGGTCAAGAGTTTGAGACCAGCCTGACCAACATGGAGAAACCTCGTCTCTACTAAAAATACAAAAAATTAGCCAGGCGTGGTGGTGCGTGCCTGTAATCCCAGCTACTTGGGAGGTTGAGGTAGGAAAATCGTTTGAACCTGGGAGGTGGAGGTTGTGGTGAGCTGAGATAGCACCATTGCACTCCAGCCTGGGCAACAAGAGCGAAATTCTGTCTCAAAAATAATAATAATAATTTTCTTTTTGCAATCCTAAAGTGCTTATAAACATTAAGCCCCACCATATGTCATTTGCTAAACTTTCTGGGAAGAGACGACAACAGGCAGCCAGGCAAGCATATCTCCTGAGGTCATGCTGGAATCAGTGGGAAAGCAAGCCAGACTCTTAAGCCCCTCTGTCCACATCAGTGGCACATAGGAAAAGGTAAAAGGAGGTCACTTAGGCCATCTTCCTAGCAACATATTCAGGGTATTTCCTGTATTTTGTTTTCTAGCACTTTGACAAATCTGGCCTTAAAGTATTTCCTTCCATTTTCCTTCTTTCTAACTTGGGTAATTATGCCAGCATCTAAAAGGAAAAGTTTGCCTGTCATTCGAAGTACAACTTCCAGATCTCATTTCATTATTTCTAGTAATACTCTTCCTATTACTATCTTTTTATTCCTTTTTCATGTTGATACTAGTAATAATTAAGATTATTGGGAATAAGGCCATCGTATATGAAAAATTCCTTCTCTTAAATGATTTAAAATGTCTTTCAAAAATCCTTTCTCTTTTTAAATAAAAGGCAGATTTGTTTATCAAAACATGGACGTGATGTTTGAAAAAGTAATCTGTTCTGCCAAGTATCTATAGAATTTCAAAAAAAGTAAAAATTTTTTGAAAGGCATACATTAACCTACATGAAAATTTGCACAAATTGACAATTTTAAGATGTAATGTTATTATTATAAGAAAATTTAATTCACAGGTGAAATACGTGAGATACATTGTTTCTTATATATATCATTTATGAATGCATTTTTAAAAATCCAATAATCACCCAAATTTAGAAAATCAATTTGAAAAACAATAAAATCTAGACCAGGTGTGTTATAGTTTTGGAGAAATAAAATGTTTTAACGAGAGCATCTAATTTTTTTTAATATGTAAAATTCAACAGAACCATTGCACAAAAAAATTTAAATAAGATTTTGTCGCTTACTCCAATATTTTTCATTAAATACGTAGTTTTTTTTTTTTTAATGAAAGGAGGGGAGGAGTAGATTAGGTCACTGCAACTTTTTTTCCTATGAAGTACATGTTTTTATTCAAAGTTAAACATGACAGAGATTGACTGGAGGGAAATATTCAGTCCAAAAACACAATCAGATAATGATCATTGAAACTGATTTTACTTCATTTTTTCCGAATTCATCTTATCCTGCCTTAATAATAAATGAAATCCAGATGTTGGAATGATGCAAGATACTATGTTTTAGATCTAATAAAGCAGCGGCATGCTTTCTACTAAGAATAGTGTTCACTGGAAAAACAAACTAGGTTTTTTGAGAAAATTGTTTTGACCGAGGAACTCCTGGCATATAAGTTATTAAGGATTACCAATAGCTTTCAGGAGACAAATAAATAAATAATAGAGACTACCCAGGTACAGTGGCAACCCAAAACCACAAAATAACACTGTTTCAGAGTTTCAAGTAATTTTTATTTAAAGACTAGTAGGCTTTATAGTATGGCAAATATGCTTATGTCACAGAATTAATGGAAAGACAAATATACACACATAACATTCAAGATACAGATGAGTTCAGGATAATGTCTGACTAATGATGTTCATCATTAAAGATTAGTAGAACAAATCATTATTAAAAATTATAAGATGTTTCCAGTTCGATTACTCATCAAAAAAAAAAAAGAATTCTAAGATTTTGAAGTGGGAGTATACAGACAACCACTGTATTGTATTGGCAGACAGGTATACAAATATTACTTTAGCACAAGGACAACAAATCTCAGCAACTGTGAGCTAGTAAATAATTTCTTTTTCTTGGTTTTTGAGCCTATTTGTGACATACAATTATACTAATTGCCTCTACCTCATTTTTGCCTATGAATAAAGGAGTAGAAAAAGGTAACAATTTGAAGGCTATCTGCTTCTGAAAGAAACTAAATAGAAAAAATTCTATTGACAATATGTCAAGCACAAAATTATCAAAGGTATCAAATATAAATTATAAATTACATTTTTTCAGAAGAAGGTCAAACAACATGTAACGTGTTTAATGTAAAAAAGATACATGAGGAAAGATGATTAAGTAACCACTTTTAATAAATATACTGATTTTTTAAATCAGTAGGCATGACTGATTTGTACTGAAGCATTCATTCACTATGTCCTGTTCTCTTTGTAACAAATAATTACACTTTTGCAACAGGGTAATAAAGGTTACAGGGGCAGTCTAAGACTAAAAAAAAAAAAAAAAGAAAAGAAAGAAAGAAACTAATAGGAACCACAAGAAATTATCTCTATAATCGTAAAACCAAACCCTTTGGCATTATTCTTCAACCACAGCATTTGGCTCACCCAATACACAATAATACAGGCAGATACAGTAAGATCTTTCATTGCATCTAGTTATTTGAAAGAAAACAATTAAGTTCAATATCTATTTTTAGGTAAATCTGAGAAAAGTTAAATATGAAGTCAATATATTAGATACTGTAGATGCAAACTCTTGGTTCTTTTAAAGTGTTTAAGGTCTAGAGCAAACGTTTGCAAACTATGGCCCAGGGGTCATATGGTCTCTATGGAAACTATTCTGTGTTCTTAGTGCAAAAGTTGCCATAAGCAATATGTGAATGAATGGGTGTGAATGTATTGCAATAAAACGTTATTTCAAAAAGAGGTAACAGCTATATTTGGCCTCTAGGTTTCTGTTTGCTATCCCCTCTGTTAGACTTTAAAAAAAAGGAGAACTTATGAATAACTTTAAAAAGTTCTTTGAAATTCTGTTTCTGGATATTAAGGTGTATTAGTCCATTCTCACACAGCTATAAAGAACTGCCTGAGACTGGGTGATTTATGAAGAAAAAAGGTTTAATAGGCTTACAGTTCTGCATGGCTGGGGAGGCCTCAGGAAACCTACAGTCGTGGCTGAAGGTGAAGGGGGAGCAAGCACGTCTTCACATGGTGGCAAGGGAGAGAGAAAGAGTGAAGGGGAAAGTGCTGCACAGTTTCAAACAACCAGATCTTGTGGGAACTCTGTCATGAGAACAGCAAGGGGGAGGTCCACCCCCATGATTCAATCACCTCTCACCTTGCAATTCAACATGAGATTTGGGTGGGGACACAGAACCAAACCGTATCAAAGGGGATACGTTTCAGCAGAAATAAAAACTCCCACAAAGAGCACTAGTAAAGCTAAAAAGTGCTCAACCAACTAGGGCCAGGCGGTGCCAAGATTCCAAAGAAGGGCAAGAGACTGAGAATATGGGCTTTACTTAGAGATAGAGCTGTGCTGGAAGCATAGAAATCAGCAAAGCCTTGACCATTTTCTTGGTGTTGGAGCAGTTGTTCTCAACCAAGGGTAGTTTTTCCTCCACAGCACATCTGACAATGTTTGGGGACATTTTTGATTGCCAGGATAGTGTGGGGGTAGGGGAGTGGGAGGGCATTCCTACTTGGGTTTAATGAGTAGAGGCCAGGGATGCAGCTAAACATCTTACAATGCACACAATGGCCTCACACTGCAAATAATGAATTATCTGGCCCAAAATGTCAATAATACTGCAATTGGAAAACTATGGGCTAGAAAGACAAAACTGGAGACAAACATACACATGCATCAAGGGGTTTATAATTTTTATTCCTGACTTTGGCTCAGATGTTTTCTTTCTTACAGTCTCTGGTGTGAAATGTTTCTGTCCCTATTAAATTTTACACATGAAATGTTGTGAATCAGCTTCACTCTCCTGGGTTCCAATCCCACACCAGCCACATTCATTCTCAGCAGAACACTTTATCATTTACCTTATGATTTGGTTACAATTATCCTACAAACACTCTTTCTACTTTCTTGTTTTCCACATAACTTCACCCATTGTTTTCCTTAATTATAAAAGAGCATTTCTTCTTTATTAAGGAAGTGGCTTATCAGTTCTCTTTCCCCTATTCGAATAAAAATCACTTTTTTTTAACCCTGCTTTTTCAGGTTATTCCTTCATCTCCCTTCTTCCTCCTGTTTCCAAAGTTTGAAAGAGTAGTCATAAGTACTGCATCTACTTGATTATATACCCTAGCATCTGTTTCAGTGACTCTGTAAACACTCTCGGCCAAATCTCAACCACAAAACAAGTATCTTTCTTCAGTCATAACACTCGACACTGTTTAAAACTTCCTGTGTCCTTCTCTGACACTTACCAACCTGATTCTGTCATCTTTTATTGTCCCTTCACCATCCCACCCACTAAATATGCTCCACAATATTTTAATGCTTCTTGTTTCAATTATTAAATGTGTCTGTTTCAAACCCAGCCTTCCATATTCAGCTTTATGGTGCTTCAGCACAAAAATCTCAAATCGCCTGCTTTGCTGGCTGCTCTACGTCATGTCTGCCAATAGATGGCACTAGACAGAGAGACTGCATTGCCAGAAAAGAGAGAGGAGACTTGCTCCTACCTGCTTCCAGTTCCTACTGCAGTGAGTTCCAGTGGCAGCTGCTGATTCCAGTGCGTAGCTATTCCAACACCTGCAGAACCAGTCTCCTCCAGCCTCCTCCAAGACTCCAGCAATAGCTGAGCGGCATCCCCCTCCTAAGACGTCTGGCCTGGCCCCACAAATTCCCACCTTCAAATTTCCAAGTTTTATTAATTCCAACATATTCCTTTTGTTCCCTCACACCTCTGGGGGCAAGGTTTTGGGGAGCTGCTTCTTTGAGTTTCTGCCTTTATGATGCCTTGATGTTCCTGTTTGCTTTTCAATTATTTACTAATAGAGCCAGTAATAAATAGAAATATATATATTGTAGCTATCAATATCTTACTTATTCAACAGGATATTATTGTAACTTGGCCTGCAAAAAACACATTTCATCTATAAAGACACACATAGACTGAAAATGAAGGGATGAAAAAAGATATTCCAAGCTAATGAAAGCCAAAAAAAGGAGCAGGATTAGCTATATTTATATCAGACAAAACAGATTTCAAGACAAATACTATAAGAAGAGACAAAGAAGATCACTATATAATGATAAAGGGGTAAATTCAGCAGGAGTCTAAAACAATTGTAAATAAATAAACACCCAACACTAGAGCATGCACCCAGATATATAAAGCAAATATTATTACAGCCAACGAGAGAGACAGATCGAAATACAATAATAGCTGGAGACTTCAACACCCCACTTTCAGCATTGGACAGATCTTTCAGACAGAAAATCAACAAAGAAACATCAGACTTAATCTGCACCATAGGCTAAATGGACCTAATAGATATTTACAGAACATTTCATCCAACGGCTGCAGAATACACATTCTTTTCCTCAGCACATGGATCATTCTCAAGGATAGACCATATGTCAGTTATAAAACAAGTCTTTAAAAAATTTAAAATAATATCAAGCATCTTCTCTGACCACAATGGAATAAAATCAATAATAAGAGGAATTTTGGAAACTGTACAAACACATGGAAATTAAACAACGTGCTCCTGAAAAATTGGTGGGTCAATAAAGAAATTAAGAAGGAAATTTAAAAATTTCTTGAAACAAATAATAATGGAAGTACAACATTCCAAAATCTATGGAATATAGCAAAAGCAGTACTAAGAGGAAAGTTTATAGCTATAACTGCCTACATCAAAAAAGAAGAAAAACTTCAAATAAACAAGCTAGTGATGCATCTTAAATAATTGGAAAAACAAGAGCAAACCAAACCCAAAATTAGTAGAAGAAAAGAAATAATAAAGATCAGAGCATAAATAAATAAAATTGGAATGAAGAAAACAATACAAAAGATCAATGAAACAAAGATGGGCATGGTGGCTCATGCCTGTAATCTCAGCACTTTGGGAGGTTGAGGCGGGTGGATTACCTCAGAAGTTTGAGACCAGCCTGGTCAACATGGCAAAACCCCTTCTCTACTAAAAACGCAAAAATTAACCAGGTAAGATGGCTTGCGCCTGTAGTCCCAGCTTCTGGGAAGACTGAGGCAGGAGAATTGCTTGAACCTGGGAGGTGGAGGTTGCAGTGAGCGAGGATCACGCCACTGCACTCCAGCCTGGGTGACGGAGCAAGGCTCCATCTCAAAAAAAAAAAAAAGATCAATGAAACAAAAGTTGATTTTTTGAAAAGTTAAGCAAAATTGACAAACATTAGCAGACTAAGAAAAAAGAGAGAAGACCCAAATAAATAAAATCAGAGATGAAAAAGGAGACATTACCAAATGATACTGCAGAAATTCAAGGGATTATTAGTGACTACTATAAGCAACTATATGACAATAAATTGGAAAACCTAGAAAAAATGGATAATTTCCTAGACACATACAACCTACCAAGATTGAACCAAGAAGAAATCCAAACCCTGAACAGACCAATAACAAACAACAAGATTGAAGCCATAATAAAAAGTCCTCCGGCAAACAAAAGCCTGGGGCCTGAAGACTTAACTGCTGAAGTCTACCAAACATTTAAAGGACAAATACAAATCTTACTCAAACTATTCCAAAAAATAGAGGAGAAGGGAGTACTTCCACAATCAATCTATGAGGCCAATATTGCCCTGATATCAAAACCAGACAAATACACATTTGAAAAAAAAAAGAAAAAGGCCGGGTGCAGGGGCTCACGCCTATAATCCCAGCACTTTGGGAGACTAAGGCGGGTGGGTCACGAGGTCAGGAGTTCCAGAGCAGCCTGGCCAAGATGGTGAAACCCCGTCTCTACGAAAAATACAAAAATTAGCCAGGCGAGGTGCGGGCGCCTGTAATCCCAGCTACTCGGGAGGCTGAGGCAGGGGAATCACTTGAACCCAGCAGGTGGAGGTTGCAATAAGCCGAGATCATGCCACTGCACTCTAGCCTCGGCGACAGAGCAAGATTCCATCTCAAAAAAGCAAAAGAAAGAAAGAAAAGAAAACTACAAGCCAATATCACTGATGAATATTGATGCAAAAATTCCCAACAAAATACCTGCAAAGTGAATTTAAACACACATTAAAAAGATCATCCATCATGACCAAATGGGATTTATCCCAAGGATGCAAGGAATGGTTCAACATATGCAAATCAATCAATGAGGTACATCATATCAACAGAATGAAGTATAAAAATCATATGATCATTTCAGTTGATGCTGAAAAAGCATTTGATAAAATTCAACATCCCTTCATGACAAAAATTCTCAAAAACCTGGGGATAGGAGGTACATACCTCAACATAATAAAAGCTATGTGCAATAGATCCACAGCTAGTATCATACTGAATGGGGAAAAATTGAAGGCCTTTCCTCTAAGATCTGGAACACCACAAGGATGCCCACTGTCACCACTGTTATTCAATGTAGTACTGGAAGTCCTAGCTAGAGCAATCAGACAAGAGAAATAAAGAGCATCCATACTGGAAGAGAAGAAGTCAAATTATCCTTGTTTCAGATGATATGATCTTATACTTGGAAAAAACCAGACTCTACCAAAATCTATTAGAACTAATAAACAAATTTGGTAAAGTTGCAAGATACAAAATCAACATACAAATATCAGTAGCATTTTATATGCCAACAGCAAACAATCTGAAAAAGAAATCAAGAAAATAATTCCATTTACAATAGCTACAAATAAAATACCTGGCAATCAACCAAAAAAGTGAAAGATCTCTACAATGAAAACTATAAGACATTGATGCAAGAAATTGAAGAGGACACACCAAAAAAATGGAAAGATATTCCATGTTCATGGATTGGAAGACTCAATATTGTTAAAATGTCCATACTACCCAAAGCAATGTACAGATTTAATGCAATCGCTATCGAATACCAATAACATTCTTCACAGAAATAGAAAAAAAAAAAATCCTAAAATTTATATGGAATCACAAAAGACTCAGAATAGCCAAAGCTATCCTGAGCAGAAAGAACAAAACCGGAGGAATCACATTATCTGACTTCAAATTACACTACAGAGCTGTAGTAATCATAACAACAGGGTATTGGCATAAAAATAGACACATACACCAGTAGAATATAACAGAGAAGCCATAAATAAATCCATACATCTACAGTGAACTCATTTTTGAGAAAGTTGTCAAGAACATACATTGGGGAAAGGACAGACTCTTCAATAAATGGTGCTGGGGAAACTGGATATCCATATGCAGAAGAAAGAAACTAGACCTGTATCTCTCACCTTATACCAAAATCAAATCAAAATGGATTTTAAAGACTTTAAGAGCTCAGCCAGGTGCAGTGGCTCACACCTGTAATCCCAGCACTTTGGGAGGCTGAGGCAGGCAGATCACAAGGTCAGGAGATCAAGACCATCCTGGCTAACATGGTGGAACCCCATCTCTACTAAAAACACACATACACAAAAAAATTGGCCGGGTGTGGTGGCAGGTGCCTGTAGTCCCAGCTACTCAGGAGGCTGAGGCAGGAGAATTGCTTGAACATGGGAGGTGGAGGTTGCAGTGAGTCAAGATCGCACTCCAACCTGGTCAACAGAGTGAGACTCCAACTCAATTAAAAAAAAAATAATCTAAGAGTTCAGACTATGAAACTGTTTAAAGAAAACATTGGGGAAACTCTCCAGGACATTGGAGTGGGCAAAGATTTCTTAAGTAATGCCTGGCAGGCACAGGCAACCAAAAGAAAGATGGACAAATGAGATCATATAAGTTAAAAAACTACTGCACAGCAAAGGAAACAGTCAATAAAGTGAAGAGACAACCTATGGAATGGAAGAAAATATTTGCTAACTACCAATCTGACAAGGGATTAATAACCAGCATATGTTAGAAGCTAAAACAACTCTATAGGAAAAAAATAGAATAATCTGATTTTAAAAATAGGCAGGCTGGGCGCGGTGCCTCACGTGTGTAATCCCAGCACTTTGGGAGGCCGAGGTAAGTGGGTCATGAGTTCAAGAGATCGAGACCATCCTGACCAACATGGTGAAACCCTGTATCTACTAAAAATACAAAAAATTAGCTGGGTGTGGTGGCATGCACCTGTAATCTCAGCTACTAGGGTGGCTGAGGCAGGGGGATTTCTTGAACCCAGGAGGCTGAGGTTGCAGTGAGCCAAGATCGTGCCTCCGCACTCCAGCCTGGCAACAGAGCAAGACTCTGTCTCAAAAAAAAAAAAAAAGGCAAAAGAGGCCAGGCAGTGTGGCTCACACCTGTAATCCCAGAAATTTAGGAGACCAAGGCAAGTGCATCTTTTGAGCCCAGGAGTTTGAGACCACCCTGGGCATCATGGCAAAATCCCATCTCTATAAAAAACACAAAAATTAGCCAGGTGTAGTGGTGCACGCCTGTAGTCCCAGCTATTCAGGAGGCTGAGGTGGGAGGCTCACTGGAGCCTGGGAGGTCGAGGCTGCAGTGAGCTGTGATCATGCCACTACACTCCAGCCTGGGCGACAGAGTGAGACTCTGTCTCAACAAAAAGTGAAGGGGTGGGTTTGTGCACAAAAGATGTGAATAGACATTTCTCAAAAGAAGACATACAAATGGTAAACGGGTATATGAAAAGGTGTTTAATGTTCTTGATCATCAGATAAATGCATATCAAAACTACAATATCATTTCACACCAGTTAAAATGGCTTTTATCCAAAAGACGGACAGTCACGCTAACAAGGATATGGAGAAAAGGAAACCCTCGTACACTGTTGGTGGGAATGCAATTAGTACAACCACTATTGAGAACAGTTTGGAGGTCCTCATAAAACTAAAAATAGAGCTACCACATGATCTAGCAATTTCACTCCTAGGTATATATCCAAAAGAAAGGAAATCAGTATATCAAAGAGAGATCTGCACTCTCATGTTTACTGCAGCACTATTCACAATAGCCAAAATTTGGAAGCAATGTTTGAAGGGTACATCAACAGAAGAATGGATAAAGAAAATGAGATATGTATACACAATGGAGTGCTATTCAGCCATAGAAAAGAATGAGATCTGGTCATGTGCAACAACGTGGATGGAACTGGAGGTCATGAAATAAGCTAGGCACAGACAGATAAACATTGCATGTTATCACTTATCTGTGGGAGCTAAAACTTATAACAATTGAGCTAATGGAGACAAAGAGTAGAAGGATGGTTACCAGAGGCTGGGAAGGGTAGTGGCAGGGGGTTGGCTGGAGGTGGGGATGGTTAATGGGCACAAAAAGATGGTTAGATATAATGAATAAGACCTGGTATTTTCTAGTATGACAGGGTGACTATAATGAAAAATAATTTAGTTGTACTTTTTAAAATAACTAAAAGAGTAGAATTGGATCATTTGAAACACAAAGGATAAATGCTTGAGGTGATAGATACCCCATTTACCCTGAGGTGATTATTATGCATTACATGCCTATATCAAAATATCTCATGTAAACCATAAATATATACACCTATTATGTATGCACAAAAATTAAAAATTAAAGATTTAATTTAAAAAAATTTAAAAATAATGTAACTTGTTTTTATCTTAGAACATTTTTGAGCTTACTTTTCCTCTAGTTGAAATGAAGGATGTATGGAAATTTGCTGTTGATTTAGCACATTGATATTAAACATGGATAAAGAATCTAACATTATCTTTGGTGTCCATAAAAGCCTAGACTCATCTGGAATCTTTCCATGCTGATGGATATGTCCATGTTATAAGATGCCAAAACTTTAAGACTTGGCCTCTAAGATTTCATTGAAAGCCAAGTTCACCCTCCCATGCTTCTAGATAACGCCTCCACTACTTATCATGGGATGTGGGTGGTTATGATGTGGGGGCAGGATGGATATAAAACTTGGAGAAGTTTGAAAGGTTGGATGAGAAAGAGTATTTTAGTGACTTACATATTAACTTTGATGAAGTAAGCACTTTGGGCTAAAACAAGGACACCCATAACCTTTGTCTCAGATGCAGTAGGCATTTTGCAATAATAAAAACTAACATTTGCTCATTTTAGATTTGTTATGTTTTATATTATCCCCAAGTCATCCAGGAAACATGGCTATTCAAAGAAAGCTTCCAGGTGTGGTAATATCATAGGGGAACTTGTCCTATGGTGAGTTGTGAGGCCATTGAAAAAGGAGGGAAGAATGGAAAGCCCTGAGACAGGTGCCCTCACACTGGCTCTGATTTACCCCTGTTGTTCTGTGTCTTCAGGCCTACGTCCTGGAGTGGCAGGCCTTCATAGAGAAAGGGATTTTTAGGCTTAGACACAGGAAGGCTAGAAACACGTAAAATCTGCCACCAAAATAAAGAACAAAACAGGAATCTATCAGCATTTCTAGGCCTGCCAGCCATATCGGAAATTGTGAGGTGATAACATGCATTAAAATGTTGAAAGTTCTCTTTAATTTTATAATTCTCTTAGTCTGATCATTTTTTTCAAGACTCCCTCACAATAAATAACAGTAAAACTTGAATGAAAAGTGTCTAATGTACTTGTTTTCAGGGCAGCAAGGAAGTGGGGAGGTGGAGAGACCCTATCTTCCCTGTTACATACCCAGAATTAGCCAAAGGCCAGCAAGCATTAGAGAAGACAGTGACATCTTCTCTAATGAAGGAGGATCGTAAAGAAGGCTACAGCCCTAAGACCTGTACAGCAGGGAAGAAAGGAATATAAAGAGAACCAACCTAGCATCAAGAATTGACCCTGAGAACTTAATGGCCAGAAAGCCCTGTGGTTTTCAATAACACGAAAGCGGAAAGTGCAAGTGAAGCAAGAGAAATGCAAGGTAAACAAGGCATGACCAACACTTCTTGATTCCTGCAATGTCACTGTGTACTATTTTTACCAAAATTATTTTTTGTAAAGATAGCCAAGAATCCCCTTAAAAAAGCCATTCACTTTCCTTATAATAAATAAAATACTTTAAATGTATCTAAATGGTCAAAGCTATTCAAATAAATGATACTTCATAAAATCTACATGACCCTCAGTATGAGAGCATTTTACTCTATTGGAAATTAAGTACAAACTTAAACCTTACAGTGAATTTCAGAGCTTTTCTTTTAACTAATTTTCATGTTATGTTAATCTGTGAAAAAATTTTAAATGCTAGTAATTTCACAGATTACTTATGGTTTGATTTTTTAAAAAAAATTCTATCTTGTTTCAGTGAACCATATGCTCTGTGTGGTTCTTTACTGGCAAGTATAGAAATTTTTTCATCAAAGGCTTTTACTGACAAATGCAATCCATCTACTATTAATTTAGAGTGTCTTTGCTAGCCTTTGAGGTTATCATTCATTTATATGTTAGACAATATGTACAGCTATTACTTTTGTCCTGTCCTCAGTTTAATATGGTTATCATTTTACGAAGTTTCCTGGGGAATGGGGTTGCTGTACGTGGCTGGATATGCCCTATGACGAATAATTTCCGAAAATGAAGAATTTTCCCACATTTAGTGTTTCTTTTGCACTTCTTTGTTAAATTATTCTGTGCCTTCAATACAGAAAATGAGAGAATAAATACTTACCTGTATTTTGTGTTTTTAATGTTTGGAAAAGGGTTACAGCATTCATGGATGATAGATCCTGTGGAGATTGCTGAGTTTAATACACTATCATCATATAAGTAGCTTGATTACATATTTATTAATAAATTATTTTGATGACAATATTTTCTTTTAAATTATAAATATAAAAGCCTATACTATGGGCTATACTTATAAAGAATACATTTATGAATAAAGAGCTCATAATGATGTTTTAAAATTGATGATTTTAAAAACATTGTAAATGTTTTTAAATTGATGTTTTGAAAACAAAGTAAATTCATCTTCTTTACTTAAAATACCATATAGAATGAAAAGAAAGAGAGAACGTCCATTATTTCTATTAACTGAAGCCTCTTTGCATTTTTATTCCTCTTACCAACAACAGAAGAAGAAACACTATTTTTAAAAAATAGGCCAGGTGTGGCTCACGCCTGTAATCCCAGCACTTTGGGACGCCAAGGCAAGCAGATCCCTTGAGCCCAGGAGTTCGGGACCAGTCTGGGCAACATCAGGAGATGCCATCTATGAAAAATAAAATAATTAGCCAAGTGTGATGGTATGTGCCTGTGGTCCCAGCTATTCAGGAGGCAGAGGTGGAAGGATGACTTGAGATTGAGGCTGCAGGGAGCACTTCAGCCTGGGCAAAAGAGCGAGACCCTGTCTCAAAAAAAGTCAATAAACATAAAATAAAATAAAATAACATATATATTCAAAATAATAATCTGGATTAATTTATGTGCATTCCACTATAAACCATGGCTTAGTGCAAAGTTTTGCTGGTTTTATAATTCCCCCTAATAAATCTATATGTGTCTCAAAACTAGTATGTGTAAACTCCAATGAACAAGAAGATATTGGGTTACTTACTTCAAAAAATAATTATTGAAAGCCAACAATGTATTTAACCCTATTAGATGAAAACAATAACTAAAGAGATAATTCATTTGACAGGACATTTTCTGAGCACCGAATATGTTACTTGCACACAGTGCTAGGCACTTAGGATAAAGCTGAAAAAATATATATGGCTCCTACCCTCAAATGACTCGCTGACTAGTTGTGGGGCCAGGTATAAATGCAAATCACAATATACCGTACAACATGGGCTAGAAGAGAAGTATAATAGATCCACTACGTTATGGTATCCCAGAAGATAAACAAAGAATTTTTCTGGGAGTTCTGATGAGAAGGCTGCTTATGAAACACTGCCAAGAGAAGAAATTATATTTGAGCTGGATTTTATAGACAGAAAAAGAAAAAGGGAAAAAGAGAAAGAGGGAGAGAGATCCGAGTGCTGCTTGCACAAGTATATATGTGTGCAAGAAATCATTAAGTTGTAAGTCTGGGGGGCTTTATGTAAGTTATATCTTTAAAGAGATAATCAATAGACAGTAAAAATGATATAGACAATAATTATTGTTATGACATCTTCACCTACTTAAATCAGTTTCTTAGCCATATACATCTCTAATATGTCACTGGCATTTTCCTGAAAGATGTTTTATTTTACTATAGTCTGATTATTTTGTATGGGCTTCACAAAGTTACTGGCAATATTTAAAGTGGCATTTTAATGGTTAATATATTTGAAATTATTGACACCTTCAATGGATTATTCTCTTTCAATGAAACCACATTTAATATGAAAATACTCTCTCTACAGTTGTGTGATATCTACTCAGATAAAAATAGTCCTAAATTGCGAATATTCTCAATTACGATTGCTTTGTATTGAAAAATACTAATATCTCAGTTAAAATATTTTCACAATTACTGTCTTTTTGCCTCCATTGAGAGTAATTATTTTAATAAATAATTCATCAAGCAAATTGTCTATATGATTCTTTTGAATGCTTACCAAATTTAGATTGTCTTAAATTTCGTTCTATTTCAGCACAGAGAATTTTTTCCAACTAAAAATAGAAGATTTATCAAAAGATTCTTTTAATGAGTCAAAATATTCCAAAGATCTACCATCAAATTTCAAAGTCAAATTTTGCCCATCACTTGAACGTTATTTAATGTGTTGTATTTTTTTTTTTTTTTTGCTTTAGTAAAAATAAATTGGAACGTCATCTTGTTTGCAAATATTGTTGTCATTCATTGCAACTTGCTAAACACTTCACTAGCTGAATTTTGGGCACTCTGTTTACTGACAGTTTTGATTTTGAACACTTGCAAGTGAGCTTGATATTATTGTATAACACTTAGATCCATTTACAAAAATGTTAAGGGCTCAAGCATTTCTTTTTTTTTTTTTTTTTGGAGACGGAGTCTCACTCTGTCACCCAGGCTGGAGTGCAGTGGCACGATCTTGGCTCACTGCAAGCTCTGCCTCCCGGGTTCACGCCATTCTCCTGCCTCAGCCTCCCGAGTAGCTGGGACTACAGGCACCCGCCACCATGCCCGCCTAATTCTTTTTTGTATTTTTAGTAGAGATGGGGTTTCACCGTGGTCTCGATCTCCTGTCCTCATGATCCGCCCACCTCGGCCTCCCAAAGTGCTGGGATTACAGGCGTGAGCCACTGTGCCCGGCCAGGCCAAGCATTTCTAAATTCGATTAATAATGAGTAGCAAAGGAGAAAGTACCTACTTCTGTGCTGCATCTGAATTATTTTTTATTTCAACATTAGGTGTATAAAAATTATATAGTTCAATTACTCTGTGTGTATGTACAAAGTATTTATAAAATTTGATAACTATAACTTCAATTTCAGTTGTTAGCTCTTTCAGGATGCCATTATGCATTTTTTATGTACCACAACCAATTATAAGCATAATTCCTCCTTATATGTTTGTTAATTTGGTGGAATATTGTTTTTATAATGACAAGATGTTTCACTAAAATTCGTATTGATTTTATTGCTGCATAAGCAATAATTTTATCTTCAATGCTGAACTTTTAAAGTAAATTTGCAATGGCTTTAACAATAGTATCAGATGTTTCTTGACAAAATGAAATTAAACTAGTTTGATTCCTTGATTCATATAGAAAATAATTGAACTATTTTGAATTGGCTGGTTTTCTATTTCTAGCATCTAATATGTTGCTATAAAATTCTTATCATTTAACTATTTGTGAAGTTATTCTGTTAATGGAACCAATAAAATAATAGCTATTGCTTTACTTTTTATATGCTTACAAGAAAACTTGGGCTCTAAAATCAACAAATGGAAAGTCATGCTTCACAGAGTGACATGTAAATACACTTTCTGCAACTGTACATGTTAAATCATGATCTCTGGGCAGGTACGATTATCTTAAGGTAACATTAACTTCTGAAGCAGATTCTTTGGTTTTTGTGTAGTTAGCAATTATGTTCCATCCCTGGATGGGAAATTTCAACATTTTTCTAAGTGACACTTTTATCATTAGCTTTTTTGAGAAACAGAAACAGTACTTAATTTTTCACTAAATATTCTTAGCTTTTGGTTCATTGCTGCCAGGAGAGTTTATTGCATTTTTTAAAAAAAGCATTGACAACAAAATAACATATGAAAGGTTTACACCATAGAATAGTGACAAAATGGCTATTGCAATAGCGTCAGACCACTCTCTGTACAAAATATGGTATCCAGCCTCTATTTCCCGCACATATTCCATGGACACCTAATCTGTAATTTCCCACATTTCCCCATGACACTGCTAATTGGCAGCCTGGTAGCCTGGCAGCTTCTTACATATTGAGTCTTGCAGCACAGGCCATGGCATAATTGGCTAGAATGCCAAGACTGTAGCAGGCAATGATGTTGAATACTTCTCCCGCTACCCCTAAGACCAGAAGGATTTAACTCTCCCTAGCCACTTGAGTCCAAATGCACATTGTTTTACCAGTTATGACTCCGCATACTGTCCTGAACAGGAGGCATTAATTATTTTGCAGTTAGAAAAGTTCTAAACTAGGGAGATAGGCTTATCTCTGTCTTTATATGGGTTAAGATGAGAGTTCTGTTTTCTGAACCATACATAGTCTCACACTTCTGGGTGAACCTAGAATAGAAATTGCAAGTGCCAAGTTCAGGTCCATCAAATTCATGCTGACATTTTGTTGCAATGCTTAACACTACTTATTTAAATCAGGAGGGGGGGAAATATCCTAAATTTGATGGTATATGAAGAGAATACACATAAGTGGGGATCATCTTGGGCAAACTGGGTCATAATGAAACCCTTACAGCAGTTTAAATTCACAATGGAAATAAATTCAATTCAAATCTACAAACATCTGTTGAGAACCTACTAAGCCCAAGAACTTTTGCTATAAGCTGAAAGGAAAATACAAATAGGAATGAAGTCGACTTCTTCCTCTTATCTCTAGGCTCTTCAGGAGAATGGCATGACGTTTTCTTGAAAATTAGCGAAGTGACCCTCTTACATCAAAGAAAAAAACCTTGTGTTTCTTGCCAATGATAAAACTTGAGCTTTCAAGTAAAAATAAGAATTTGGAAAAGTTGTATCTGCCACTGTGAGTTTGACAATTTCTTAATATTTAAAAGCGTTTCTGATGAAATTGATGGTAATATTAACAACATGTAATAATGAAATACATCAACATTTGGAGGACTTGAATAACCCAGCAAATCAATGTTTTTAAATTGAACTTTTAAGTTCAGATGTACATGTGTAGGTTCGTTATATAGGTAAACTTGTGTAATGGGGGTTTATAGTACAGATTATTTTGTCAGTCCAGTATTAAGTCTAGTACCCATTAGTTATTTTTCCTGATTCTCTCCCTCCTCCCACCCTCCAGCCTCCAATAGGCCCCAGTGTGTGTTGTTCCCCTCTATGTGTCCATGTGTTCTCATCATTTAGCTCCCACTTATAAGAACATATGGTATTTGGTTTTCTGTTCCTGTGTTAGTTTGCTGAGGATAATGGCCTCCAGATTCATCCATGTCCCTGCAAAGGACATGATACTGTTCTTTTTTTATGGCTGCATAGTATTCCATGGTGTATATGTACCACATTTTCTTTATCCAATCTGTCATTGATGGGCATTTAGGTTGATTCCATGTCTTTGCTATTGTGAATACTGCTGTAATGAACATACATGCTCGTGTTTCTTTATGACAGAATGATTTATATTCCTTTGTATGTATACCTAGTAATGAGATTGCTGGGTCAAATGGTATTTCTGCTTTTATGTCTTTGAGGAATCACCACACTGTCTTCCACAATGGTTGAACTAATTTACACTCCCACAGACAATGTATAACGTTCCTTTTTCTCCACAACCTCTCCAGGATTTGTTATTTTTTCTTTTTAACAATAGCCATTCTGACTAGTGTGAGATGGCAGCTCATTGTGGTTTTGATTTGCATTTCTCTAATAATCAGTGATATTGAGCTTTTTTTTTTTTTTTGAGACGAAGTCTCACTCTGTCGCCCAGGCTGGAGTGCAGTGGCGCAATCTCGGCTCACTGCAAGCTCCGCCTCCCGGGTTCACGCCATTCTCCTGCCTCAGCCTCTCCCAGTAGCTGGGACTACAGGCGCCCGCCACCACGCCCGGCTAATTTTTTTGTATTTTTAGTAGAGATGGGGTTTCACCGTGGTCTTGATCTCCTGACCTCGTGATCCGCCCGCCTCGGCCTCCCAAAGTGCTGGGATTACAAGCGTGAGCCACCGCGCCTGGCAATATTGAGCTTTTTTATATGGCAAATAAATATTTTCTAAGTGACAAATGTGTGATGTTGCAAAATCATTCAAATTTACCATTCAAATTGCATGATAGACCAGTGAATTTTAATATAACAGTTCGAAAACTTTCTTGATATGGTTTCAGATTCCACATTGCAATTAATTAACCTTTAGGGAAAAAAAAAAACTCTTGCTGAGTTCTGGTGTGGTATCAAAGAAGAATATCTACAGTTTTCTGAAAAGACTGTTAAAATATGCCCTTTTCCCCCCAGCTACATCCCTGTATGAGACTGGATTTTTTTTCCATACTTCCACCAAAATGGTACATCACAACAGACTGAATATAGAGGTGGTTATGATAATCCAGCTGTGTTCTATTAAGCAAGACATTAAAGAGATTTGAAAAAATGTAAAATAATACCACTATTCTCGCTACATTTTTCTGTTTTAAAAAATACAGTATTTTTAATCAAAATGTTATTTACATTGACATGCAATGACATTATTGCATTTTAAATAAGTTAATAAATATTGTAACAATATGAGTTTTAGTTGTTTTATTCCATAATATTGATAGCTATATCTTATATAAGCAAAAGTGCAAAACTCTTTGAGATCCTCAGTCTTTGTTTTTGCTTTTTGGTTTTTTTTTTTTGAGGTGGAGTTTTGCTCTTGTTGCCCAGGCTGGAGTGCAATGGTGTGATCTCGGCTCACTGCAACCTCCGCCTCCCAGGTTCAAGCGATTCTCCTGCCTCAGCCTCCCAAGTAGCTGGGATTATAGGCATGCACCACCACGCCAGGCTAATTTTGTATTTTTAGTAGAGGCGGAGTTTCTCCATGTTGGTCAGACTGGTCAATCCTCAATAATTTTTAAGAATGTAAAGAGTTTCTGAGACCAAAAAGTTGTTGAAAGACTGTCTTAAATAATGTAATCGTATTCCATTTCATGACACTGGGATTACCAGGACAATGTGAGGAAGAGAGATCGTGATAACGGTCAGGAAAGTTCTGACAGAAGACCTGGTATTCCACTAAGACTCTGAAAAGTGAGTAGGATTTTAAAATTCCTTTTGAAAAGATGAAAGATATGAGTAAAAGCTGAGAAAAAGTGAAGCACCTGATATTCGCAGGCAATAATGAGTAATGAGTTCAGGTGATTGAAATATAAAGAGGACACCATTCATCTCTGCTTCTCTTCCTACCTGTGTAACCATTCCTCTTGTCTCATCTCCTTTGTGGGAGGCTTTTCTTCCTTTCTCATTCCTCAGATATTGATGCTTCCTATAGTTCTGTCCTTGGGTCTCTCTTCTCACTCTGTATGACGGTCTCCCTCACCAATCTGATCCATCCTCAAGATTGAAGCTTCGCTTCCGAGTTGCCGAATTCAGATCTTTACCTCACCTTCTCTCCTGAGCTCCAGAACAACATGTTCTGAATATTTTGAAGGCAACAAATTGAAAGTGAAACAAACGTTTTCCTGGAAACTACTCTCTTCCTGTATCCTCTTTCTTGGCCCCTCCCCACCCAGCACATCACCTTAGTTTCCACTCTCACCTTCCTCCGCCTCATACATTCAACTGGATGCCCCTCTGTTAACACTGTTCCTTGTTTTTCTTTTCTATATTATTGTGCTGTTTTCTTAGTTCTTTTTGCCCCTAGTCTCGCAAGCTTCCATTCCATCCTCTACATTGCTGCCAAAACCAATAGTACAAAAGCAACAAATCATGCTGTTTTCCTGTTTTGAAACCTTTTGATGCCTCCCTCCAGGATAAATCACTAACACCTCAGTGGTACTTAAAATGCCATTCATTATCTGGCCTTTGATTTCATCTTCATGCTGTTGCTTGATGGGGCCCTTCCTCAGCCATGACAAACATGTTCCTTGCTGCCGCCATATCAAAAAGCTTGCAGTTCCCCCTAGATCTCCAGGTTGCTTTACATTTCTATGCTCTTGTTCAGGTGCTTTCTCTTCCAGGAATGCCCTTTCCTGCTCTACCAACAAAGAATAACAATCACTTTCCGGATTGTTCTCAAGATGTTTTCTCTAAGAACACATCTCTTCACTTTGGGTTAAACAGTATATTTAACTTATTTTAATACAAACATTTGAAAATGATTACAAAAGGCCCTCAATTTAGGAAGATTCCACAAAAGTGATACAGTTAATAAAAATCATACTTTGAATTTTGAATTTTGATTTTTTCCTGGAGTGCGATACGCAGTGTAATGCTACTGTCTTGCAGGATGTTGGGCAGTGGCAGTAAGTTGCAGCTCCCAGTTAGCCATATGATCTTGAGGTTAAACACCCTGTAATACACAGTGTACTGTGCTGCTAGATGATTTTGCCCAACTTTAGGCTAATACAAGTGTTCTGAGCACATTTAAGGTAAGTTAGGCTAAGCTATGTTTGATAGATTAGGTGTCTTAAATGCATTTTTGACTTATGATATTTTCAACTTACAATAGATTTATCAAGACATAGCCCCATCTTAAGTCGAGGAGTGCCTGTATTTGCATTTGAAATCTAATACTATTTTTAATCCACTTCTCCTCTCTACATCCAGAGAAGATGAATTCCCCTTCCACGCACAAAATACTACGGTATGAGGCATTTTACGTAGACTCACATTATGTTAAATAAAGAGCAAAGAAAACTCAAATGTCTCACAGAAAGTACCAAATTTGGTATTTCTTCTTACATTCCAACATATAACCTGGCAAACAAAGAGTTAGGGTTTATAAAACACATGTCCAGTATACAAAGCATGTATTATGCCGTTTAAAAACTTGTTTCCGGCCGGGCGCGGTGGCTCACGCTTGTAATCCCAGCACTTTGGGAGGCCGAGGCGGGCGGATCACGAGGTCAGGAGATCGAGACCATGGTGAAACCCCGTCTCTACTAAAAATACAAAAAAAAAAAAAATTAGCCGGGCGTGGTGGCGGGCGCCTGTAGTCCCAGCTACTCGGAGAGGCTGAGGCAGGAGAATGGCGTGAACCCGGGAGGCGGAGCTTGCAGTGAGCTGAGATCGCGCCACTGCACTCCAGCCTGGGCGACAGAGCAAGACTCTGTCTCAAAAAAAAAAATAAATAAATAAAAATAAACAAATAAAAAAAATAATAAAAACTTGTTTCACAAATTATTTAATATTGCTAGAATTCCTTGAATATTATGCAAATTTAGTTTTTTTCCCTTTTTTTAAGAGATTTGACATTTCTTTAACTTCATAACAGGGATGTTGTTTTGTGAGGTTTCTTTCCCCAGAGCCAACTTTCTAGTCTTTTATTTTAACATAGCTGGTCATTCACAGTTCTTTTGAGAAGGATTAAAATTCTTAAGACCAACATCATGGCCCTATTTGCCATCCCCTGAATTCAAGTGATATCAGTATTAGTTACAGATAAGCCTGCCAGAGACTTACTTCATGATTGGCTCAAATCCCCATAATCAGAAAACTTGCAGTTTTCTGTGAAAAGTATAGAAACTTGGAAGAGTGTTTTATGAAAAGGGTGTTTTAGAAAAAATGGGATATTCTTAGTTTATAAAGCACCTTCAGTTAAATGATTTATCTACACCTGACATTGCACATGAACTCGTAGTGATCTAAACTTCATTAAGTTTTCTAATTCTACTACTAAAAATAATCTATAAGAAGAATTTTGTCAAATAAAAGATTTATAATAAGTGATATAAGCAAGGAGGTTGTTCTCATACTTAAATCCTCATTGTGCTCTGTTTTCCTGGTCTTAAAGGCAGAATGCTGGCACAATATTCTTAGTAAGGTGCCTAGAGATCACATCAATAGGTGCTGCCTAAACACAGAGCTAGAAATAACTTGTTCAAGACAAATTTGGGCCACGTACAGTGGTTCACGCCTGTAATCCCAACACTCTGGGAGACAGTGGTGGGAGGATCACTTGAGCCCAGGAGTTTGAGACAAGCCTGGGTAACATGGCGAGACCCCATCTCTACAAAAAATTTTTAAAAATTAGCTGGGCGTGGTGTTGCGCACCTATGGTCCCAGCTACTTGGGAGGCTGAGGTGTGAGGACCGTTTGAGCCCAGGCAGTAGAGGCTGCAGTGAGCTGTGTTCATGCCACTGTACTCCAGCCTGGGCAACACAGCAAGACCCTATCTCAAAAAAAAAAAACACAAATTTGGACAGACGTGTATATAAATTACTGAGGAGATGCAGAATATTCATAGTTTTTATGGTAGATTTTACCAATAGGACATTATCTTCCCTTTAGAAATAATGAGTGATACTTCTATACATAAAGACTCCATGTCTATCCATTCATCCTAAGAGCAGAAACAATAATCACAAAGGCAGGGGAGGCATCATTTATTTGCTACTGGGAGGATTCAGTGACATTGGATTTGTAGTAAGCTTGTTATGGTGGTGATGCTTTTCAGTAACTTGTAAGCACTATATTCATGAAAGCAGGGAGCTGATTTTTTTAAAAGGACTAGTAGAGGAAGACAAGAAATAAGAAAACAAGACAGAAATTACAGAAGAAAAAAAGAGATGTGAAAATCATCTGAGAAATTAGTCAACATCTGTGGAGACTATATAGGAATATAAAAGTTAGGGTCCTTAATATTAAGAATAAAAAATATTAAGACTTATTGAAGGCTGGGTGTGGTGGTTCATGCCTGTAATTCCAGCATTTTGGGAGACTGAGGCAGGAGGATTATTTGAGCCCAGGAGTTTGAGACCAGCCTGGGCAACATAGTGAGACCCCCATCTCTACAAAAAAAAAAAAAAAATAGCCAGGCAAGGTGGTGGGCACCTGTGGTCCCATCTGCTTGGGAGACTGAGGTAAGAGGACAGCTTGAGCCTGGGAGTTTGAAGCTACAGTGAGCCATGATCTCCCCACTGCACTCCAGCCTGGGCAATAGAGTGAGACGTGTCTCAAAAAACAAACAAAACAAACTTATTGAAGCAAAGTTTTATGCAGGAGTGATGAGATCTCTGATAAACTAGATTTTTTCCACTTATTTTTCTGTTTAAAATATTGTTTTATTGTAAGCTGTGTGGTCAGTTTAGTGGGAGTAACAAATGGTTTGAAAGTATGGTAGGGAGAGTAGAGGAAAAGGTATTAGCACTATATTTAAATAGGAAAGATAGCTCTCAGCCTCAGGAACAGGAGGAAGGAGGCTGTCTCGCCTCTCTGAAGGTGTAAATGGTAAAATCATCCTATCGAAGGAGAACAGTTTGGTTTTCCAACTTCTACTCCCCACTCAGAGACACTTTGTTCCTGCTTTATGCAAAGATGAGATGTTAAAGCTGAAATCTGGAGGCAGAAGAACTGGCTTTTATAGTTAAAGCATCAGGCTACAAAAGCACTTTTGCACCTTCCTTTGGATTACTTGGAAACAGTGGATCCCAGCCACAGAAAGAAGGCATAGAGCCTAGAAAGGCAGAAGCTGAGAGCCAAATCCTCAGGTTATCAAGGACTGTACAGTGTTGGGTAAAGCAAGCCATAAATGGAAGACTTTCCCTTCTTTTCCCTTCCCTTCTCTCCCCTCTCCTCCCCTCCCTGAGTTGTGTCTGTGTGTGTCCGTGTGTGTGGGTGGAGGTGGAGGCATTTTAATATGTATGTGTGTGTGTGTGTGTGTGTGTGTATACTTTTTTAAGAAGCTTATTCTGTTTTTTAAAGTTGGTTTCAAAGTATCATCTTAACATGCAGTTATAATTTGAAATTAAACTCTTAAAAGAGGCTTTTGAATGAAAGTACAGAAAATGTGGATAAAGTTTGGAATCATAAAAAGCCACTGGAGTGCAAATTGAGATTTAGGTTCTAGTCCCAGCTCTTCCAAAATTTATGGCACTATGAGCCTGACTATCTGAATGAAAGTATTGGGCTAGAATGATGTTTGAGGCTACAGCTCTGACACTTGATTATCCTGTGAATTCTAGGTGATGTTAAGTAGACAGCCACTCTTGCACGGCACATTAGCTCCAGTAAAGAGGCACACCTAAAAGAGTAAGAGTAGGGAGGGGCAAAATCAGCTTCTGAAATATTGAAATTGCTCCCCTCAATAAATGAGTAGCTTGCTTCATAACAGAGGAACAAAAGAGATCACGGTAATAGCAACATGTAGTATTTCTCACAAGTAAATAGGGCTAAAAGTAGCAAAGCCCATGCTACATACATAAGTTCACTAAAAGACAAGAACCAGCATGTATGCTGGGCTGCCCTCTTCACTAGAATTTCCAGATAAAATAGATGACGCAAATAAAATTTAGAAATTTAATGCAGTTGCAATATGGAAATAAATCCAGTGTGAAGCCAACACTCTCATTGGAGCATTGCAATAGTTTAGTGATCAAGGGTTCAACAGATCTGGTTGGGTATACTTGGCTTAGCCACTGGCCAGCAATATCTACTTGAGTAAGTGAATTATGGGTTAATTGTAGAAAATTTGGAAAATACAGAAAAAAAATCAATGAAGTTTTAAAAGCCTTAATGCAAGGAATTCTGGAAAATGTAGTTTTAGCTTTCTACACTCTACTAAAGGAAAGCAAGCATGCCAGAACAGGTGTTTCTGTATTTGCCATGCCCACTTAGACTAGTCAGGATTCTCCTGGGAACAAAAGTGCAGATGGCAGGTTAATGTTTCAGCTCAGTAGTCAGTTAGAGAGAGAATTCAACTTTCCTCTACCTTTTTGTTCTATTCAGGCTCTCAACTGATTGGATGAGGCCCGCCCACATTGGGGAAGGATACCTGCTTTACTCATTCCATCAACTCAAATACAATTCTCTTCCAAAAACAATCACAAACAAACCCAGAAATTGTGTTTAATCAGATATCATGGCACAGTAGGGCTGATACATTAAAATATTATTCTAAGTGCATATGCTAAAGTCATTTCCTTTAAAAGCACAATCACAGAGAAATGTGCAACAGCAAGTTTATTAATCAGTATTATTTTGGAGTTTCTTGCAAGTGCAATAAGAAAAAAATGCAATGCTGATGAAGTTGCTATATATCTAGAAAACCCCAAAATTGCAATTTTAAAGTAATAAAATAAGAAAGATAATTTAATAATTTCATCACTCATATTTATTTAGAAATTTCTTTACTGATAATAAACACTAGAAATAGAAATGGACAAAAGCAAATTCACATAAAACATAATAGTAAAAAAATAGGTTAAAAAATACAGGACCTATACATTAAAAAACTAAAACACCTAACTTATTGAAGGGCCCAAAGGCAAAAAAACAAAAAAACAACAACAAAAAAACCAGGTTATGTTCTGGGTCTAGAAATCTTAATATCACAAATATATCAAGCCTCTAGAAAAAATCATAAATTCAAGGAAAAAATGTTAACAACTTTATTGAAATCTATTAAAATACAATTAACTGTACATATTTAAAATATACAAATTGGTACATTTTGATATATGTATATATACATATACACACCTGTAAAACCAGTCTAGATAATGAACATATCCATCACCCCAAAGTATCCCCTTCTCCTTTATAGGGCCCCTCACCCACCTCTCTCTGCCCTCTCCTCAGTTCCATGTTCCATGAAATTACTGATATACCTTATGACACTATAGATCAGTTTGCATTTTCTTGAAATTTATGTAAATAAAATCATATATTCTTTGTATGTCTGGCTTCTTTCATTCAACATTATTGTGAGATTTATTTATTTGCTGCATGTACCAGTAGTTCATTTCTTTTCATTGCTGAGTATTCCTTTGTCAGGATATACCACAATTTGTTTATTCACCTGTTCATAGACATTAGGGTTAATTTCAGTTTTTGGTTATTATAAATAAAGCTGTTATAACCATTTGTATATGAATCTACTTATGAACATAAATTTTTTTTTTTTTTTAGATGGATTCTCACTCACTCTGTTGCCTAGGCTAGAGTGCAATGTGCAATCTCGGCTCACTGCAACCTCCACCTCTTGGATTCAAGTGATTCTCCTGCCTCAGCCTCCTGAGTAGCTGGGATTACAGGTGTGCACCACCATGGCTAGCTAATTTTTGTATTTTTAGTAGAGACGGGGTTTCACCACACTGGCCAGGCTGGTCTCGAACTTCTGACCTCAGGTGATCTGCCCACCTCAGCCTCTCAAAGTGCTAGGATTACAGGCATGAGCCCCCATGCTTGGCCTATTTATGGACATATACTTTTGATCCTCTAGGAACTTAGAAGTATCCAGGAAAAAAGGAGAAAATCTTTGTGATGTGATTTTATTTTAAAGTTCTAGATTTTTCATTTAGGTCTATACTTTATTTTGAATTAATTTTTTTATATGGTGCAAGGTAGGGATTGAGATTCATTTTTTTTTTTTTTGCCTGTGTATACCTAATTGTTCCAGCACAATTCGTTAAAGAGACAAGAAAAGTCTGTTTATACCTGTGCCAAAAATCAATTTACATATATGTGGATCTATTTCTATAATGCTGATCTGTTTTCTTAATATTTTTATCTTGATGGCAATACTATATTGATTTGACTTTCATAGCTTTTCTTTATAGTAGTTACCAGAACAAATGTTGACTCTTCTGTTGCACTAAATGAGAAAAATTTCAACCTGGAAACAAATCTTGAAAACTGAAATCTAAAAAGTATGTTCTCAGAAGGCAATATGGTACTATCTGCTAGTGATATATATATATATAAAATGGGACAAGGTCCTGTCTGTTCACTGAATTCAGTCCCCACTTCAGGGTGACACAGTGATTTCTGAAGGTTCTCCAGGGACTGAATTATGGCTATTTCTGAGTGCAATCCTCAGATTTGTCCACTTTAGCCAGATCTTGCCACCGTGCTCTGCCATCTGCATCTCCTCACTCCTCAGGTCTAAAACCAGAGAGAACCCCGCCCCTCGGGATCAAAGAGTTGCTCTTGATTCTTGTTAGTGGTGATGGAACTCAGAACTGCCCCTGTGGGGCTGAAGGGCCCTAACACATGGGGCTGGCCTAGAAATGGGCTCCCAACCTCACTGCTGCAAACTCAAGCACTGGCTTGAGACCTGTCTTCCTGTGGCTGAGATTAACTCTCGAGATGTAACTCTCTCAAGTGGCACAGTTGCAGACTTCTCAGTATCTCTCAGTCTAGACTCAACGTTTAGACCTTGGAGGAAGAGGACGGCGAGCCTCTCTTTTCTCAATCCAAAAAGTCACCTTCATTCTTGGCCAATGAAACAGTATCCATTGTGATTAACAATGGGAACATCAGCTCTCTTCAAAAGAAAACTCCACCCTTAAACATCGGGGTGTGTTTTTACTGAACAACTCCATTAAAACAATAAAATCACCAAACAGTCTATGTTTTCCCCTCTTTGTGGCTAATTCAGTTTTATCCATAGTCCTCTTCTTACTCTAGTAGATTATGATGTGTTATTGGATTGTTTCTTGTGGTAGATTCACTCTGACTGGTACAATTTACAAGTATCTCTCTTAATTTTTAAAATATATTAATTTTTAAAATATGCTAATTTGCTATAAAAGATTCTTCCCCCACCCAAAGTCAGTGGCTCAAACTCCATAGAGTTTCTTTTTCTCTCATATACCAGCTCAGAGGTAGACATACGGTTCAAGAGGGGTAGGTGGCCCTGGTTATGAAGACAACCAGAGACCAGGGTTCCTTATTTCTTGCCATCAACCCTAGAGCATTATCCTCACCTGGAGGGTTAATTTGGCTTTACTACTACCACGTCTCCATTCTAGCTTGCAGAAAATGAAAGACTCAGGAAGCGACTTTTAAAGATGAGACAAAGAAGTTGCATATATTATGTCCACTGTGCTCTGTGAGCCATAAAGCTACAACCAGCTACAGGGAAGGCCGGGCGTCCCCACACCAGCCACACACTCAGAATAATGGATATTCCAGAAAAATGTCCAGTCTCTGCCACATATACAATATTCCAAAATCCAAATTTCTGATATTTCTTATTTATGCAACAATACAGTATTGCATTATTTTTCTAGGTAATCACATAAGTAGATTTGAGGAAAAAAATTGAAGGAACATCATTTCTTCCTACTAATGATCACATATTCAGGCACTGACTTCAGTTAGATTGTTAGTACCATTTTTACCTCTTCCTGTTATTATGATGAGTCAGGGGCTTTTAATTTCTCAGTTCAATAGTACTAGCTTACTTGTCTCCTTAGATCACTCAAGAAAATCAGTGCAATGAAAACATTGAATCACATCTTACTCACTTCATCAATTGGAAAATCTTTCAAGTCACCAGGAATGTGGTGGGAGTGAGGGGTGAGCTATGAATACAGAACTGTGGTCTTGCAGCAGTCAGAATTCAATTTTCCACCTGCTTTTATAGTGCAGGAGGCTCCAAAACACTTACTGTTCTTCTCAAATCTTGGCCATGACCAAGAAAACCTGTGTGAAACCAAACAATTAGAGAATACATTTCTGAGGCCTGAAATCTCACTGTGACTGTAAAAATAAATAAATACTGTTCTGAGCACCTGCCTCCCATATCAGTAAAAAAATATTGGAAAGTGAGTCAAGTCATGTCATTCCTCAGTTTAATACCTGTAAGGACTCCTTTTCCATTCAAATTAAAAACCAAACTTTAAAATAGCCTAAGGATCCTATACTATCTGCCTACCCCCTTACCTCCAGGCCCTCCTCTCCTACAACCTTCCCCTCATTTCCTCTGCTCCAGACTCTGTGGCATCCTTCTACTCCTGAAACATGCCAGACACCTACTTCCTGACATAGGAACTTTTAGGGGCTCTCTCTTCTGCCTGAATTCCCTTCCCCGCCCCAGATGATCTGCATTGCTAACTCCTTTACCTCCTCCAAAGCTTTGTTCAAATCTCACCTTCTCCATGAGGCCGTCAGGCCAGGTCAGATGAAAAGCAGACAACAGGCCGGGCGCAGTGGCTCACGCCTGTAGTCCCAGCACTTTGGGATGCCGAGGCGGGCGGATCACCTAAGGTCAGGAGTTTGAGACCAGCCTCAACATGCAGAAACCCCGTCTCTACTAAAAATACAAAATTAGCCGAGCATGGTGGCGCATGCCTGTAATCCCAGCTACTCGGGAGGCTGAGGCAGGAGAATTGCTTGAACCCGGGAGGCAGAGGTTGCGGTGAGCCGAGATCGCGCCATTGCACTCCAGCCTGGGCAACAAGAGCGAAACTCCATCTCAAAAAAAAAAAAGAAAAAAGAAAAGCAGACAACAACATGGAATGAGATATGTAAGAGATTTATTGAGAGGAACACCTATAAGAACAGATGAGCTAGGGAGCAAGAGGAGGAGAGAGAGCCTTCTGGTGCGTGCAGATCCGACACCTGTGAAAAAGAGAGGGCAGGAAGGAGGATGAGGTAGGAAGAACCTCAGATTGCAGTGCAGCTCTGAGAAAGTCTTGGCCAGGGCAAAGAGAACCCCAGAGAAAAGATTTCCCTCTAGAGGTGTCCCATGTTAGGCAAAAATGCTGACTTCATTAACCCCACCAAGTGCAGTCTTTGGCTAGGGGCTGCTGAGAGAGTGGCTTTGGGCTAAGTGCCTTAGAAGCTCCAAAGGGGTAGCAGCTGAAGGTTGTCAGCCACTTATATTCCTCAGAGCAGGTTATATTGAAAGGAATGCTGAGCGGCACTACTTCCTGGCCCCAAGAGCCCTGCCTACCTACCCCATATACTACTACTGATCACCAGCTCAGCATTCCCAATGCTTTTTACCCTGGTCTACTTTTACTTTGTTCCATAACCCTTTTTACTCCATGACAATGAGAGAAATGTAATATTCCTAATTTACAATGAGTAAACCAAGGTTTAGTAAACTTAGAACATGCATCTAGCCTAGGTTCCCAGGGGTTTCATCCTTTGACTTTACTCATATGGCTTCGATTGTCACTTACATGTTATTAATAATGATTGGGATGATGATGCCACAATGGTAACATTATTGATCGGTTGTTATGTGCCAAACATTGTGCTGGGTGATTTACTTGTATTATCTCATTTAATCCCCACAATGACCTTTGAGATTATTATTATTATTCCTTCAATTTTTAAAGATAAAAATACTGAGGTTTAGGGAGGGTACACACAGCTTATAAGGGACAGAACCAGAAGTCATGACTTGGTCTGACTGCAGACCTCGATTGATCTCTTGCCTGCCAGATTGATTTTTAAATTTTCATTGCTGGCTGCCTTATATTACCTCCAGTTCAGATTTGTCTCCTAGCTGCAGACACACATATCTGACAGGTGACTGGACACCTCCATGTAGATGTCCCACGGATAGCTCAAAATGAACTTCTCCAAAACTGAACACATCCCCTCCCCATATCAGCTCTTGTTTTTGTTTCCCTCACCCCTTATATGGCTCTACCATTCATCCACTAATTCTTGCAGATCAAAAATCTGAGTGTTTGTCCGTATTCTGCCTCACTTTCCCGATCTCTGTACCCAGTCCCATTGATACGCCTTCTAAACCTCTTTCCCACCTGTCTGTCTTCTCTACCCACGTCTCCACTGCCTTTGCTTAGGCCACCATATTCTCATCTGGATTATTGCTGACAGTGTCCTAACTCTTCTTTACCTCACCAGTCTTGCCTTTTCCTCTCTTCCACTCTTTCACTAACTCCAGACTGATTTTGCTGGAAAGAAAAAAATAATCCACTGTGTCATTCCCATGCTTAAATTGTTTCATTGCCTTTCCAGTGCCTTTGAGGGATCCATGAGCTACCCTAGCCTACCTGCCTAATCTCATTTCCTTTAGAAACCCATGTCCAAGCTGTACAGGACTTCTAGCACCTCTGAATGCCCTATATTCCTCATCTTCCTCAACTCATTCATGCTATTCCCTGCTGCCCTTCACCCTTTTTTTTTTTTGGCCTTATTACTGTCCTCAGGTCCTCAGCTCAGGTGCCACCTCCACCAGGGAGATGTCACTCACTTTCCAAATCTGGGTTAAGTGTCCCTTCTTACATGTTCTCATGGCAACCTGTGTCTCTTCATAGAATGAAAATGAACTATATTGTAATTGTACATCCTGCCAGACCAGGGGGCAGCAAACTTTTTTCTATAAACGGCCAGATAGTATATATTTTAGGTTTTGCAGGCCTTGTGGTCTCTGTCACAACTACTTAACTCTACCTTTATAGTACAAAAACAACCACAGAATATATGATAATAGAAAAGCATGGCTGTGTTCCAAGAGAACTTATTTATGGCCACTGAAATTTGAATTTCATATAATTTTCATGTGTCACAAAATATTTAAAAAAATTTCAACCATGTAAAACTGTAAATACCATTCTTAGCTCGAAGGCTGTACAAAAACAGGTGGGTAGGCCAAATGTAGCATATTGGCTGCCACTGGCTGATCCTTGCACTATTCCATGAGCTTCTCACAGCCAGGGCAGTGTCTCATCTGACTTTGTATTCAAGTTCTTAGTACAGTATCCAGTTTATAGTAGGTGCTTAATAAACATTTGTTGAATAAGTAAAACTTCCACAGCTAGTAGTAAGTGATGGTGTCAGGATTCAAACCTGAGTCAATCCGAGTTAGCAGTGTGATATCCCACTGTCCATTTTGTGATTGAAGCTGTATGTGATGTAGTATACTTACAGCATGATATTTGAGATATCAAAAGAGTAATTCCAGAAGCACCTTGGGTATTACTTGAACTCTATCATTACTCTTTTTTTTTTTTTTTTTTTGACCGAGCTCCCCCCTTTTCGCCCAGACAGGAGGGGATGGAGTTGTTTCGGTACCCAATACGCTTCTGGAGCCTGTAGTCCCAGCTACTTGGAGAGGCTGGGACTACAGGCGCCCGCCACCACGCCTGGCTAATTTTTTGTATTTTTTTAGTAGAGACAGGGTTTCACCGTGGTCTCGATCTCCTGACCTCATGATCCGCCCGCCTCGGCCTCCAAAAGTGCTGGGATTACAAGCGTGAGCCACCGCGCCCAGCCTATCATTACTCTTATTAGTTGCTACTCAGCCTACCCTACCATGTAGCCTTCCCATCACCCCCGTTTAACTTGACCTTATTTACTCCATTTCCAGGTATTTAAAATAGTCCAGGATTTGGCCACTTCAATTTTTTTTTTTTTTTTAAATAAAGCTTCTTCAAGCTGTTTTCAGCTTTGGAACCAGAAACCTCCAAACTTTGTAAGTTACATAAAAGCTTAGAGCATCATAACCTTCAAAAGGTTGCCAATTAGAAGAAATCTTAAGCATTGTCAGGAAATTCCTTCTCTCTATATGTAGCCTTATGCATAGTTGACTCTCTGCTTTCTTTCCTTTTTAAAGTTGGAACATAGAACATAAAACCCCAGTACATGGGCATTGTGAGGTCCTTGTGACCTCACCTTTCAAATAGGATATGGTTACCTGGGAAACTAAGTTTATTACATATGGAACATCAGAGGCTAAGCTCAGGTGGCAACAGGATGGGTCAGATCAAGGAAGACTGAGACTCCAGGCCAACCCTCAAGGCTGGTGAAGGCCAGGGACTCAATCACAGGAACAAGGTTAGGAGTTAGTCACCTAAGGCATGGGCACTTGGGGACAGGACAAGAGAAGCAGGACGCAAACCAGAAGCCCATTTCATTTAAAAAAGAGATTCGTGATAACTCCAATTGTTGGTGGAACTATGCAGTCAGTTAATAGTTATTTGAGAACTTGAATACAAGGCAGTCATGGGAGAAAAAGGCAGAACCAGTTAAAAGAGAACAGCAAATCAGAGTATCAGAAGGTAAAAAGCATAGGGAGGTGAAAAGAGCTTTGGAATTGGAAGGGATGACTTCCAACTAGCTATAAATGACTAGTAAGTCTTTTAAATTTTCTCAATAAATCTATTAATCCATTAGATGATTAAATTGAATTCAGTTCTCACTGAATATTGAGTTGAATACTCATATCTCTAAAGTCCCTTCCAGATTTTTTTTTTTTTTTTTTTTTTTCCCAGGCTGGAGTGCAGTGGGGCGATCTCGGCTCACGGCAAGCTCCGGCTCACGGCAAGCTCCGGCTCACGGCAAGCTCCGGCTCACGGCAAGCTCCGCCTCCCGGGTTCACGCCATTCTCCTGCCTCAGCCTCCCAAGTAGCTGCGACTACAGGCGCCCGCCACCACGCCCAGCTAATTTTTTGTATTTTTAGTGGAGACGGGGTTTCACCGTGTTAGCTAGGATAGTCTCAATCTCCTGACCTCGTGATCCGCCCGCCTCGGCCTCCCAAAGTGCTGGGATTACAGGCGTGAGCCACCGTGCCTGGTCAAGTCCCTTCCAGCTTTGACATTTAGGAATTAAAAACTGTTTTAGAATTGAAACCACAAATTGTCCTCGTTTCAGACAAGTTTGGTACCTGAGCAGGAGGTGAGGATGTATTTACAATTCAAATATAGTGGTTTTGTAGGGGTAACAAGTCAAGCGGGTCATCACATAGTGTGACTGTTTCTGACTTTACTCTCTCCTATCTTTGTATCATAGCTTCACTCGCTCCTTGTAATGTAGCTGTTACATGACAACTTCTTTCACTGCTTTTACAAGCTGTACTGCTTCAACACCGGCCAAAACTTCCTAAACTTCCACCAAACATTTTCATCACATTGAGAATACAAGAAACAATTTAAAACAAAATTTTCAATGTGGTTTTTCAAACCTGATTAGTGTTGAAGCTGGATGTAGGCCGGATATCTCACCTTAAAATCTTTTTTTCTTTTTCTTGAGACAGGGTCTCACTCTGTTGCCCAGGCTGGAACGCAGTGGTGTGACCATAGCTCACTGCCTCCTGGCCTCAAGCAGTCCTCCCTGCTTGGCCTCCCAAAGTGCTGGGATGACAGGTGTGAGCCACTGTGCCTTGCCCCATGCCTTAAAAACTTCTAAGAGTGGGAAAAATGGACCATAAATCTTTACTGCTAAAATGACTTAAAATTCCTGCACAATTCATGTAGCATTTCAGGAGTAGCAACATCCCCATATACGTTTTTACCTAGGCAGTTCATCAGTAAAGGTATTTGTCAAGTAGTTTTCTTGTAGCCCGGAAGAAAGTGCATGTTAAAAACAACACCGGGCTGGTTTTTACTTTGTAAGTTTGAGCAAAGTGGTAGCTATACCAAACCTGGGAGTGGCTGAATGTCTTTCTATTTAGCAGTGAAAGATGATGGGAAACCAGCCATTTGGTCCTGATTTTAGGGTGAGATAGAGAGGTAAGCTCCAGATCTCATATAGGTTGCCTTTATTTCTGAGCGGTTTCTCACAGGACGGTGAGCTAAACGCTGGGTGCTTTTACATGCAGAGATTCCTGTTTGGGGCTGGGATCAGCCATCCTACTTCACAAACAAGGAATATGCAGACGAAGGAGTATACACAACGCTAACAACGCCAATATCAATGGAAACCCCACTTCCCACACTTTTCCTTTGGGATATCTCCCCCACCCCCCACTCCTCCTGCGTTACACGTTGCCAGGCTACTTTGGGCGTTCCTTCCTCTGTAGTGCGTTGCACGGGTACGTCATCAAATGTGCGTGTACACGTGCCAGATTCGCCTTTAAACGGTAATTTCTCCTAGGTCCAGATCGTGTACTTTCCTGTATGTAATGGTAGTGCAGTACCTGAACTATTAGTTATTTAAGTAATACGTAATGAATGAAGAGCTGAAACTGCAACCTGTTGATGGAAGAATGAATGAACGCGCTCCCCTCCTTCCTACGGGGCTGTGCCGAGAAAATACGGTTCTGATTTAGCCACGACGTTAAAGGCTTTGACCTGCAGGGGGAGGGGAAAGAAAAGACGGGAAGAAGAAAACCAAAAAACAAAAAACCGGAAAAAGGCAAAAAGCGAAAAGGGGGAGGTCGCTCTGCCGCTCGCTGGCTCAGCCCGGTGGCCCCGCCCCGCGGCGGCCGGTGGCTGTGCGCGTGCGCAGGCGGGAGCGCGGCGGCGGGTCCAAGCCCGGCGCTAGGGGTGCGCAGCCGAGAGAGGGTTTGACGTGGCAGTTCCCAGCCCAGCTGCAACTCAGAGCGTGAGTCCAGGCTGAGGGGACGCCGGCCGGGGAAGAGGCGCGGCGGGAGAAGCGACCGCAGCGGGAGCCCGGCCACCGAGGGCTGCCGGCACTAGGCGCAGAGCCGCCAGCGCTCGGAAGCCCGCGGGGTGCGGGAGCGGGAGCAGGTAAAGCCTCCCACCCGCGGACGCCTTCGGGCGGGACAGCCCCTGCCCAGGCACCGCGGGGCGGCTTGCGGCGCCCGGCCCGGGGACGCGGCGGGAGGCCGGGTGCTCACCTGAGGCAGGGGCGGCGGGAGGAGAACTCATTCTTTGTTCTTTAGCCTTTTAGTGCAGTTTAATAGTGGGGCCGGCGGGATGGGGGAGAAGGAGGTGGGCGTGGGCATTTTTTACCCGCCCCCACCTTTTGCCTTGGGATGCAGAAACTGCCTAGTTAGGATCCTCAGTGGCCACCATCCGAGTGTCATTGCCAGCGGTTTTCTCGTCTCCTTATCAACTTAATTTGCTTTTTTGAAGGAAGGGAATGTTGGAAATATTAATGGTAAAAATGGCAACTATATCTGAAGCTTCGGGACATCCGAATAGTGAAACTGATCTGGCCAAATACGAACTTGTTCCAGGGTTAGAAGTGCACCTTGGCTAGAGTTGCTGGGTGACAGTGAGCCAGGGGGCCGTTCTGGGGCTGGGGCTCCCCAGATTTTGATCCTAGGCCTGCTCATACCTAGTGGCTTTCTGCCATGTCGCCGCTTGAAGCTGAGTCAGGTTTCTTTAACTTGGTGCTCTGTGTGAGGAAGTTTGACGTGGCAAACTGGGTTGCGTGAGGAAGCTGATTCCTCTGAGGACCGGTTCAGAGGGACCTGGCTGCTTCCTGTTCTTTGGAGTGACCATCTCAGCCTCTCTTTTCTGTCACTCAGCAACAGGCTGCTACTTAGGTGTGTTCGTGCCGACTTTCTAAGTGCTCTTGGTTGGATGAGCTTGACCAAAGCTCAGGCTGCCACGTCTCTCTCTGCTAAGTGGGAGGAGGAAAAAAGGGTTGTCAGGAACAAAGTGGACCAGAAGGCCTTTGCCTGCCTCTCTCCTCTTTTTCAGTTCTCCCCTTCCCAGGAGAAGGAAATGATCTCATAATATTTTTACATGGGTGCTTTTATTTTGGAAACTTATAGTTTAATATGGAAACAAAACCAAATCACAAATTTTAGGCTTCAGATTTTTAATTTGAAATGTTATTTCTTGAATATAGACAGATTCTAAGTCTTAGCAGGTATCACTGATCTCTTACCTTAAATTGTAGCAAATAAAAGAACAAAAGGAAGAATATGCCTGTATGGGGCAAATAAACTGGAGATAAATTGTAGAATCAGTGGAAATCTGGAAAGGCTTCATTTTCTAAAAGAAGGAACTGAGGCTCAGAGAGGTTCTTCAGCTCATTCCATGTCACACAGTTAAGTATGACAGATATAGAATGAAAACCCACTTCTCTTGCATTCAAAGCATTTTCTGTCATATTTAAATTTTTTTTTTAAATCATCAGTCCTATGAACTACCTCTTATTTTGTTAAAACCTGGAAAAAGTGGAAAATTTAAAGCAAATTTGGGTTCCGATTAGAATCAAGATTAAAAAAAATCAAGATGAGTCTGTTATATTTGTAATGTGTGTGCCTACACACTTACAAAATTACACTTTTTTTTTCCTTAGTCCCTTAAATATAGGTGCATATGTTCTTAGAGATGTGATATCATTTAAATTAGAAAGAAATTCTGTCACCTTTGAAAAACCACTGACAACACTCAAGTGGTTATAGTGACCACCTGGCTTGGTCAAATTATGACTCATAAAATAAGCCCATTATCAACGTTACCTGTTGCTATCTTTGTTGGACTATGATTTCTCTTTGTCCTAATGACTAGATTAATTAATTAGAGGAGCACTAAAAAGACATAAGTCATAAAACATCTGATTGCAAGCTACTGGCAGTTACGGTGGTCAGTCAATTGAATGGCATGGTGTGCTCTGTGCTGAAATGTGACCATGGAAACGAAAAGCACAAAATCATAGGAACACTATGAGAGACTATCTGCGAGATGCTTCAGGCTTCCATTAAAAAAGTGGTTGCGAGTTGTTATTCAGGTCTCATGCTTGAGAATTTGCCCAGGATTATTGAAGTGATTTACTGAGTTTCAGAGAGCTATGGTTAGACCTTTTTTAGGGGATAATGATATATTGTATAATACAAAGATTTCTCATTTACCTGATATTTGTACTTTTCCTCAAACCATCATAAACATGTAATAACAGTGTTTATATTTTTAATAGCTTTAAGTGATTAAAACTCTCTTGGTAACATGTTTCTTGTTTCTCTGTTGCAGACTTCTTTTGTAGAATTATCCTATGGAATGATATTTTCATAATGAGTCAACAAGGTTATGTGGCTACACCTCCATATTCTCAGCCTCAGCCTGGAATAGGCCTTTCTCCACCTCATTATGGGCACTATGGGGATCTATCGCACACAGCATCTCCAACAGGTAAAGTGTGTTATTTTGACTTGTATGTGATTATTCAGTTCTCAGGCTCAGAGACATAAGATGTTCTGAAAGAGGAGATTTGAAAGCATTGAATGATCATTATATAATGAAATGGCTTGAGATTACAGGATCATTTGGAAAAGGTTCTCGTAGCAGAACTCTACATCACTAGTTTGGTTATTGCATGGAATACAAGTTTGGTTTTTAAATATAGACTAACAAACACTTCCTGTTTTATTTTTACTGTGAGTCTTGTTCTTGCTGTTAATTAGTGGTGTAAGGCTATTGTAAACATTGAATAAAAAATGAATTAAATTTATAAATGAATTAAACTTATGTATCCTTATCTAGGATTGGACCTAGATAAATCTATACATCAGTTATATGTGAGGATAATTCTTTGTACAATTCTTTGTACAAATGGACCATGTATAAATCAATGAGTAACTCTCAGGGCTCACTGGAACTAGCTCAGATATCTGGGATCCAGGCTGTGCTAGGTAGAATGTATATAGTGCAGAGTCAGCAAGGGGTGAGGACTCCCTGTAGTGGGGCTTGATGTTAGCAGCCACACACAGTATGCTGCAGAAGATGCTCTGAGATTATGAATTTCCTGTGGAAAGTCAGTCTTATGATTTATTCTTCCCGAGATTTTAAAGATGTCCAGATGAAGCATCCCTCTTCTTGTTCAGGACCATCCTCTCCAGAATGTTTATAATCTTGCCTTACTGGATCCTGTAGAAACCATTAACCCCTCCAGTTTCTATCTGGTGGTTCATTTTTCCTCAGCATTTATTTATAATGATAATTATAAATTACTCCTTTTTATGATGTATCGAAATCTGGCCCTAAAAGCTTTTCCTGTATTGTCTTATTTAATCCTCATACAATGCTATGCAGTAAGTTATTTTTGCAGCTAAGAAAACTGAATATCTGGTGTCATGTGACTTGTCTAAGGTCACAGATAGCAAGTAGTAGCACCAGGATTCATACCCAGATCTCTCAAGAAGGCAAAAAACAAATTGCATACACACCTAAGTATAACACTCTATATTATTCACCCTTCCCTCTTCACAGGCATCTTCTTGAGAAAGTACTCATTATGCTTGGTGATCTCCACCTTTACCTCTCCTTCCCTCCATGGCTCAGCATAGTTTACACTCCATAGTTTGCCACCCCATCCACACTTCCACTTCCCTCACCAGGACTATCAGTGTCCTATTTCTCAATGCAGTAGACATTGTGCTGTCTGTCCTCTTTTGTATTTGACACTGTTTACCACTCTCATTTTTACAAAACTCTTTTCTCCTTTGGTTTCAATGACACTATCCTTTTGTTGTTGTTTTTTGAGGTGGAGTCTCCCTCTGTCGACCAGGTTGGGGTGCAGTTTTGCGATCTCAGCTCACTGCAACCTCCGTCTCCTGGGTTCTAGTGATTCTCCTGGGTTCTAGTGATTCTCCTGCCTCAGCCTCCTGAGTAGCTGGGATTACAGGCACCCACCACCATGCCTGGGTAATTTTTGTATTTTTAGTAGAGACAGGGTTTCACCATGTTGGCCAGGCTGGTCTCGAACTCCTGACCTCAAGTGATCCACCCACCTCCGCCTCCCAAAGTGCTGGGATTATAGGTGTGGGCCATTGTGCCCGTTTTTTTGTTGTTGCTTTCTGGACATTTCTTTTGAAGGAATTCTTCTGCATGACTCTTAAGTGTTGCTGTTTCTCCCTCCATGTTCCATCTTCACCACTATTCTCCCACTCTGTAGATTTTTCCCTAAGCTGGATCATTCACAGAAAGTGCTTGTCTCTCAGATCTATTTCTCCAGCCCAGATATCTCTCCTAAGCTTTAGACCGGGGTATCCAGTCTTTTGGCTTTCCTGGGCCACACTGGGAGAAGAATTGTCATGGGCCACACACAAAATACACCAACAATAGCTGATGAGCTAAAAAAAAAAAAAAAATCGAAAAAATCTCATAATGGTTTAAAAAAGTTTTCAAATTTGTGTTGGGCCACATTCAAAGCTGTCCTAGGCTGCGTGTGGGCCGTGGGTTGGAAAAGCTTGCTCTAGACCCATATTTCCTGTTGCCCACCTTTGTTGAGGCACATCACAGTCACCAAGCCCAAAGCAATTCCATATTCATCATGGAAGCCTATGTTTTCTGGCATTTCAAATCTCGCTCATTAGCATCATTTATTTGGTGATCCATACCAGAAACTTTATTTAACAAAAAAACAAAAAAACAAAACTTGGTGGGGTGTGGTGGCTCACGCCAGTAATCCTAGCACTTTGGGAGACCAAGACAAGTGGATCACTTGATGCCCAGAGTTTGAGACCAGCCTGGCCAACATGGTGAATCCCGGTCTCTACTAAAAAAATAAAATTAGCTGGGCATGGTGGCACATGCTTGTAATCTCAGCTATTTGGGAGGCTAAGGCATGAGAATCGCTTGAACCAGGGAGATGGAGGTTGCAGTGAGCCAAGATCACGCCACTGCACTCCAGCCTGGGGAACAGAGTGAGACTGTGTTAAAAAAACAAGCAACAAAACCTCTCCCTCCTTTTTATCTCTTCCAATGTAATTGGTCTCCCAAATCTTTTTGGAGTGATTGTAAACAGCTTTCCTACCTGCTTTCTCCTTTCCATTCTCCTGTCACTCTTCTTGTTCAATCCATCCATCTCTCACATGGATTACTAAAATGATCTTGTAACTATTATCCCTCTCTCCAATACTGCCTTTTTCCAAACCATCAACTCCTGAGCCAGAGGGATTTTTTTAGATTTACCATGAAAATCTAATTTGAATTCTGCTTTTGCATTCTAATACTTTTTCAGGCCTCTATACTATTTGCCATACTGTGTTATAATAGATGTTCCTGTAGTAGGTGTTCCTGGAGCAGAGAAGGCACTCATGGCTGTTTAAAAAAAAAATTTTTAATTGGCAACTAAAAAATTATATATACATATATGTATTATGTACAACATATTGTTTTGAAATATGTATACACTGTGGAATGGTTAAATTGAGCTAATTATAAATGTTTACTCAATGAAGTGAATGACAAACTTTAGCACTTAGTAGCAAAACACTCTGGTATTTACCAATATTTAATTTAATTAAATTAATTTATTTATTTGAGACAGGGTTTTGCTCTGTTGCCTAGCTTCCAAGTAGCTGGTAGAGATGGGATCTCCCTATGTTTCCCAGGCTGGTCTTGAACTCCTCAGCTCAAGTGATCCTCTCGCCTTGGCCTCACAAAGTGCTGAGATTATAGGCGTTAGCCTCGGCACCTGGCCTTACCAGTGTTTTTAAAAGCTGTTTTTGTTGGATTAAATCCTTCATGCTTTAATTTAAACTGCTTTCTCCTTACTTAATGGATACTAAATGTCAGGTGAATAACCAGGCTATTATACTCTCTGCAAATACATCTTTCTATGCATATTATGGTGTTTTGGTTTGATTATTTAAGACTTTCACTAAATTACTCCAGCTCTTGTATCTCTGATTATATTCTGCTGAATAACCTTAGATACCTTAATCTTCAGTCTTCTGTGTCTTGTTGTCTAGCCTTTTAGTGACCCTTTTATTGGTCTCCTGACAGACACAAGCAAACTTGTGGTTCTTTGAAGTATCTATTCCACTATAGATCTGGCCAGTGCTAACTCTTGCTTTGTGTTGCTCACATTATCATATCTCCGTTTATGCCTATTCATTGTGTTTTTGTAAAGCTAGTGCTGTATACTAGCACTTTTTTTTTTTTTTTGAGATGGAGTTTCGCTCTTATTGCCCAGGCTGGAGGGCAATGCCATGATCTCGGCTCGCTGCAACCTCCGCCTCCCAGGTTCAAGCGATTTTCCTGCCTCAGCCTCCCAAGTAGCTGGGATTACAGGCATGCGCCACCACACCCAGCTAATTTTGTATTTTTAGTAGAGACGGGGTTTCTCTGTGTTGGTCAGGCTGGTCTCAAACTCCCGACCTCAGGTAATCCGCCCGCCTCGGCCCCCCAGAATGCTGGGATTATAGGCGTGAGCCACCACGCCTGGCCCCTAACACTTTTTTTTTTAAAGAGACAAGGTCTTGCTCTGTTACTCAGGCTGGATTGCAGTGATGAAATTATAGCTCACTGCAGCCTTGAACTCCTGGGCTCAAATGATCCTCCTGCCCCAGCTTCCCAAGTGGCTAGGATTATAGGTGTGCCCACCATGCCCAGCTAATTTTAAAATTTTTTGTAGAGATGGGGTCTCACTATGTTGCCCAGTTCTGTCTCGATCTCCTGGCCTCAAGCCATCCTCCTGCCTTGGCCTCCCAAAGTGCTGAAATTACAGACATGAGCCACTGCACCCAGCCACAAATTTAACAATTTGATGAACAAAATAATTGTGGTAATATGACACTTAATAAAATAAGCCTAATCTCAGTCCTCATAGTATTTACTTAGCTAGTGAGAAATGCACTGAATAAATTAACAATGACAATTTTGGGGGGAAGTACTATTGTAAAGGAAGTAGAGGGTGGTATGGAAGCACGTGGCAGGGGCACCTAAACAAGACTTAGGGTGGAAGGGCTCCTTCCCGGAGGGAATGCCCTGAAACATGAGTGAGAATTGGCCAGGTCAGGAAGCAGTTTGCTGGTATTAGAAGGCGGTACTTTTCAGGACCTGCAAGACATTTGGCATGTCTGGGGAGTAGCATGGGAACGGTGAGAGATGCCACTGGCGGGGGAATGTGGGATCATTTTAAGGAATTTAGACTTTATTGTAAGGGCAGTAGAGTACCACTGAAGTGATTTAATCTGGGAAGGGTCACAATCCAATGTATGTACATTTTAGAAAGCTACACAGCACATTAGTAAGTGTGGAGAAGGAATTACAGCTGGGCATACTGCTCTCTGCAGCAGGGTTTTTCAACTTCAGCACTATTGACTTTTGGGGCCAACTAATTCTTTGTTGGGGGAGGGTAGCAGAGTGCCATCCTGTGCATTGTGGGATATTTAGTAGCATCTTTAGTCTCTATCTACTGGATGCCAGTAGTACCTCCGCCAACCTTCTGGGAGTTGTGGCAACCAAAAGTGTCCCAAACATTGCCAGATGTCCTATTTTAGGGGCAAAATCGCCCTTGCTTGAGGACACTGGTCTGGAGACTGAAAGTTAAGAAGTATTAATATCAGGCTGGGCACGGTGGCTCATGCCTGTAATCCCAGCACTTTGGGAGGCCAAGATGGGCAGATCACAAGGTCAGGAGATCAAGACCATCCCGGCTAACATGGTGAAATGCCGTCTCTACTAAAAATACAAAAAAACTAGCCGGGTGTGGTGGCAGGCGCCTGTGGTTCCAGCTACTCGGGAGGCTGAGGCAGGAGAATGGTGTGAACCTGGGAGGTGGAGCTTGCAGTGAGCCGAGATCGCGCCACTGCACTCCAGCCTGGGCGACTGAGCGCGATTCTGTCTCAAAAAAAAAAAAAAGTATTAATGTCCTGAAACTAGAACAGGGGCTGTGGGGTGGTGATAGGGCTCCTAATAGTGAGCTTATATAGGTGTACCACCCAAGCACGGTGCTTTAGGGACCATAGTCATTACAATTCTACCCATATAATAGGGAGCTTATCTTTGTTTATTTTAGGTAAACATTTTCCCCCCAACAAATGGCTTTTAATTTTGGTTTTAGTTTGTCAGGTCCGGGACCAAATTCAAGGCATGCTGTTCTGTGATGTGGTTTGGTCAGTGTTCTTTTGCTGATAACAGTCCCCTCTAGTGGAAAGGGATTTGCTAAAGGGTATCAGGAAGCAAATAAAACATCAGAAAAAGGCAGAGAACCAGACTTGGGAGTATGTGGTACATGAAGATGAACATTCCCATGCAGGACCATTCCACCAGAAGTCACCACCTTTCTCTCCCAGGAGAATCATCTCTGCCACCACGCTGACCAGAGTCTCCCAGAGGTGTGCTGCTTTGCTGAATTTAGAGCACATGGCAAAACAAATTGTAAGGTAGTCTAGGAATTTTCACTTTTCCACCTCAAGACCATATATTAATATTAATAGAAAAGCAAGTCAGAAAGGGATTGGAATTGTTGAGTTTACTGGTCTGTGGTATCTGCCACTGTATGAGAGACCAACTTGTGATCTTAGATTTTTTTTGGTGGGGGGTGTTTAAGAACAGTTCATTCTCATTGCACGGTGTTCCTTTCCTGTTAAGATTCTCATACTGCTCTATAAAGAACCTGATTCTGTTTGTGTTTGAGTACTTTTGAAAATGCCAATAATATGGCTGGGGGAAGACTATGACTTTGCAGATATCAATGATACTGACTTCCCTTTGCCCTGGGGGTGGAGTGCAAGTGACACATAGGACTTTGCAGTCTGACCCCAGCCAACCTGGACAGCTTCCACTCTGGCTGCTTTCCCTCCCAGCCTCTCCACACCAAGCCTTTCCCCTGTCCTGATCGTGCCATCCTCTCTCATGTCTTTTCTCAAGCTTTGCCTTCTAACTGGAATCCCTTATCCTGTCTTCTATACGAAGAAAACTCCTGCTTGTCCTTCAGGATTCAGCTCAAGCAGTCCTCCTTCTTTGAACTCTTCTCAATTCCCCCAGGAAGAGTTAGGTAGTCTCTCTGCATATTGTAACAGTCATCACAAGACATTGTAATGATTTGTTTACATGGTTGTCTCTTCTCTCAAATGGCTCAAAGGCACCTTAAATGTATGTTGAATAATAATGAGAACGATTTGAGAATGCCGCAGAATGATTTGGATCATTGCCATAGAGTTGATTCCCAAGCAAAAAGGGAGAGCACAGTAAGATTGATGTATAAAGTTCTGCTTGCATATATCAGAGCTGTTTTTTTTTAATTCTCTAGACATGTCTATAGGGGTTTTCATGAAAATTGCTACTATCCTACTTATTTTTTAAAAAGGGGAATATTTTTGGAGAGCCATGAGGCAAATTTAAAAAAAGAAAAAAAAAGGGAAAAAAAAAAAGACCAAAACAAAAGAATATTTTTGACTTCTCGTAGCGGATGTAATTATTTAAGTTGAAAATACATTAATGCTACTGTTGTGAATTGCCTACTTTTGTCCAAAATAATGTTTTTAAAATGAAAATATAAATGTGCTTGTAATTATGGTGCATATGCTTTGTTAGAATAAAAATGCTTAAGAACGGAGAGCAGGGGCTATGGCCAGGAAAGATGAAACAGCTGTTTTAAAAACTGTCATATCCATTGGTTCATTTAATTCTCAGAACAGTCCTTGGAGCTAGGGAATATTATTGCCATGACATGGGATTACAAGTTGAAGCTCTGAAAAATATAGTATCTTATCGGAGTCACAAATTCAAACTTGTCTGTGACTGCAAGTCTCATGTTTTTCTAACTTTGCTGGGTTTGGGGTTTAGAACTTTGTATTAAAATGTAGTGTTATAAGGATAATATTTATTGAAAATAGTGTTACATGAATTTGCTAAGTAAAACTATGTAGAATTAATATAAAAATGTCCTCAGTTTAAGGAATCCTATTTTAAGAGAAGAAACCTTGTAAAAGTTTCAATGATATTCATAAAGGCTGGCACTTCACTAGATACCTGTCATTTTAGGTTACGCAAACATCTGAAAGCATTCTCTGGAAAGCAATTATGATGACAATACAAGAAACTCTTCCTCGGTGACTACACATCATCAATCAATTCCTTTCTATCTGAGGGAATAAACTTTCTGGAAGAATATAACAGAATAAAGGAAATGTTCATATGAAATACCATGACAAAATCAAAGGAGGAGTGCACAGCAGGCAGCTAGGTGGTCATCGATGACCTTGCCAGAGAGCAGGGTATGGTCAAAAGTAAATCGATTGAGCAAAAACAAGCAAGTGGAGACAGCAGATAGAAGAACTGAAGTTCTTCTCTTTTTTCTTTTCTCTTTTTTTCTTTCTAGAAGCTGGAAGAGGTCTCAGGTAATCTAGTCTAAGCCTTTCATTTTGCAGGTAGAAAACAGGTCCTTAAAGATAAGCTTCTTGCCCAGGGTCATACAACTAATAAGTAACTATGTGGGGTCTTGAACTACTCTAACCCAAGCCCAGTGATTTCTCTCCTGTACTGCAATTTCTCAAGAAGAAAAGAGAGAAATCTGAAGACAGTTCCAAAGAGAAGTCTTTAAAGGTCTCTATTTGAGAAGAGCTGCTAATAAATGAAAACACAGACATTCCCAGAAGCATCCGTTAATTGCATGTGGTCCCATATTTTGTCTGAGCAAGCATGATGAATCTGACTCTGAGTGAGCAGTCCTCCAGCTGTTTATCATCCAGCTATTTAGGATCCTGGAAAGATTTTTAAGCTCTGAAGGAAGTGCTCAGGATTTTTAGAAAGATAGACCCTACTCCCCATCCGCTTTTGTTGTGCTGTAAGTCAAAGGCATTTCTAGTGTTCTCCCCCATGCCCCATTTAGTTACAGTTAGAATGCTTTACCATGACCCTTCCTGCTTTTTCCAGGTTTATTTTCTGATATCTAACTGCCATTTTTCATTGCGTGTTCTAGTATTCTTTGCGTGGTAATGTACTTTATCAAGGTGCCTCTGTCATATGCAAATTTATTTTTTTCTGTTTTAGTTTCTGTTTAGTGATAAAATGATTCCCTTCTTTTCTGCTCTTTCATCATTATGATAGTCAAATACTCATGCCAGAGCCTGGTATTGACAGGTCTGTAGGTGATGGTTAAGCTTGAAAGAGATTTTGTTCTAATCCATTTTTTTCCCTCCTCCTCCACCTAGTTTTCATTTTTAACCTAATGACTTTGCCTCATCTCTCTTTGTACTTTAATACACTTCTAAATTCATGCCCTTCTCTTGCAGGTATGATGAAGCCAGCAGGGCCTTTGGGGGCCGCTGCCACTGGGGGAATGTTGCCTCCGGGTCCTCCACCTCCTGGACCCCATCAATTTGGTCAGAATGGAGCTCATGCCACTAGTCACCCTCCCCAAAGGTGAGCTAGGTAGATTCCAACCTTCGTTTGTATATTCTCCTAAAATGATTTCAGAAATACCTTCTGAGCTTGTATGTTTATTGGTTGAAAGTTTGACCTTTTGATAATGTTATACCCCTGAAAGGATCTGTTAGATAACTGCCCTAGGAAACACAGCAATAAGAAAAGTTATGGCTGGGCATGATGGTTCATGGCTTTAATCCCAGCACTTTGAGAGGTCGAGTTGGGCAGATGGCTTGAGCCGAGGAGTTTGAGACCAGCCTAGGCAACATAGTGAGACCCCGTGTCTACAAAAATAGAAAAAATTAACCGGCCTGGTGGTGCACATTTGTAGTCCTAGCTACTGGAGAGGCTGAGGTGGGAGGATCCTGTAAGCCCGGGAAGTCAAGGCTGCAGTGAGCTATGATTGTGCCATTGCACTCCAGCCTGGGCAACACAGTGAGACCCTGTCTCAAAAAGAAAACAAGAAAAGTTATGAAGAAAAAGACAGTATTAGTAGATATTTAAAAATGTATCAAAAATTGCTTGTATCAATACCATACATTTTAGTTTTGAGTTATATTCAGTTTATTTTAGAATTTTATATCAATTTTAATTCCTTTAGATGCCCATGGCCTTTATTCTTGAATAAAACTTTAAATCATTCTATTTTCTTGGATCCTTCACAGAACTGAGCTCAGTGCCAGTGGGTGCTTAATAAATATTTTAAAATTAAATCAGATTGTCGCCAATGGGTCTGTGAGCTTGATGTGGAAGGCACACAGATGCCAGTGAGGGATTCTCAAAAGGCAGAGCTATAGTAAAAACAACACAGGAAATAAATCTTGTGTTTGTGTTTATAGTAAATTGGGGAAGGGAAAAGCTGGAAGCAGGCCTGGAGAAGCCAAGATGTATGAAATATTTAGAGCCTGCAGCCCACTAGGGACTAATCCCCGGGAAAGAAGCCAGCATCACACCTTCCCTGTTAGAAATCCCATTATTGTTTATCCGGTGAGGTGTAGCTGCTGAGAACCTGTGCCAAGCCAGTGCCAAGCCGCAGGCAGTGTTTGCTTTGGAGTTTCTCCAAGGATTACCCAGAGGCTTCATTTCTCAGGTTCCTTCCCAGGTAGAAAGGTTTGGGGGTGGGGAGGCATGGGCAGTACCCCCTAGATATGACTCTAGACCCTCCTAATGGTGAAGCCTTTTAGTCATGGCCTTTCACGAAGTCTATAGTCCTCCATAATAGGAAAACTCCCTCTGGGATTTTTTAAAGTCATCAGGTTAATTCTCCTACAGGGCATTTGTGAGCTTGGCACTTGCTGGCTTTTGTTTGTCATGGTAACGTGACATTTGCCGGTTGAAATGGTAGCTATGGGATGCAGAGGGTAGGTCATTAAGTGTGATTGTGGTTTAAGCTTGGAGCAAGAAGTCAAAGGGTCTTACTCGGGACCTGATCCTACTAACCTGAGTCTCAAAAGAGTGACAGAAAGGCAAGAGAGGAAGAGCAAAAAGACGGAGAACCAAAATGCCTCTTCTGGTTCAAGCAGTTTACTAACTGTGGACACTAGTGAAGTTCCTTGGCCATGCCCATCCTCATTTTCACTTGTAAAATGAGAATATAGAATTCTCAGTCTAGAAGGAAAGGGGAGAAGATCCGGAAAAATTCATTGTTGCCGGGCGTGGTGGCTCACAGACTCACTTGTAAAATGAGAATATAGAATTCTCAGTCCAGAAGTAAAGGGGAGAAGACCTAGAAAAATTCATGGTTACCGGGTGTGGTGGCTCACATCTGTAATCCCAACACTTTGGGAGGCTGACACGAGAGGATCGCCTGAGCCCAGGAGTTCGAGACAGCCTGGGCAACATGATGAGACCCCATCTCTACAAAAAAAATAAAAAATTAGCCAAGCATAGTGGCATGCACCTGTGGTCCCAGCTACTTCGGAGGCTGAGGTGGGAGGATTGCTTGAGCCCAGGAGGTCCAGGCTGCAGTGAGCTGTGTTCATGCTATTATACTCCAGCCTAGGCAACAGAGGGAGACCCTGTCTCAAGGCAAAAAAAAAAAAAAAAAAAAAAAAAATTATTGTTGTAAACTTCCAGGCATCTCAGATTTTTTTTTTTTTAAAGAAAGAAATGCAAAGATTGAACAGCTGGTTTCAAGTTTAGAAAAATGTTTTGGTCACTGGTATTAGCCTGGAATTGATTGATCTTTTTGGTTTGTTGCCATTTATTTCACTTGATCAGGTTGCTTAGGAGTGAGTATACCATGGACTTTACCATCAAGCAGGCCCTAACTTTGTAATTGTGAGCCCAGCACAGGGTTTGGCCCACTGAAGAGCAGAGGACTCTAGAGTCAGGACATGTTTGCTAATCTTGGCCCAGACAATTACTAGCTAGATAAGTTACCTAACCTCTGTGTGCCTCCGTTTGCTCATGACGATTTTAACAATAGTATGTGGTTGTGAGGATTTTAATGATTAATACATGCAGAGTACCTTACACAGTGCACTGTGCCCATGGACTCAACACCTTAGCATTTGTCAGTATCATTTCCATTGGATCTGAAAAGTCCACTGTTTATAGCTTGTCTGTCCTTAGAGCTCAATCTGGTTACTCATGACAGCTCAGGAATCTCTTGATAGCTTAAAGAATCTGCTTTTGTGGTGATTCGTAGGGAAGTACTGACAAATTTTACTCATTCTCTTGTACTGTTCACTTGCTACAACTTGCATACTGGATTGAAGGTTAGAATTGGGGTTAAAAAGTGAAAAAATCAGAGAAAAGTATAGTATTTCAGGCTGAGCCTTCCTGGTTACCATGCTGCCTTGCCCTCATGGGACATGCTTCTGTGAATGTAGCGCAATGCAAGGGTAAAGTGCACCGTGCTTGTGCAGGTGAATCACACCAGTCTGATGACAGAGGCTGTCAAAGAGCGTAGATGGCATATAACTTTTCTTTGTGGATTCTAGCATTTTATCTGTGTCATTTTTACTTAGTATACCAAAGAAATATTTTAATTTTACTGTATCTAAATTATCAAATAAAAACAAGATATAAATAAGTTACTATGTTGATTTGAATTTAACATGTAAAATTTTTATCTTTAAAATACTGCTATTTTAAATATAATGTTTTATAAAATTTAAAAATCACACCTAGTTATTTGTCTTTTTGATTTGACTGAGGAAGAATAAATGTCTTAAACTTGCAAGCAGTGCTAAAGTTATCTACATAGAGTTACTACTGGGTAGGATATTAAATAAAATCTGCAACCTAAAAATCAGTGTTTTTCATTATAAAATAAAAATTCAATCAATCAATTGTACGTGATGTATTCTGATGAAGAAACAGTGAATTTGAGGGAACAGTGGACCCATCTTCCCAAATTGAAGCTGATATATGTGAATCTACTAAGAAATTGATTTCAACAAAAGTTGAAGGAAGGAGCAATAAAAATAAGAGAAGTAGTTGTTTTTTCTTCAATTTTATTTAGTGTGGAGAACGATGCTAGGATTTGGTAGAACTTTCATTTTTTCTCTATGGGCTAGGTATTCAAAATTCTGATTTTGTTTCAATCAAATCTTGAAAAATTTGGCATCTTAATTCCGCATACAAACTTCAGCATACATCTCATTTCTTGAGCAATTTATTGCAAACTTGAAAATGGGGAGTGTTTGAAGTTGAACAGGCCACAGAAAACTGAGTCACCTCTACAGAGGATTAGGATTAAATCGAGGCTGAGTTTTCATGTTTTATTAATCATCTGGTAGTAATTCTTTATTGAATTCTTTCTTATGGTGAATCTGCCCTTCTCTGACATTCAGTGAAACAGTGAAATTAAAATATATACTTGACATTCAATGAAACCATAAATTAAAATATATAATTGAATGTTTTTCAGTCCAGAGCCATGTTAAATAAAGGCAGTCAACATGAGAAACATTTATTTAATTCTGTATGGTTCTTAATTTTAACATTCTATTTATAGCAAAAAAAAAAAAAAGGATCACTCCATTTCACTTGCTCTTTTTCAGAATTTGAAAGCTGAGAGCTACAGAGATTAAGTGGCTTACCTATAGTTACACACCAGGTTTCTACGCTAGGGCAGGAGGACCTGAATTCACACCTCAGCTTTGTATGACATGCTATGTGACTTTGAATAAAGTAATGAAATTAAAAAATATTGGCCAGGTGCGGTGGCTCATGCCTGTAATCCCAGCACTTTGGGAGGCCAAGGCGGGCGGATCACAAGGTCAAGAGATTGAGACCATCCTGGCCAACATGGTGAAACCCTGTCTCTACTAAAAATACAAAAATTAGCTGGGCTTGGTGGTGTGTACCTATAATCCCAGCTACTCGGGAGGCTGAGGTAGGAGAATCACTTGAACCTGGGAGGTGGAGGTTGCAGTGAGCCAAGATTCCGCCATTGCACTCCAGCCTGGGCAACAAGAGCGAAACTCCATCTCAAAAATAAAAAAAATTAAAAAAAAATAAACTAATTTGTGTGTTTAAGATGTTCTTTCATCTCTTCCCTCATTTATGTGAGGGGTTTGTTAGCCATTTAATACTATTCTATTTATTTTTAAATTGATAATAATTGCTTTTAAAAACCAAATCTATTTAAGACTTACCATATTTAAGTTGGTCAGATAGAAATAATTGTGAATTTCTGAAACCTAACTCCTGGGGTATGTGTTAGGCACTGAATCATAAGTAGGCATTTATGGGTTGAAAGTAATAACTGATGGTTATATAGACTTTCATTCTCTATTTTAAATCCTTAACCTTTGTTAAGTTAAAAAAAATACTTGAAGCTGCTTGTGTTATAAGTCCTGTTTGAAATATATTTTGTCCTACCTGTATTGTAAAACAAAAAATGATTCACAGAATTGTTTATTTAAAAGTATTAACATTTATGAAACACCTTTGAAAATGTTTTGGGGGGCTTTTTCTCCATATAAATGCAACATCCCCCGTTTCTGCTTATCAAATCCAACGTCTGTAACCATACCTCATTGCATCCGTGAATATATTCTATAGTACATGTATATTCTGCCTGAGTGTAATTACTTCATTTATTCCCTATGACAAACTTTTTTTTTTTTTTTTTTTTTTTTTGAGATGGTGTCTCCCTGTGTTGCCCAGGCTGGAGTACAGTGGCATGATCTTGGCTCACTGCAAGCTCTGCCTCCCGGTTCACGCCATTCTCCTGCCTCAGGCTCCCAATTAGCTGGGACTACAGGCACCCGTCATCATGCCCGGCTTTTTGTATTTTTAGTAGAGATGGGGTTTCCCTGTGTTAGCCAGGATGGTCTCGATCTCCTGACCTCGTGATCCGCCCTCCTTGGCCTCCCAAAGTGCTGGGATTACAAGAATGAGCCACCACGCCCCGCTGACAAAGTTTTTTTAAAAGACGAAAAAGTATTATTTCTTAAAAAGAAGAAATGTTTTCATCTTAGGAAACAATGGATTTACAAAACAGACCTTTAATGTAATTCTTGAAATCATTTTTTAGTGATCACAACATATTTTAAATGTGTCATGCAAGACTAGAATTATATTTTTTGTGCTTGTGTTTCACCAGTGTCATTAATTGATTAGAGATATAAAGAAAACTTTTACTGTGAAAAGCTAATGTTTGTATTTTCTATCTTTTATTCATTTTCTTCCAAAAAGTGTTTAAGTCAAAGGGTGCTTAGCCTAACTGTGTTGGGCTTTTTGAAAAATTTGACAGGAGAGAAATTGGATAGTTTTGTTTAACAATATTTTTGGGTTACAATGTTATTCATTCAATTATTTCTAGCCAATTTTCTGCTATAGGATAGCTTGTACTTGTGTGTACAATGGAAAGAATGGAAAGAGCATTTTCTTTTCTTTTTTTTTTCTTGCAACATGTATTTTATTAGGCAGCCTTTTCTGTATCATTACAGAAGAGTCCTAAATTATAAATCAATTCCGGCTGCCGATAAAACATAGACTCTGCAGAAATAAGCTGTTCAGAAGTATGAGCGGAAAAGAGCATTTTCATCACTCACCTATTTATCTCAAAGTGTGAGATATTATTCTGCAAATATGCTTAATGTCATGCACTCAGAGTAATGGTTGGAAGGTTAATTTTCTGTCTTGTTTATAACAATTATTCAATTTAAACGTATGGAGAAAAATGACAAGATAAAATTAGTGTGATGCTTTTGAAAAGTGCACTCACTGAAGACCTGGAAAAACACTGGTCCTAGTGTTGTCACAAATAAATTGTGGGACTTCAGGCAAGCACTGGCTTCCCTCAGGTTCTGCTCCTAACCTCTCAATGGCAGTAGGGGGCAGACAGCAAGACATGGGCCATGGGGAAATAGTTTCCAGTTTTCAGATAGAGAAATTGAAATCAGAGTATACCATTTGGGAAAACTTAATTTTATTTAAAATTTAAAATAAGAATTTATAATGTGACTCTCAGGCAGGCTTTAATCGCATTTGGCAGATTAACCTTACTAGGTACATTGTCCAGATAGCGGCCATTGTTTAATGCACAACAAGAAAAAATAAACGTCTAATAAGTTCAAGGTAAAGCATGATGTAATTTTTAGATTTTTTTTTTTTCTCTTTGGGACAGGGTCTGGCTCTGTTGCCCAGGCTAGAGTGCAGTGGCGCAGTCTCAGCTCACTGTAGCCTTGACCTCCTGGGCTCAAGTGATCCTCTTACTTCAACCACCCAAGTAGCGCCACCACTCCTGGCTAATTTTTTATTTTCTTTTATTTTTTGTAGAGACAGGGTCTCACTATGTTGCCCAGGCTGGTCTTGAATTCCTGGGCTCAAGTTGTCCTCCCACCTCAGCCTCCCAAAGTGCTAGGATTATAGGCATGAGCTGCTGTTCCTGGCTGTATTATTTTCTTGATTTTCATTCTACTGATGATTAACTTTAGTATAGATAAGGCTCTGATGGGCTCAGTTTCCCAAATTGATTTCCAGAACTGGTTTTATGCTCACATTAGGATTTTTTTTCTGTCTTGGAGTGTTCAGCATGTGAGCGTAAATATAAGATGATGCTACATGATCAAGTTTAATTAAAGATTTAGTATATAATATCAGTCATTTTCCTAGGCCTACTAGACAGGCTTATTTAATTTTACAAGCTATTAACATTATTATTTGCCATTTGCTTGAGACGCTGTGGTATTGTTTAACATCTTGTTTTCCTCTCTCAGATTTCCAGGCCCTCCACCTGTCAACAATGTGGCATCCTCATATGCACCATACCAACCCGCTGCACAATCATCTTATCCAAGTCCTATATCCACTTCATCTGTCACCCAGCTGGGCAGCCAGCTCAGTGCTATGCAAATCAACAGCTATGGTAATAGTTTTATTATTAGTGTTTGTTGACTGCCTTGTGTCCTAGTTATTTTTAATGAGAGAGGTTTTCTTCATTTTTAAAATAGATGTAACTAGGGCATACTGTGTTGAAGTAGTATTTGGACATTTTTAATAATAAAGCATCTATCTTATGTATGGCTATAGTTAATTGTTTTCTTGATCTTGCTGCCACTTATTTCAAGGTAATTGAAGGACCCTCAGAATACCTTCCATTCAATGATTGAACAATAAAAAAAGACAAAAAATGCTGACTTAACAAACATTAGAATAGTGAAATTACTTTAAGAAATAAAATAAGGATAATTTAAACCTTGTATTGTTTATGATGGGGCCCCCAAATCAGAAATATAGTACTCATTGTTTCACAGTGCATTTTAATTATGTGTTTAGATCATGGAAAGAATGGAAGCTCAGATGTTGTGAGGCAGAAAAGAGAAGAATAGGAGAGGAAAGAGTCACAGTGCTGAGATTTACATCAACAGAAATGCTGTATATCCTATGAGTCATGGAAAGCCCCACTGTAATGACAGCACAGTTGGCCACTTATCTAGATGAAGAATGTTTCCATGTTACTTAAAATTAGTTTTCTGAAGTATCATTAAAACCCCTCTATTTTCTGTCTTTTACTCATTTCAAAATGGATAAGTCTCCAAAGAAGCAACCCAATTTCCCATAATCAGAGAAAGGAAAACATAATCTGGTTTTACAGCTATTTCCAATATGATTGGAGAGCATGTTGGTGGCCCTTCTCTTCTGTCTGGTTATTTTTACCTAATTCTGAAATTTGTTTGGTCAAGTCACGCACAGGATGCAAATAATTTATTGAATGTGCAATTTACCTGAGTAATGCTTGTTATGTAATAGAATTTTTATATGATTTTCTAGATTTGTACCAGATACAGATGCTTTAATTAATGCATATATCATGTAATTACACAACTGAGTTAAAATTTATTCTATGAATTCCCCACTTAAATTATAAATGTTGCTTTTACCTTTTAAAAATTTTCCAGGCCAGGCATGGTGGCTCATACCTATAATCCCAGCACTTTAGGAAGCCAAGGAGGAAGTATTGCTTGAGCCCAGGAGTTTGAGACCAGCCTGAGCAGTATCACGAGACCCCATCTCTACAAAAAAAAAAAAAATGAACTTGGCATGGTGGTGGTGTGTGCCTGTAGTCTCAGTTACTTGGGAGGCTGAGGTGGGAGGATCACTGGAGCCCAGGATGTTGAGGCTACAGTGATCCATTATCTTGCCATTGTATTGCAGCCTCAGTGACAGAGCAAGACCCTGTCCTAAAAAAAAAAAAAAAATCCCAGTTGTGTAAAATAGCATTTGTTCTGTTTTCTGAATGAAGATTTCAATTTGTGGCAAAAAACCCAAACGTGTTTCTGAGGGTGTCCTCTTGCTTTCAAACATCTCTGTCATGTAGTTTGCAGAAGTCAGAGAGTTGAGAAATGTGGTATTTAAGTGGGCTGGTCTTCTTTCTCACACAGGTTCAGGCATGGCTCCTCCAAGCCAGGGACCCCCTGGCCCTCTGTCAGCCACATCATTGCAGACTCCTCCACGACCTCCACAGCCGTCCATTTTGCAGCCTGGATCTCAAGTTCTTCCACCACCACCCACCACACTCAATGGTCCTGGTGCCTCACCTTTGCCTCTACCAATGTACAGGCCAGATGGGCTCTCTGGGCCTCCTCCTCCAAATGCCCAGTACCAGCCCCCACCTCTTCCAGGCCAGACCTTGGGTGCTGGATATCCTCTGCAGCAGGGTAAGGCAGACAGGGTGCAGGGGAAGGCTTTGTGTTACCCAGGGGAACCCTTAACTGAAAATCAGCTTTGTTCCTATGTTACTAGGTATCTATCACTTTTAAGAAATGGTAGTTTTTGAAGAGTTTTGGCAAGAGCAAAGAAATGGGGAACCACATTCATACTTGACTCCTTGCCTTTTTTAATAAGATGAAAAATAAAACATGCTTGACTGAACAGCATAATATCATCAACAAGTCTTACATGCTGGATTTAGGATGATAGTCATTTCTCTTTAAATTTTTTCCAAGCAGCCAACTCTGGTCCCCAGATGGCAGGCGCACAGCTCTCTTACCCAGGAGGCTTCCCCGGAGGTCCTGCACAGATGGCTGGTCCGCCACAGCCCCAGAAGAAGCTGGATCCTGACTCTATCCCTAGCCCAGTAAGTGCTCTTCTCACTCTCACAGTCTCACTCACAAAGGAGCATTCATTTTTCTCAGCAACTCGTCAGTTTGTTAGCATTTATCTTGTTCATTATCATAGAAGTTATGAGATACTCATCACATAGAGGGAAGGCTTCCTTCCTTATATGCATGTATGGGGGAAAGCATGCTAGGGTTATGGGCATACTAAAGGTCTCCATGAAAGAGCAGCCTATGCTGATTTTTTTTTCTTTTTTTTTGGTGTCATATAAACTTGGCAGTGTCTATAATGTTTACATTGACATATTTTGGCAGTATCTATTGCTATCTAATGAGTAATTAACAGACTATATCCTATAGAAATATGCTATTTTAGATAACTAAAGGATCCTTTTCAATAAGAGAAACCCATAGAGACTGAAAGTATATTTTACATCTTGCACATTAAAAAAACAAAAATTTTTTAATGTAAAGTTAGAACTAAACTCTTCACTCAAGTGATTTCTTTGGAGGGTTACTCTTTGATAATTTTATCAGTCAAGCTTTGCAAGGCTATTCTGCATAGCAGACAATCCCCAACTTTGCTTACAACTGCAAAGATGTGTTTATCACTCAGTTTACACGTAGGCTGCAGCAGCTGCAGATTGGCTTTAGGCTCTGCTTCATCCGTCCTTATCATTCCAGAATCCAGCGTGAAGAGGCAAACACTACTGAGGACATGCTATTTTGTGGCAGAGGGAGGAAACAGAGCTGGCCAAAATGTGCAACAGCTCTTAAAGCTTCCACTCATGTGTGGCATGTGTCATAACCACTCATGTGCCCTTGGCTGAAGCAAGTCATAAAACAAAGCCCAATGTCACTGAGGCAGGGAAGCTGCCAATCTTATGGCATTGGGATGTAAAATCCTTTTGGAATAATAGTGAAATTGGCTACAGTTAATTTTGTGTCTTTGAATAGGTTCTATAAACATAAGTACTTGAAGAAGTTAGAAATAAAGGAGCAGGAAAAGCTGCTGTATTAGCTAACTTATGCTGTGTAACCAACTGCTACAAAACAGTAGCTTAGCACTACTATTTATTAATACTCATGACCCAGTGGGTTCCCAGTTTTGCTCATCTGGGCCAGGCTCATCTGATTTTGGCTGGGCTTGCTCATGGATCTGGGGTCAGCTGGAGGCTTGGCTAGGGTGTGGATGGTTTAGGATAATGTATTAGTTTCCTGTGGCTGCTGTAACAAATTTGTGACAAATTTCTACAAATCAGGTGACTTAAAACGACAGAAATGTATTCTCTCACAGTTCTGGGGACCAAAAGTCCAAAATCAATGTGTTGGCAAGTGCTATGGTTTGAACATTTGTTCAAACTGATGTTGAAACTTAATCTCCAATGTGGCAGTGTTGAGAGAAGATTGGGTCGTAAGGGCTCTGCCCTTGTGAATGGATTAATCCGTTCATGGATTAGTGAGTTAATGGATTAATAGGTTATCATGGGAGTGGAACTGGTGGCCTTATAAAAAGAAGAAAAGAGACCTGAGCTAGCACGCTCAGCCCGTTTGCCATGTCATGCTCTGTGCCGCTTTGGGATTCTGCAGTCTCCACCAGAAGAAGGCTGTCACCACACGTGGCCCCTCAACCTGGGACTTCTTAGCCTCCATAACTATAAGAAATAAATGTCTTTTCTTTATAAATTACTGTTTCAGGTGTTATAAGCAATGAAAAACGGACTAAGCAGGGCTGTGCTGCCCCTGAAGGCTGTAGAGAAGAATCTGTTCCTAGGCTCTTTCAGCTTCTGGTGGCTCCAGGTCTTCCTTGGCTTGTGACCATATGACTCCAGTCTCTGCTTCTGTGGTCACATTGAATCCTCCTTCTCTTTGTGTCTTCTTCTCTGGATGTCTGTCTCAAAATTCCTCTGCCTCTTTCTTATACATGTGATTCCATTCAGGGCCAGGATAAGCTCCTCCTCTCAAGATCATTAACTTAATAAAATTATTTTGCCATATGAGGTAATGAAATGGAAAAGGTTCCCTTGTTCCCCTTGGAGAGCATGCAGTGGGGGTGTGGCTCGCTTCTTCAGTGCTCCAAAGCTCAAATCTGCAGGGGAGGTTACAGATGGGCAGGCTGTGGGGCTCCGACTCCCATGGCAGTGTCTAGGGGTGAATGTTTACAGCTGAAGTCCCAGTGGGCGTGTGTTACAGGTGCTCTTTTGGTTTGCCGTCTATAGGCGACTTGTATTAACCAGCTCAATTAGACCCCTTCCTTATCACAAGGACAGAGGGATTTCTGTATCCCAGGTTTTTGCCTTGATGTACTGGAAGAATTGGATCACACATGGGCTTGGAGAATGAGTGCAAGGTTTTATTGAGTAGAATTAGCTTTCAGCAGGTTGGGGAGCCAGAGGGAGATGGTTTTCCTCTCGAGTCCCACCACTCAGTGGCCTTGGCTCTCTTCCGACTGCCCCGGCCAAACTCCGCCTCTTCCCGTGTCTGTCAGTGTGCTCTTCCGCTGGCGTTCTCCCTCCACGTCCTCTCGCCATCCAGCTGCTTGTATCTTTATCCACTGATGTGCTCCTCTCCACATCTGGCTGCCTGTGTGTCTGCTCACTAGGAAGTCGGGTTTTCATAGGCCCAGGATCGGGGCATGGCAGGCCAGGGTGGTTTTGGAAAATGCAGCATTTGGGCACGGAAGCAGGAGTGCCTGTCCTCACCTAGGTCCGTGGGGGTACAGCCCTAACCAGGGACCCACCTTTTTCTACCTAGCACTTCCCTGCCCCCCTCCCGTATCAGTAGTATTCACAGATTTCAGAGATTAGGACATGGACGTATCTTTCTGAGGGCCACCACTCTGCCCATCATAGATAGTGTCATTTGTGTGTCTTGTGTTTGGTACCCATCTGTTGATGGGGAATGACCAGGCCACATGGTCAAGTAGGATATACTGGGTTTGTTCATGGGGTGGCAGACATCCAAAAGGGAAGGTAGAAGTGTGCGTGGCCTTTTGAGGCTTAGGCTTGGAATTGGCACATCGCTACTTCTGCTACATTTTCTTGGCCAAAGCAAGTCACAAGACTGCCTCAGATTCAAAAATGGACTTTGCCTCTTGATGGGAGGAGGGGCAAGGCAACATTGAAAAGAGCATTGATACAGGGAAGTGTAGATAATTTTGGCTATTTTTGTAATCTGTCACTTATTCTATGTTTATTTGACTTTAAAGTTGAAGATTTGTAATACTGTCTACTGCTATAACATGTTAGAAATTAAATTTTGACAATTCTTAGTGCATTTATTGATAATCATATTGCCAGTCATTACTTTTATGGCTTAAAAGAAAGAAGGAGGGAGATTTATTTTAAGTAATGGTTTTACTTCATTATGGGGACTGAATGGGAAAGTTAGGACAGCAGGCTGGAGACCCAGGGAAGAGCTGATATTGCAGCTCAAGTCTAAAGGCATCTGGAAGCAGAATTTTCCTCTTTCTCAGGGAACCTTTTTCTCCTAAGGCCATCCACTGATTAGATTAAGCCCACCCACATTATGGAAAGTAATCTGCTTTACTCAAAGCCTGCCTGTTTAAATGTTAATTAGATCTTTAAAAATACTTTTAAAATACCTTCACAGCACCATCTAGACTTAGACTGGTGTTTGTCCCAAAAATGGCCTAGCCAAGTTGACACATAAAATTAACCGTCATATCTCCTTTCTCTTGCATCATCTGCACTTCTTTGAAAACGAACTTAAATTTTTCTGTGTCTAGATCATTCTCGTCAGAATATAAATATCCTATGATGCCTCCCACCATTAATAAAAGAAGCTTTCCTTGGCCTCTCCCCAAACCAGGATTCAGTTTCCACCCATCTCCTGGCTTTCTTTTAAAGCAAGAAATCTCCCAAAGAGTTGCCTATATCTGCTGTTTTCAGTTCATCTTCTCCCACTCTCTCCTGATCCTATTCCAGTTTAGATTTCATCACCACAACCCCACAATACTGTGCTAGTCCAATTACCAATGACTTCCTGTTACCAAATCTAATGGTCAATTCTCAGCTTTCATGTGATTTGACATCAGCAGTAATTTGACACATCTGTTTACTCCGTTCTCCTTGAAATGAAACTTATATTTTGCTTCTGGGATTCCACCCATTTGCTTATATCTCTGCCTACCCCACTGGAGGCTGTGTCTCCTTTGTTAATGTCTCCTCAGCTCTCTGACCACCTAGTGTTAGAAGTGTCCTAAGGCTTAGTCTTTGGACCTTTCCTTTCTCCATTGGCATTTACTCTCTGAATAACACTTCTCAAAATGTGCTCGCAGGACAGCACCATCAGCATCATCTGGGAGCTTATTAAAAATTCATGTTCTCAGGCCTCAGCCCAAACCTACAGAATCAGAATCTCTAAGGGTAAGGCCCTGGAATCTGTGTTTCGACAAGCTCTTCAGATGATTCCTAGGCACAATAAAGTGTGCAAAGCAGCACTCTAGGTAATTCCATCTATTTTCATGGCTTTGAATGAGAATGCAGATAATCCTAGTAAAGACCTTTTCCCTGAAATCCAGATCCAATTCCATTCTTCTAGCTCCTCAGGCCAAAAACCTGGGAATCATCTCTGATTCTTCCTTTCTTGCACATCTTATATTTAGTTCTTTAGCTAATTCTCTTGGTCCTACCTTGTCTACTCAGCCTGTTCCAAGCCTCTACTGTCTACCTTCCTAGGTTTTTATAAGAGCCTCCTAATTGGTCTCCCTGCCCTTTCAGTCTGCACAGAGCAGCCAGAGTCATCCATTCAAATTCTAAGTCAGATCAGGTCATGGCTATGGAAATCAATACTCTGATTAAAAACCAAAGTTCTTACAATAGTCTGCAGGACCCTACATTATTTGCCACCCCTGGCTCCCCTATACCCCCTGCCACACACACACTCACACACACAGCTACCTCTGACCTGGTCTCTTACCACTCTTCTCCACCCCCTTTGACCAGCAACACCAGCCTCTTTGTTGTTCCTTGGCAGGCCAAGCATGGCCCTGCCTCAAGGCCTTTGCCTTTATTCTGCTTAGATACTCTTCGCCTAGATTTATGCAGGGTGCAGCTCATGTCCTCATTTCCTTAATGTCCTCATTGCTCATCCTCAGTCTCCCTGGCACCCCATCCGTACCACTCCATATCCACAGCACTGAATTACTGCCTGATGTTGGGTGTGTTATTTGTACATTTGTTTACTTATTGCCTGTCTTCCGCACAAGAATGTCCACTCCATGATGGTGTTGTTCACTGGTGTGTCTTTAACACTTAGAACAGAGCCTGATACATAGTATATGTCCACATATTCCTTGAATGAATGAATGAATGAATGAATGAATGGGCAACAAAAGCAAGAAGGAGTAGTTGCTGTGACTCATCCAGGACCCTTATAATACATACAGACAAATCAGTCCAGTATTTATTTTTATCTTAAAACTAATGAAATAGTGATGGTCAGATGGAGCCTGTTTGTGTTCCTATTACCAAAGGAACATACTTTTGCTAACAAAATAAATTTTTCCTTCTGGAAAGAAAGATGTAAAGTCACATTTACTGAGCTTCTGCTATGCCCCAGTCCTGAGCGAAGTGCTTATTACAACCCTTTTGGTGGTGGTTTTAAACAAATTTTGAAAGTAAGGAAATGTATCATCATCAAAACTCTTCCTCCCTCCTTTTCTGTGTCCATAAGAGGATTATTCAGAAGCTGGGTGCTTTCTATAGGCCGGGCGCAGTGGCTCACACCTGTAATCCCAGCACTTTGGGAGGCTGAGGCGGGCGGATCACGAGGTCAGGAGATCGAGACCATCCTGGCTAACGTGGTGAAACCCCGTCTCTACTAAAAATACAAAAAATAGCCGGGCGTGGTGGCGTGTGCCTGTAGTCCCAGCTACTCGGGAGGCTGAGGCAGGAGAATGGCATGAACCTGGGAGGCAGAGCTTGCAGTGAGCCGAGATCGTGCCACTGCACTCCAGCCTGGGTGACAGAGCAAGACTCCATCTCAAAAAAAAAAAAGAAGTTGGGTGCTTTCTACTCCACTTTATCTTACTGCTCCAAAATTCACATGATCCTGCTAAGCAGCCTTTCTTGCATGGCACGCACATCTTCTTGTTTTTCCCTTATCCTTGTTCATTTCTCTCAAGATAATCACTTTCTTTTTTTCTCTTTTCCAATTCTGTGTTATGAACCTGGAATGCTCCACTCATAGCAGATAAATATAATTGTAATTCTAGCAGCACATCTTCTGAAGGAAAAATAAGTCTATACCTTTTGAAGTAGTTTTGGCGTTATCAAGGATCACTGTCATTAAATCTAAACCCTTCAAGTACTGAGTCACAGTCAAAATTGCTATTGAAGCTTCTATCTCTAAGCCTGTTTTTCAAGAACATGCATTTGAGATAAATAAAAAAGGTATAGTATTTTTTAGCAATTATCAGAACGACTTTAATCTCCCATTCTTTTCTTTGTAGTATTCCATCCAAGATGTGAATTAATTTAGAAATGTAATTACTACTGATAACACTGTTTCTTTGGAGGCAGGGCTTTGTAAATTGCAAATGGATAATTTAAAAATAAACTTTTTGGATATACAGTCTATTGAAGACTATATTCAATATGTTCTGTATATTATGCACACTAATACATTATCATGGCTTTTACCTCACTTTCATATTTGACTCTTTGTTGGTTGAAATGATTGCAATAAATATTAATAATATAAAAATGACTCTAAGTCAGGTGCGGTGGCTCACGCCTGTAATCCCAGCACTTTTGGTGGCTAAGGTAGGAGGAAAGCTTGAGCCCAAGAATTTGAGACAAGCCTGGTCAACAAAGTTAGACCCCATCTCTACAAAAAAATTTTAAAATTAACTGGGCATAGTGGTGCACACCTGTAGTCCCAGTTACTTGGGAGGCTGAGGCAAGAGAATGGCTTGAGCCCAGGAGACTGAGGCTGTAGTGAGCCCTCTTCACGCCACTGCACTCCAGCCTGGGCATCAGAGCAAGACCCTGTCTCAAAAAAATAAAAAACAACTGTATTTTTAATGAATCCGATTAACTTTGTGGTCAAAATACAGAATATAATTATAGTGTTTCGATTTCTCTGTTTTTTGTCTCTGCTCACGGTAGCTTTAGTCTTATCTGTGTCTGACAGCAGTTATGTTTGGAGCCATTTTATATTTTAATCTAATAACAATTCACATCCTATGAAATTAGGAGGGAAGACCTGTAGACTTAAAGGCAGGCTAAATCTGTCATCAACATTTCACAAAACCAATGTTGTCAGTACCAGCTGGGGGCTGGATTGGATGGAATGGGAGGGAAGAGTAGAGAAAGCAACATTTCAGAGTTTGGCAGAAGGCAATTTTCATATTGTTGATGGTTTTAAGAATATTAAAAACTTTGGACACGCTATTCCAGTCTGGACACACTTCCTGTTTCTCCATTTTTTTTTTCCTCTTCTTACACCCTCTCCATTTTTTTTTCCTTTTATTCCTCCTTGTTTCTCTTATGAAGAAAGAAGTGAGGGAAGGGAGAAGATAAAGAGGAAGATAATTATTAGGATTCTTGTTCTCTTTTTAACTCCATACTACTAGATTTTGCTCATAATTTTCACCCCTACACAACTAGAACAGAAAGATATTTTGTATCTCTTATATTCTTCATCAATAACAATTGTTTTTAGTAGAGAAATATCAGATGTTTCCACATTAGATGACAGAACTTAGAGACTTTTGCTGCTGTTGACTTCTCTACAGTGGGCAAAAACCACATGGGATTGCTTTAAAAACCGTTTGTGTCTTACATCTCAAGGAGCCAGGGATGCAGTTGGGGAAACTTGAAAAGCAAATTGAAGATCAAAAGACATTTGAGGAGAAAGTTAAGGTTTTTATAGGTTGTATATTATAAATCATTTCTTCTGAGATAATTTTTAGCCTTTTGGAAGTTTCTTTTATTTGAAAAAGTATTTCCTTTATTTATTTATTTTGAGATAGGGTCTTGTTCTGTTGCCCAGGCTGGAATGCAGTGTCATGATCATAGCTTATTGCGGCCTTGAACTCCTGAGCTTAAGCAATCCTCCTACCTCAGCCTCCAAAGCAGCTGGGACTACAGGCAGATGCCACCATGCCTGGCTAAATTTTTAAACCTTTTTAGTAAAGATGAGGCCTCACTCTGTTGCCCAGGCTATTCTCAAACTCCTGAGCTCAAGTGGTCCTCCTGCCTTGGACTCCCAAAGTACTGGGATTACAGACATGAGCCATTGTGCCAGACCAGTATTTCCTTTAAATAGTTGTTTTCAATTTCTTTTCTTACCAGATTTTTTTTTTTTTTTTTTTTTTTTTTAAGAAAATGCTGGCCAGGTGCAGTGGCTCACACCTGTAACACCAGCACTTTGAGAGGCCAAGGCAGGAGGATTGCCTCTGCCCAGGAGTTTGAGACCAGCCTGGGCAACATAGGGAAAGGAGACCCTGTCTCTACAAAAAGATGAAGAAAAAATTAGCCAGGTGTGGTGGCACCCACCTGTGGTCCCAGCTACTCGGAATGGCTTGAGTCAGGGAGATGAGGGCTGCAGTGAGCTGTGATTGCACCACAGCACTCCAGCCTTGGTGACAGAGTGAGACTCCGTCTCAAAAAATGAGAAAAAAAAAAAAAAAGAAAGAAAGAAAAAGAAAAAAAATGCTTACCTATGTTCCTAATAAACAAATTAGATAGAAATAAAGTTCTCTGAAGGGTCACGTCAGATTTGAAGCTAAAGAATTACAGAATAGAATTGGAAACTACTATTCTAAAATTGTAACCGTTTTAACTGAAGACAGGGTGGGTTTTTCCATGACAATTTGATCTGAAATGAACAGAAAGGATTTAGAAAATGCCAGTTTGTGTGAGTGTGTGAGACTGTGGGTGTGTCTCTGTGTGTGTGAATATTGAGAGGGAAGGGAAAAGGAGGGAGGAGAGAGCAAGGGTACTCTGTAAATGGAATGTTGGGAAGAACCTGAACCTACTTTAACAGGCTCTTGATGTCTTATTTATCAGATCCAGGTGATCGAGAATGATAGAGCCAGCAGAGGAGGACAAGTTTATGCCACCAACACCAGAGGCCAGATCCCTCCCCTGGTCACTACAGATTGTATGATACAAGACCAAGGTATTTGTTTTTAATTAGGCCATTTATTAAGGTTTTAAAATTTCTCACCGTTTTTAAAGCAAATACACTGACACCCTTCAATAATGCTCTTAATAATGGAAAACTCTATTATAGCTGATAATGAATCAGTTCTCCATTAATCCCACAAGTACCAAGAGGGTGCTATCAACTGAATTTTATTCTCTGCGTATAGAAGTCTGGAGAGTTTCCAGTGAGGTACAGAGCAATATATCTGCTTAAAACAATTATTTATTTTAATTTATGGGTTTAAATTAGTTTATACCCTACTTTGGTTTAATTTATTCACTATGTTGGAAGGCTGACACAAGCAAAGCAGTAAGGAATTAGACTGTTTGAGATGTCAGCAGACCTGGTTCTAGCCCCAACAACACTTTCTAAGCAGATCTTTTTAACATTTTGGGTTCTGTTTTCCCACATTTAAACTGGGAAGTGGAGAAGCTGAGCTGCATCTCTACTGTTCCATGCCTCTCAGCTCAAGAATATATTACCCTATTGTTTATGACAAGTTAAGAATATAGCCCGATGAAATGTGATGTCTGAGATTCTGAATATACCATTTTAATGGATCGTGTACTCAATCCTAGAAGCATAACATCAGTATACAAACAAGCATTTTGTCTCATTCCAGAGTTGTTGAGCTAGCCAAGTTCTAGTTGGGGATCCTTTCTCTATCCTCTGTGCTGCCTTCAGAGCTAACCTTATAGAGTGGGTAGCACAGTGAGGTAGAAAAAGATTTGATTGGGAGAATTCCGACTCCACTCCTTACTGCCCAAGTGAGCTTTGTCCATTTCACCTCTCTCTCAACCTCAGCATCACCCTCAGTAATATGTGGAGACTAAGACCGGCCCTGCAGAGCCAATGTAAGAATTAGAGGTGACTGTGTGCATGAGTCTTTGTATGTGTGTGTGTGTATACACGCACACACATAAGTATGCTTATATGTGTATAGAGGGCTCAATACACGGAAGGGTTTCATGTGAATTATAGGTGTTGTAGATATTAATATTAAAACAATTCAGATGACTTCATTTATTATTCTAAAAATAATTTGTCCTTCTCGGCCTTTTGGCTAAGATCAAGTGTAAAAATAATTTGTTTCTTCCTCATTACTTATAGAACTCATTCCAACTAGTTAGATGAGTTCATATTTGTAAAGGATTTAGGGTTTTGTAGATAATCGGTTGAGCAATATGAAATTGTTGATTTTTTTTCTATTACTGTGACCTATAAAAGGTGGCAGTTTCATTTCAACCTAATGATAAGTGTTTTAATATCTATTTATTTAATATTTAAAATAATTATAAAAAAATATATGGGGCTTTTTTCAACCTAAAGAATATTCCTGACCAGCCTCATCTCCCACCTGTTTCTTCCTTCACAACTGCCTTCATATACCAAACTCATCCTCTTTCTCCTCATGCCTCTGATTCTCACATTATACTGTTTTCTCTGCAACAGCCTGAGGATGGTTTTTTGTTTACCACTGTATCCTTAGAAATTCACCTGGTATCTAGAACATACTAGTTGACTAATAAATATTTATCGGACACATGTACTTGGAATATATGACTCTCACTCCTTTAATTGGGAAACATTTAGTTCTTCCAAACTTAATTTAAATTTTCTTTTTCAAGTTTTCTCCAGTGTGTTTTCCCATAATGCTTCATATATATTTCACCCCTATCACATTAAATTTTACTGTGGTTTAAATAGGTCTCTCCCACAAATCTTGGAGCTATCTGGGATCAGAATTCCACTTGTTCAGAACTTCACTCATTCATGCATACGTCCAGAAAATGTTTATTCAGTACCTGTTATGTGCCAGGCCTCTGTGCTAAACCTGAGGTTAATAATTTAATAAAAAAATACAAATTTACATCATTATTATAGCTAATAATTGCAAGTACTTAGTATGTATCAAGACAATTTTCTAACCACTTTATATGGAATAATTCATTTAATCCCCTGTAATATTATGAGATAGGCATTAATATCATTCTCATATTACAGAGTGGAAAACTGAGGCACAGAATGCTTAGGTAATTTACCTAAGAAATGTAGCTAGTAGGAGGCAAAGCTAGAATTTGAACTCAAGCATTCTGATACAAGTGCCTATGTTCTTAACTTTACTGCCTCTATTCAGAAATAAAAGACACAGCTCTTTTTTTAAATGAGTGGACAATCTGGCAAGGAAAAAGATAACTAAATATTAATTCAGTGAGATAAATGTTACAATAGAAAGATAAGAAACATGTTGCCATGGGAACTTAAATGTGAGGTCACCAACCAGATAATTGACCCAGCCTGTCTTGCTCAAGTCGGGGACACCCAAACTGTCTTCAGTGAGCAAGTGTAACTCGCAAGACTAGGGAGATGGGGGAGGGGAGGGTTGCCAGGCGGAGGAGGTGAATGGGCTAAAGTATGGTAGTGGGAGAGAGCATAGTACATGTCAAGTAACAGCATGTGCATAGTTTTTTGTTTTTTGAGGGACTTGTGGGTAGTTTTTAAATTGTGGTCAAATCTATATATATAACATAAAATTTATTATTTTAACCATTTTTAAGTGTATAATTCAGTGGCCTTAATTACATTCACAATGTTGTGCAACCAAATCGTTCTTATTATCTATTTCTAGAACTTTAAAAAAAATCATCCCACTCTGAAACTCTGTACCCATTAAACAATAACTCCCCATTCTTCCACCCCACCCAGCCCCTGGTAGACTCTATTCTACATTCTGTCTCTATGAGTTTGCCTACTCTAGGCTCCTCATTTGAGTGAATCATACAATATTTGTCCTTTTCTGTCTGGTTTATTTTACTTAGTATAATATTTTCAAGGTTCATCTACCTTGTAGCATATATCAGAATTTCATTCCTTTTTAAGGCTATGTAACTTTCCATTTTTTATACATACCACATTTTGTTTTCCATTCATCTGTTGAAGGACATTTGAGTTGTTTCTGCCTTTTGGCTCTTGTGAGTAATGCTGCTGTGAATATTTATGTACAAGTATCTATGCGAGTCCCTGCTTTCACTTCTTTGGAGTATACACTGTACCTAGAAGTGAAATTGCTGGATCGTATAGTACGGAAAGAGTATGAAGGAAGGAGTGGGTGAGCAGGCAGGACTAGTAAGGTGGCAGGGTCTCAGTCATCATTCTCTCTCCTTAGCCTGCAGCCTAGCCCTTGGCAAGAAGAGAGAGCTGCCCTGGTATGGAGCCCCGAAGTTAGCCCAGTCATACCCTTTTGCTATGAAGCCCCTTTGTCTGACCTGGCTTATTTGCCAATAGTAATAAGTTTTTTAGGATGTAGCTCAAGATTCTCAGACATGTACAGAAATTCACAGACATAAGTAGAATATAGAGCTGGAAGGAACTTTGGACTTTATTTGCTTAGCTCTCTCACTTTACAGATGTAAGGATAAGGCCCAGGGAGGTTAAGTGGCTTGCCCAAGGCCGTACAGCTGGTTAGGATCAGAGCCAATAAAGAAAAGTTTAAAATATTCTTAAACTTTAAAATATTATTCCTTTGCCTTTGGCACTAGGATCTTATTTTAAGATTCCACTTATCCTTTGGTTCCCATCGTTTAAGACCCTGTTCAAGCACCTCATCCTTTGTGTGGTCAATTCTGGTCCAAGTGACAGAGTCATTGTCTCCCTTCTTCTATTTCTTAATCTATTTGCTCTTCTGTGATGCTTACCGTGCTATGTTGCAATGATCTATTTTTACTGTCACTCTTTCCAACTAGATTGTGAAGCCAGAGACTTTACTGTATTCTGTTTCTAAGCCCTTGCCTGGAGCTTAGCTTAGTAAATGTTTGTGGAATGAATTTATTGAATGTTTTCAGTAAAATTATCCCATGATGCTCTTTATTAAGCATCTCAAAAAGTGTCGAATCTTAGTTCCTGTGGTTGCTAAATTATCCACAGTAGCCAGACCTTTTATGCCCCACTGTTGTATACCTGTTTATAGAAACAAATTCTCAATTGCTTTTTCAAATTGTATTATTTGTGCACATTATCTTCCTGAACGAAGCATTTGTTTAGTCACCTTTAGAGCTCATTCATTTATGTATATTTCACTGTCAAAAAATAAACCCTTTAAAGGTAACAAATATCCAGCTTCAGTATTTTATTGGTAATTTTAACGAGTATAATTGAGTGCAATGGAAAATTAAAATAAACTTTAAAATACTTTTAAAATTCTTAGTTCATGGTCTGTATAACATTGTGTAATGATGATAATAAGGAAAGTTTTGTTTAAATATAAAACAAACACTATTAAGCATTCAAGCATATTGGCATATATTAATATTACCTAAGAGTGCCTTTACTTTTATTCCTGCTGCCAAAAGTCTGGTTTCCTCCTCTGTTACTGCTTACCTGGGCTCTTAAAGCAATGGACCAGTTTACCTGTCTGTATTCTTTTTCTGTTCCTAGAAGCTATCTAACTTTGGGCAGATTGATTTTCTTCAATTACTTATTTGATCATTTTACCCTTGCCAAAAAAAGTTCGGTTTTTTGTTTTTTTTTGAGATGGAGTCTTGCTCTGTCGCCCAGGCTGGAGTGCAATGGCGTGATCTCAGCTCACTGCAAGCTCCGCCTCCCAGGTTCACGCCATTCTCCTGCCTCAGCCTCCCGGGTAGCTGGGACTACAGGCGCCCGCCACTGCGCCCGGCTAATTTTTTTGTATTTTTAGTAGAGACGGGGTTTCACCGTGTTAGCCAAGATGGTCTCAATCTCCTGACCTCGTGATCCACCCGTCTCAGCCTCCCAAAGTGCTGGGATTACAGGTGTGAGCTACCGTGCCTGGCCTTTTTTTACCCTTGCTAAAAAAATGTCACTGTTGCCCATGGGCAGACAGGGTTGGTCTCAACTCCTCATCCAGCATTCCAGGCCTGGACAACCTGGACTCAATTTTTCTGGGATGTTGTAGAAAATTATAATTGGTTCTAATCCCACTTTTGCCACTTACTAACTCTTTGACTTCTGGAAAGTCACATAACCTCCCGGTGTCTCAGTTTCCTCCTCAGTAAAGTAGATTGTAAATATATTAATCCATAGAGTTGTTGTGGGGCTAAATGAGTTTACATGTAACAGTCTTAGAATGATGTCTAGCGCATTGGCTGCTATTATTATTATTATCCTTGTTGTTAGTGCTATGTCTTCCACTTTTCTCAGATGCTCTGCAGAGCAGCCCAAGGACTGGATTCAGCCTGCAGTCATGTTAATTTGTCCTACACAGTAATTTCTTTTGTTTCTATTTGAATTAATTGTCATTATTTAAAAATCAGAATACGTTATATAAAAATCCGGATTTCCAGTTTGTCCTAAAAACTGTGAAATCTGGCACTAGTAGCTTGGAAATGAACAGAATAAAAGCTTTTTTAAGTCCAACCTTCCATTCATTTCATGCCTGCATCTGCGCAGCAAAACATGGCCAGAGAAAGGCTCACAACCCCGCCACAATCTTTGTTTAAGCTCAGGACCATAAACTTCCCAACATACTGTATTCTCAAGTCCTTTCACTTTTCCACTCTCCTTAGTGACTATTTCATACTTCTTCAAACCTGCAGCACCTTCTCTCCCATCTTTCTTTTAGCTGCTTTACATCTTCCTTTCAGAAAGGAAATTCCATGCACCCCACCACCACATGGACCCCCAGTCTCAGCGCATCCTCCCACTGTGCCCGTCTGCATTTGGCCCTCAGTGAGCAATCTGTGCTCCAGTCGAAAGCCAGCCTCTCTCCCTGTGCACTACTCAAGTATATTTCCACAGTAAGTTTCACCTCTTCCTCTTAAATCATCAGTATTTTTCTTTCTACAGAATGATGCCCATCTTTTTTTAAAAAAAACCTTCTCTCATCTTAAAATATAAAAAATGTTTTCTTGATCCACTTCCCTTACCAGCTAGCACTCTTTTCTTTCCACCCCTCTACAGCAAAACTTAAAAGGACTATTGCCAATTCTTCTCCTTCTGTTATCTCTTAAACTCACTCTGAGCAGATTTTTCCCCAGCATTCCACCAAAACTGCCTCTTTAGGATCTCCAGCAGCACCATCTGGCACAGATGATTGTGCCTCCGCATGATATACATCCTACACTTCACTTCAGGATGCTAGGCTCCTCGTTTCATCCTTCTCAATCCTTTGGCTGCTTTCTCCTCCTTCTCTGACCTCCTTATCTTGGAGGACCCCAGGGCTCAGTACTTGGTCATCTTCTCTTCTTTGGCCATAATTATTCCCTTGGTGGTTTTAACCTGGTTTCATGGTTTCAAATACCATCTATATGCTAAGAATTCCCAAATATGTATCTCCACCCCAGACTTTAGCCCAGTCTCCAGATGTACATATCTAATCGTCTACTCAGCATTGCTGTTTGACTGTGTAATAGATTTCCCAAATTGGACATGCCCTGACTAGATTCCTGATCTCCACCCGCACACCCGTTAAAACTTCCCTTCCTTTTCTGCAGCCTTTACTTTGGCAGTTGGTGGCAATTTTATGCTTCTAGTTTCTCAGGCCAGCAACCTTAGAGTTGTTCTTGACCATCACGCTCTCTCACACTCACATCTTCACACCTTATATGCCCTTAACAAATAAGTCACTGTACCTTTGAAATATATCCAGAATTTAGCCACATCTCAGCACTTCTACTGCTGTCAGGCTGGTACTGCAGCAGCCTCCACATGGTCTCCCTGGTTGTACTCTTCCCCACTGCAATCCATTCTGAAAATGCAGGCAGAGGAACCTACATTACAGCATGACACTGTTCTGCTCTAAAGCCATCAGTAGCTCCCCATCTCATTGGGAGAAAAGCCAGAGGGCTTAAAATGGTCTCAAGAGTCTACCTCATCTGGCCCGTTGCTTCGCTGAACTCCACACCAGTTGGTGCCCCCCACAGTGGCTCCATTCCAGCTCCATGGGCCTCCTGCTGTCACTCTACTCCGGGCATGTCCTTCCCCAGATACCCGCTTGGGTAAATTGCTTGTCTCCTATGATTCTTTGCTCGGATGTTACCTTTTAAATAAGGCCTACCTTGTAAGTATTTAAAATTGCAATCTGCCTGCCACTTCCTGGTACCCTTTCACTAGATATGCTTTTTTCACAGCATTTATCACCTTCTAATGTCCTATATAATTTACTTTTATTAGGCGTAATATTCATTGTCTGTGTCCTCTGCAAGAACATAAGCTCTGCAAGCACCTAGGACAGGGCCTGAAATGTCTTAGACACTCAGTGAACATTTGATTGATGATTACATTGTTTTAGTCATAATATTTTATTTCAAAATTTATCTTAGATAAGTTATTCTAGTGATAAAAATATTCTTTATGTCATAGATATTGTTTTAACACTCAGATATGCCATGAAGTAAAGATATTTGGTCAGGAAGCCTAACATCTATTAAAAATAGATTAGGGTGTTTTTGAAAGTAATATTTCTATTATAAGTAGAATTTTCATTTTGAAATTCAATTTCCAAATTTAGAAAAAAATAGTCAAATGGAATCATATTTGACAAAGTATCACTTGCTAATATGAAATGGTATACAAATGCTTACCTTTCCCATAAGCAGATAGAAGAGGATGAAGAAGAAATGATTGTGATTCAAAAATCTTGTTCTGTCATATTTGTGTGTCTCTTTATTTTTTCCATTGAATCTAAGTGCCTCTCAAATATATAGTAAGGCTATATTAAGACTCTGCTTATGGAAAATAATAATAACTAAGATACTTCTTTTATATCTTTGCAGTAGGATTCAGATTATTTTTATTTTGTAAGAAATTATAGTGTGCCTAGAATATAGATTGTAAAATTGCACAATACTACTTTTTTAAAACACAAATCATGAAGAGAGTTTTACAAATAAGAAATAATGCAATGCATTATCTAGAAGTACCTTTATAAATATTTGAATATCTTAGGGAAGGTTTTTTTCTAAACAAATTATAAGTGTATCCTTTTGAATGTTTCAGGAAATGCCAGTCCTCGATTCATCCGTTGTACAACATACTGTTTTCCATGCACGTCAGACATGGCTAAGCAAGCTCAGATTCCATTAGCTGCTGTCATCAAACCCTTTGCCACCATTCCTTCAAATGAGGTAGGAATGATATATAATAGCAATTCAATAATTTATCAATTCCAAAATTACTCTTTTCTCACAATTTTCTTATACATTATTCTATAATATAAACAGGGAACTGGAATATATTTTTTATAATGCAAAACATCTAGTAATTGAATTCATCAGGAAAACAAATAATCCAATAAGCTATGGTTTTTGGCATCCTGTACACCAAATACAGATGGACTACGTCACTTTTTGGCTTATTGTAGTAATGCACATATACAGAAAATATAGAATGTCACACAGTAAAAGTATTGTGACTTGTTACAAGGCCCTGATACCCTAGTTTAGAGCCCTTACATTGTGGGTGTTCTGTTGAGGGAAGATGATAGATCCTATAGTCCTTGATCTATTACAGCAGATCTTACTACATCACTGGGCCAGGATACTCATCAACTCGTACTTAAAGATTAGAAAGCATGGGGTAGATAAATCCATATATATTTATTTGAAAATATGTGCTCAACATATAGTTGAGCGGGAAAAAAAGATAAGTGGTTTACATTGAAAATCTGCAGTGTCAGGATGCTGCCAGTGGGTATTTGATCTAGACTTCCAGAAATAACCCAATTCCAACCTACACTGCCGCCATTCCTTCTTTTGATGCCCCTGAGTGATGGATGCCCACATGCGCACAGAAACACAGGCACTATAGCAGAGCAAGTCACACAGGGGAAGAAAAGCTTGACTTCCAGCTGGAGCTGTGACCATAACCCATTGTAGTATCCGGGTAAGCTAGGCTGAATCACAGATTCCTCTTGCTGCACTAAAGGCCAGAGCCCCAGCATTCCCTCCCAGCATAAACCTCAGTCTTGGATCTGATGACCCTTTGAAGTAGGCTGATGTAATGTACACCTAGCAGCATCTAAGCAAGACGCAGAGCATCTGCAAGAGAAAACAGATTCGTTCCCTTTCTTGGGCTCACCACACCAGCTGGTATGGAGAGTAAAGCAGTGTGGGGAAGGGGAGGAGGAAGCTGTGGTGAGTGGGGCTTACTTTATGTCCACTAAGTGAAAGAAGAGAGAAAAGAGAGGTGTGTGATGTGTGCAATGGCTTTTCTACCCTTTGGGATCTTCACTCACTGTCCTTATGAATGTAATGTAGTGCTGCCAACATTTCTTTTTGGGAATAGAGTGAACTGGCTTAGAGTAGGTCATGGGAGAGGCATTGAACTGTTGTAAGAAGCCAAACTTACATGTGGTATGGTTTCACACTTGCAAATCAAGATGTACATTCAGTATTTCCTTTACATATTTTAACCATAATCTCTTCCATGATGGTTCTAGAAATTTAATATAATATTTATAAACACCTCATTAAACTCACTATGCTTAGTATGTATGAGGTAGACCAATATGTATTGACAAAGAGATGCTGCTATGTACAATGCATGCATTTTAAAGAAAAACTTAACTAGAAGTATTTTCAAAGCTATTTTCAACATTTTGTTTTGAAAATTTTCAAACATACAGAAAACTAAAAGGATTTCATAGTGAACACCTATATCCCTGCCACCTGGATATTACCATTAACATGTAACTACACTTGTTTTGTCACATATCATGATGTTCATCTGTCCATCAACCCATCTTTTTTATTCTGATCAATTTCAAAGTAAAATTCAGACACTTAGACACTTAATACTAAATACCAAATACTCCAGAATGCATATCATTAGGTAGTGTTCAAAATTTGCTTACGAATTATTTTCTCATTTGAGGCAAAATTCATTTACAATAAAATGTACATGTCTTAAGTGAACGTTTATTGAGTTTTGACAACTGTATATACCTATGTAGCCGAGACACCTATCAAAACATAGAACATAATTGCCACCCCAGAAAGTTATCTCATGCCCTTTCCTAGGCAACCCCCACCCTTCCATATAACCTCCCTTCCCTGGCAGCCACAATTGTGATTGTTTTCTGTGATAGATTTATTTAGCCTATTCTAGGACTTTATGTAAATTGAATGATAAAGTATGCCCTATTTTGTACAAAGGTTCTCTTACTCAGCATAATATTTTAAAGAGCCATTGTGATGTTGCATGTATCAATAGTCTGTTTCTTTTTTATTGCTGAATAGTGTAATTCATTGTATGAGCATACCGCCACACCTTGCCCTACTATAAGAGGTTTTAGGCTGGGCACGGTGGCTCACACCTGTAATTCCAGGACTTTGGAAGGCTGAGGCGGGTGGATCACCAGAGGTCAGGAGTTTGAGAACAGCCTGACCAATATGGTGAAACCCATCTCTACTAAAAATACAAAAATTAGCCGGGTATGGTGGCGTGTGCCTGTAGTCCCAGCTACTCGGGAGGCTGAGGCAGGAGAATTGCTTGAACCCAGGAGGCGGAGGTTGCAGTGAGCCAAGATTACGTGATAATCTTGGCTCACAAGATTGGAGACAAAAAAAAAAGTTTTTATATGTTGACTTCATATGCAGGTATCTATAACAATATGTAGTATTGGTCTTTTCTTTTGAAAGTCAATTACTATACTTTTAAATAAGTAAAACATAAACAATCAAAAGATGAAAAGGGTATACAATGAACAATAGGCCTCTGCCTACCTCTGCTTCCTCCCCTTTCATGTAGCCCTTACCTATTCTTTGTGATTCCTTCTAGAAATAAAATATGCATATAACAATTTATAAGTATCTATCCTTCAAAAAAAAGTATGTAAATGTAAATGATAGAATGGTACACACATTGTTCTGTACTTTTTAAAATTAATATATCTGGCGCTGATTTTATATTATTGCCTACAGAGCTACCTCCTTCTTTAAAACAGCTGGGTAATATATTAATATGAGAAATATTATAACTGTACATACAAAATCAATTTTGAGATGCATACTGTCAAAAATGTGAAACTTTTATGAATCCTGCAATTGAGGAAATGTATTGCCATCAGTGTGCCTACAAGAACCATCCCCACAGCTTTTCTCAGGGGGATGGGGTTGCTACACTTGTGCAGCCTCTGACTTATTTGTTCCTTTGCTATCTGAACCTTATCAAAGAGATCTTTTATTTTCATAAACAGAAGATAACATTTCTACCTTGACGGAAACCTGCAGCATATATAAATAACAAAATATCATAGGAAGCAATTCTATTGTATATCAGTATTGTGGATACATAGGATTTATGCCCGTGAATAGTGTCAGTTTTGGCTGCACCTCGTTAATGGCAATGAGTTTGCATGGTTTTCAATTATCTACTAGCAAAAACCTCCTCCTTGCCCCTTCCTCGTGATAAAGCTGACCCAGGTCAAATATGCTTGAAATGGAACAAAACTCAGCAATTGTTCACACCCAAAACTAGAGTCTGGAACCTTCTTGTTATCATCATTTAGTATTAACTATAAAATTATTCACTAATGTCTTCTGGAAAATAAAACTGGCATTTCAGTGCTGTTGAAAAAAATCTTTCAAACATTAGTTTAAGCCTTCTAAAAAATGCATATACGCATTTTATACATAAACTGAGTGGGTATGGTTTCTATTTTCCAAAGTTGTTTGTTTTAACCAAATACTACCTACCCACTAACATAGGATCTTTCAGTAAGGACGTGCTGCATTTTCATCTCTGTGCTTTCCAAAGTATTAAACAGAGGAGGTTAGAATGGTAGCTTATTTCTGGAATCTCACTTAGGGAGACACTCTACTTGTGAATATAACACACTCTATTCCTTTAATGTTGTTGGAGACTCTGAATACTGACCATGTAAATGTATTTGACAGTACTGTTTTCTCTACTTAGGCTCTCTCTACACAAAGCCCTTTCTTTTCCCCTAGACATTCAAGAATAGAATTACTCTGAATATATTTAAGAATTACTTTCCCCTATATAGCAGTGCTTCCTGGTTTGAATGAAGACACTCTCTATTTAAAGGAGTACTTTTATTTTTATTTGTTGAAATAGACTTAGAAGTAAAAAAATAATGACTGTGAAAGGGATGCTGCAACACCAGGAAGAAGTTCCTCAGGGGCATGTGCCCAAAAAATGTCTTCCTTTTTGGGCCTGTAGCTGGACCTAAACTTGGAGAGCCATCAACATTAGGGAATTATTGCTGCTCTACTACACCAGCTAGCTAGATGCAAGTCTGTATGCTACCAAGTGTTGGGGCCTTCTTGACAGATTCTCCTCTTTCGGCTTCCATGACACTGTCCTGACCTAATTTTTCCTCCATCACAAGCAGGGAACATTTAAGTTCCCTTTATTGTTTTCCTGATCTCTAATTTGGGGGTTAGTCAAGGCTTGAACTTGGGATCTTCTTTCCACTCTCCTTAGATACCCTATCCCCTCCAAAGACTAAATATCATCTGTAACAGCTGCTGCTGCTACTGATGGGAATAATAAGTCAAAATTTATAACAAGCAAAATTATAAGTTTTAAAAATATTTATTTACTTCTCACATTAACCTACTTATCCCCATTTTAGATATAAGTAAACTGAGGCACCGAGTTAGATAACTTGTTAAGGTCAACAGCTGCTAAATAGCAGAGCTAGGATGCAAAACCACACAGACCCTGGTGTCTACAGTACTCTAAAGCATTGCGCTGTTACTCATTCATTCATTTGTTTTTACATTTTCAGTCCCATACTCATATATCCAAACACCTCTCTGAAATCTCTCCTTGGGTGCTTCATAGAAACCTCAAACTTAACGTGTCCAAAAATGAACTTCTGATCTCTGCACCCCAAACCTGTTTATTTTTCCACATATCAATAAGTGGCACTATCGTTTATCTAATTGTGTGAGACAAAAATAAAAAACTAAACAATTATAGTTAATAATAGAAAATGAGGGACATACTGATTTTAGATATTTGTAATCTATAATCAAGGAAATAACTGTTTTACAGTATCTTTTCTAAGCAAATGTATTACTTGAATACTGTTATTTTACATATAAAGTCATCTTTAATTAGCTTCCTCTACTATAAATGATTTATTTCGGTGTTAGTAAAATTTTATGTTTTGTTTGCTTGTCTAGTATTGCCATCATTACTGCAATTTTAAAATCTTTCCTTAGAGATAATCTGCTTTGGCATCTACCAAAGTATTTATTTAGTACAGTGTTTTTTAAAATTGGTTCCATTGTTTGACAGGTTCCAACATTTCTAAGCATGCTATTGTGTTAGCAACAGCCTATAAAAATAAACCTAACACAAGCGGTTTGGACGAGAGGATGTTCCTTAGGAACATTTGCTTTGGAGGTGTTTGCTATTTCCAGGGGCATATCTTTGTTGTCACTGTTTAAATTTCGTATTCCTTACCATACGTTTTAATTTTTTATGTCTTTTAAGTGAAACCCATCCCCACAGCCAGTATAATTAACTCTGAGGTATATATTTAGCAAAAGTAATTAGTTATGCCATAAAAACCCTTTTGTTTAGTGAACTGTGTTTTAATTTTTGATGCTGTATTTTAGGAACTGAGGTAGTATGGTATAGAAGTCCAGTGCAAAAGGATTGAAGATTATAACTAATTTAATTTTGCATTTTTTTCTCTAAAATAGGAAATGTTTATCTTTTGGACAAGTGCATAGTCTAATTATACATGCAATTAAGTAATTTCACCTATAAACCAGATGGTAGAAGCTTTTACTCCATCTGTGACTAGATTCAGGAATATCTGTGTATATTTTTCAGTTGTAAATGGATATAATAGTCAAAGTAATTTCCTTTCTTATTGAATTAGCAAGGATAAACTTTCATCCAAGACGCAACATTTCAGTTGCATTTTAATCCCCTCCTTACTCTGTGCTAGGAACTCTGCTGAACTTTAGGGATTTGGAAAACAAGAAAAATAAGATCAGTTACTCTTGCTTAGGACTTAATAAAAATTTTTCATGGATGCAGCTAACTTTCGTACAATGTGAAAAAGGCTCTGATGAGGATAGCTTCATTGTTATATGGAGCTTAGTTTCCAGCAAACTTTTACCTGAATTATGACTTAACAAATAAATAAGGACTTTGTCCTATTAATAAATGCTGCTTAGGCAGGGCGCGGTGGCTCACGCCTGTAATCTCAGCACTTTGGGAGGCTGAGGCGGGCGGATCACGAGGTCAGGAGATCAAGACCATCCTGGCTAACATGGTGAAACCCCATCTCTACTAAAAATACAAAAAATTAGCCTGGCATGGTGGCACATGCCTGTAGTCCCAGCGACTCGGGAGGCTGAGGCAGAAGAATCACTTAAACCCGGGAGGCAGAGGTTGCAGTGAGCTAAGGTTGTGCCACTGCACTCTAGCTTAGGCGACAGGGTAAGACTCCATCTCAAAAAAATAAAAATAAATAAATAAGTAATACATGCTGTTTAAATCTTTCTTGTTAATGATTGTTTATATTTTGATAGATTCAGTGGGTCTAAAGAAGACCCATATGGGGGAAAAAGGAGTGGATGTCAAGGAACCGTAATGGAGTTAACAAGAAAGGAAAATTCTCTGTTAGGGAATAAGCCCAGCACCAATACACTATGTCAGTGATGGTCTTTACATGTCACCTGCAAAAGGAATTGCTGGTCATGCCTTTGACTTTTCAGCTAATCTTGCTTGCATGGGTTGACATAGTTTTGGCAGAACTTATAGTGCCTCACTGTAGTAGTTTATTCACGATGACCATGTCATCCCTTCTTTTACGAAGATAGCAGCTTATGTAGTAGGTGTAATCCCACTTTTATAGATGGTGAAGCTCCAAAGGTTCTGGGGCTATTAAAGTTACCAGCTGGTAAGTGATACTGCTGGAACTCAAGATTCCAAATTTCAATAAAACAGTATATATTTTTCTTGCTGGCTAAAGTTTTAGCAATGAGCCTCTTGCTCTTCCTAGAAGCTTATGAGTTATCTTGAAATAATCATTTTAGATTTCTTAAAGTCTTTTTGACTTTAAGCCTCTGCTTAGTACTCCTTGTAGGCAAAGACTATCCAGAGTTCAGCAGTGGGCTGGGCATAGAGGTCTTAGTTGAATAAATGCACTCCTCTCAGGGTTGTAGAGACATTTAAAAGACAAAAATAAACCATATCACAGAATGGTGGTTGATTTGTAGGTATTTTAGGCCTCTATTTTTTTTTTAGCACAGCGAATCTTAGTTGTTCCTTGGCAGCAGTTGGGTCTACTGATAAACATGTTGCTAATGAAATAAACATTTTTTTAAATCCTACTTTGGATATTTCATGTCTTTTAAATGACTACAAACTTCATTTATAACCCTGTTCACCTCTCTAACAAACTCTGTATTTGAAAGACAATGTATTTTTTTTTACAAGTTCCTCAACACTGTGGGAGAATTAACTCAGTTTCCTCTATCACATATTAATGAGAGAGGTTCTATTTCACTATAAAGGACAGAACAGTAAAACAATTGGATGAATTTTGGACCAAGATATTTTAGGAACCAATAAAAACTGGCTACTTTTTCCAAAGCACAGTAGCCAAATGGTGGAACACTGGATTAGGAGCCAGGAAATAATTTCAGGTCTCCTCTGTGCCTTGTATTGTGACCTTGGGCCTCCGTTTCTAAGAGGGAGAAGTCTGGTTCTGTTATCTCATAAATCCAGAAAGCTGATAGTGTCTGTCTTACTTTTCCAGTTTTATTGGACATTCACCATAGATGCCATTTATGAAGTCCTATATGTTATTAGAAATTAATGTGAACAAATTTCACAACCCAACCCAAAGTGATTTCATATGTATAGCACTTTCAGTGTAAGTCTGGAGTGTATTATATTATTCATTTAAAAAGAAACACATGGCCAGGCATGATGGCTGACACTTGTAATCCCAGCTCCTTGGGAGGCTGAGGTCAGAGAATCACTTGAGGCCAGGAGATTGAGACCAGCCTGGGCAACATAGTGAGACCCCATGTCTACCAAAATAAATATTTTTTTAAGTAGCCAAGTACAGTGATGCATGCCTGTAGTCCCAGCTACTCAGGAGGCTGAGGCAGGAGAATCACTTGAGCTCAGGAGTGTGAGACTGCAGCGAGCTATCATAGTGTCACTCTACTCTAGCCTGGTGTCAGAGTGAGACCTCGACTTTAATTTTGTTTATTTCATTATTTATTTATTGAGACAGGGTTTCACTCTGTGACCCAGGCTGGAGTACGGTGTGCAATCTCTGTTCACGGCAACCTTCACCTCCCAGGCTCAAGCGATCCTCACACCTCAGCCACCCAAATAGGGCCCACGACCATGTGCACCACACCTGGCTAATTTCTGTATTTTTTGTAAAGACAGGGTCTCACTATATTGCCTAGGCTGGTCTCAAACTCCTAGCTCAAGCAATCCACCTGCCTCGGCCTCCCAAAGTGCTGGGATTACAGACTTGAGCCACCACATCCAGCCTCAACTTTAAAAATAAAAAGAACACATGAAGATTGGGAGACTATGCATTTTCACGTATAGCCTAAATTTAGCTAGTTTAGTGATAAGTATGCTCTGAAATTAAACTGATTACTGTATGGTATCATGGCCTGTAAAGAACTTAAAGAATACTTAAATTATTTATTTTTAAATGAAAACTTCAAAAGCCAGAATTTATTTTTTAAGTTGTGTATCATCATCTTGTCTGCTTTAATTATTTTTAAAGTGTCAACATAAAAACTTGGACATATAAAATGCATGTATTTAGAAATAAAATGATGATTATAACATTTAAAATACCTTTGTTTTATCAAGTTACTTTCGAAACTGAATCTCATCTCTTAAGATTTTTGGTCACTGTTTGTATAGTGCTATGAAAAAGTTTGGCAGCTGAAGAACAGAATATTATCCCTTTTTAGAACAGTGTTCTAGCCTTATAGCACATGTGTAGGGAGTCACATTTGTCAGGGCAAAGATCATTTGAATTCTTTTTAAGTTACATTTTAGAAGCTAAATGCACCAAGCTTATTTTCTTAATCACAGAATTATTCCTGTAAGTCTTTATTCTTTTATTAAATGGGGAACAACTTCAGGAGAAACAATATAAAGAAAACATTCTGACATGATTTAATTTTCAGTGAATTTTCAGAAAGTGTGGGTTTGATGATCTTCCTTGCCCTAGTGATTGAGGACCCAAATCAGCCTTTCTTGATGTAGAACAGTGGGGAGGATTGAGAAGCCACTACAGACAAGGAACTGTGTTAGAGCCTTTTTGCTGCTATTTCTCTAAATTCTAAGACCCGTATTTTCTCATATTTTAACATTTTAAAAATAGGAATATGCCTTATTAACCAAGGCTTCTTAGCCATGTGTCATGTTCACCTGGAAGGTTTGGTGTCTCTTAGAATTGAAGGGATTTTAGAATCAATGAAATGTACTTATCTATACCTTGCTTCATGCTTCTAACTTCTGTCAAATTTTGTGGATATTTAGATAATTCAGGAGTACCAGGGTCTACAATGTGTGCAGCTGTGAGTCTTTGCTGATCAAGTACAAGAAAGTCAAATATTTTAATGTTTATATTAGAAAGCTTCATAGAAATCAAGTTCCCATTGAATAAAAGGCTAAAAAATAAACAAAATTATACTTTTAAGAAAGAAGCCAGGCGCGGTGGCTCACGCTTGTAATCCCAGCACTTTGGGAGGCCGAGGCGGGCGGATCATGAGGTCAGGAGATCGAGACCACGATGAAACCCCGTCTCTACTAAAAATACAGAAAATTAGCCGGGCGTGGTGGCGGGTGCCTGTAGTCCCAGCTACTCGGAGAGGCTGAGGCAGGAGAATGGCGTGGACCTGGGAGGTAGAGCTTGCAGTGAGCCGAGATTGCACCACTGCACTCCAGCCTGGGTGACAGAGCCAGACTCCCGTCTCAAAAAAAAAAAAAAAAAAAAAAAAAGAAAGAAGAAGAAAGAGAAAAATGTAGGAAAAGAAAACCGTGTCTAAACTTTTAATTTGGCATTATTTCTTGAAATGTTTGAAAGTGACTCCCAAGTTTGAAGCACAGATTATTTCTGAAGTGATTTTTTTGTCAGGAATATAGCATTGTCATGAATGTGGTGACTAGGGCAGGAATTTAGGAGTTAGATGGAGTTAGGTGCATAAATTGACTCTATTTTAGCATTTTGAAACATTTACGTTTTTGAGCCTTATTTGTTTCATAAGTAAAATTACAATAACACCCCTTAACCTGTAGTTGTTTAAAAATAAACCAGTCTTATCTTCATCAGTATTATGATTATTTGCTATACAATATCAAATTTTGCCATGGAAAATTTTATTTTAATCTTATAATGTTGATTTTGGGTGTCTGCTATATACAAGAAAGAGAAGTATGAGAACTTCAGGCAATTTATATTTACTTAAAGTGTATACATTTAAGAGGGATGTCATCAAACCCCTTCAGTGGTTCTAGCTATTATATAAGAAGGAGGAGACTGAGTTAGACTCCACAATTTATATCCATATGTAAATGGGAAAGAGGCTTAATTACTCTGATTTTAAAGGAATGTTGCATGGTATCTGTCATTTGATATTAGATCACTATTTTCTCCGTTTCTTATTATTCGAATTATAAGCATCACCATAACATAAACATTTGTATAGACTTTAGTTTTTCATAAGGTGTTTCATGAGCATTTGCTGGAATAATTTTTCCTCAACTCCTTCACACTATTCTGTCCTTTTAGTCACTTCCTGAGGAGAGTTTTTGGGATACTTCCCCAGCCCCATTCTCCCCTGTAGCTCAACTCATACCATGAATCCCAGTTTGCAATTTTGATATGTAGATTTGACTAACATCTTTTTCCTGCTGGGTTCACAAGGGTAGGGACCACATCTGATTTTTCTCACTATTGCATTTCTAGGACCTAAAACAGTACATGGAACATTTTTAGCTAAATAACATTTAACTATGATATTTTAATCATACATTATCATTTATATATAGAAGTATAGTAGAATTTTGATGCTAAGTAATTTGGTGACATTTTTACCATAGAGGTCTGCCTGTGCTCAAACATTTATTGAGCTTGTTGTATTCAAATGCCATATTTGATACTAAAACTGTTACAAAGTAGATAAGAAAGGAATTGACAATTTAAATGCCAAACTAAGGCGAGGATCTTGTATTTAGGAGTCATCTCTTTATCCTAGTGTCTGCTTGAATTCAGTTTCCATGGTCTGTATCAATGAAAATATTTTATTTCCCACACATGTTCTTATTTAAAAAAGCCATTTTGGGACGCACTACAAATTATGATTGCTTTAGTATTGCCAGCAGATAAAAACAGCTGCACTGACTAGAATAACAATTGCATAAGGAATTTCCAGGACAGTAAAATTCTACATGAAGTTTAGCTTAGGTTTCACTTTTATTCTCCCCCTACTCCAGCGTTTCTCTCAATATCATCTCACAGAGGAAGGTATATAGTATTTGTGAGTGTGTGTTTGTGTGCATTTGGTGGGCGGGGTGGGGGCAGGGAAGGATCTTATGGGCAGTATGTGTAACAAAAAAGAACATTTAAAAATCTTTAAAATGTTATTTGTTGTTTGGGAAATTCAACCATCATTTACTTTTTTGAAAAATATTTCTGTAAAATGCAGGTAAAATAGAAGAGCCATAATTATTAAATCTAGTGTCTGTAGGTATCCTGGAGTTCATCTACCACAAAGATCACTTTCCTTTATCCTAAACTGTAAATTAAAGTATATTGTAGTCTAACATGGAATGAGATTTAAGTTTTTTTTGGTTTACTACATCCCATACTCCCTTGTCCTCTATAGTTTGAAAAGTTTTGAAAAATTCTTTAAATAGTTCAAACATAATTTTGTCTATATTTCTTCGTTCTTACAGAAAAGCATAGAAAATGTTTCATATTTATCAACTTTTATTTCTGATAACAAGTCATGTTTCCCCTCATTTCAGTTTATTGATATAGAATAAATATATAAATGTATTTATTTCTCTAAATGCTTTTGAATTGATCATCCGTTTTTTAAATTAAATTTTTTTCTCAACCTTTTAAATTCCTGTTTTCAAAAATGCTCTCCTTCAAATGATTTTTGGCTGTGTGCCCAAATCAAATTAACTCACCAAAGATGATTTGCTGTATTACTGGAAGTAGCCCAGCCAGAGCACGGGGGATGGTTAGTCACCAGTGTTTTCTTCTGTTTAAATAGAGACAAGGTTTCGCCATGTTGGCCAGGCTGGTCTTGATCTGCTGAGCTCAAGTGATCTGCCCGCCTCAGCCTCCCAAATTGCTCGGATTACAGGCATGAACCACTACGCCTGGCCAGTCTTCAGTGTTTATGTCAATAACAGATTGAACTGTGTGACCCTTAGAGCCCTATATTTTTTTCCACTCTGAAAGGAATTTGTAGAGAAAGTTTTAGACATATTTGGACAAATGCATCGCTTCCATAGGTGTCTACTCTAAAGGGAATTGATCATTTGGTTTGAGTTCTCTTAAGCTTCTTTACAGAAACACTTTTATACTCGTATTTATACTTGTATAATCACTCCTGGGATTTTAGCGATGTTTTCAGTCATCTCATATACCATAATCTGGACAATAATCCATTGTTATTTGATATGATAGTTTATAAACTATGACCATTTTATGAAAGACTTTATGTCACCTTATTTCAAAAAGGATTTAAGAATAACCAATTCAATTCAATGAATACTCATTGTTCTCCCAGTATGTGCCAGATACTGTTCTTGGCACTTGAGATATGTCAGTGAACAGAGCGGACAAAGATCTCTGCCCTCATGGAGCTTACATTCTAATGGAGACTAGACAGTGAACCTGGTGAGAAGGTTATCTAAGTCTGTGGAGGAAGGAAAAAGTAGAGCAGACTTGGGGGATGACATCTGCCTGGAAGGAGGTGGAGTGTGGGTTTTGTAGATTAAATAGGGTATTCAGGGCAGGCCTGATTGAGAAAGTGTCATTTAAATTCAGACCCTCAGGGGTCTGTTCCAAGATGGTTGAATAGGAAGAGCTCCAATCTGCAGCTCCCAGCGTGATTGATGCAGAAGACGGGTGATTTCTGCATTTCCAACTGAGGTACCTGGTTCATCTTATTAGGACTGGTTGGACAGTGGGTGCAGCCCATAGAGGGTGAGCCAAAGCAGGGTGGGGCGTTGCCTCACCCGGGAAGCACAAGGGGTCAGGTGATTTCCCTTTCCTAGCCAAGGGAAGCCGTGACAGACTGTACCTGGAGAAAACGGAACATCCCCACCGAAATACTGCGCTTTTCCAATGGTCTTAGCAAATGGCATACCAGGAGATTATATCCCATGCCTGACTCAGTGGGTCCCACGCCCAAGGAGTCTTGCCCACTGCTAGTGCAGCAGTCTGAGATCGACCTGTGAGGCAGCAGCCTGGCAGGGGGAGGGGTATACCCCATCACTGAGGCTTGAGGTAAACAAAGCAGCCAGGGAAGCTTGAACTGGGCAGAACCCACTGCAGCTCAGCAAGGCCTGCTGCCTCTGTTGACTCCACCTCTGGGGCCAGGGCATAGCTGAACAAAAGGCAGCAGAAACTTCTGCAGACTTAAACATCCCTGTCTGACAGCTCTGAAGAGAGCAGTGGTTCTCCCTGCACAGCGTTTGAGCTCTGAGAATGGACAGACTGCCTCCTCAAGTGGGTCCCTGACCCCCATGTAGCCTAACTGGGGAGATACCTACTGGGACTGACTGACACCTCATACAGGTGGGTGCCCCTCTGGAACAAAGCTTCCAGAGGAAGGATCAGGCAGCAATATTTGCTGTTCTGCAATATTTGCTGTTCTGGAGCCTCCACTGGTGATAACCCAGGCAAACAGGGTCTGGAGTGGACCTCCAGCAAACTCCAACAGACCTGCTGCTGAGGGACCTGTTAGAAGGAAAAGTAACAAGCAGAAAGGAATAGCATCAACATCAACAAAAAGGACATCCACACCAAAACCCCATCTGTAGGTCACTAACATCAAAGACCAAAGGTAGATAAAACCACAAAGATGGGGAGAAACCAGAGCAGAAAAGCTGAAAATTCTAAAAACCAGAGTGCCTCTTCTCCTCCAAAGGATTGCAGCTCCTCGCCAACAACGAGACAAAGCTAGATGGAGAATGACTTTGACGAATTGACAGAAGTAGGCTTTAGAAGGTCAGTAATAACAAACTTCTCCAAGCTAAAGGAAGATGATCAAACCCATCGCAAGGAAGCTAAAAACCTTGAAAAAAGATTAGACGAATTGCTAACTAGAATAAACAGTGAAGAGAAGACCTTAAATGACCTGATGGAACTAAAAACCATGGTACGAAAACTACGTGACACATGCACAAGCTTCAGTAGCCGATTCCATCAAGTGGAAGAAAGGGTATCAGTGATTGAAGATCAAATTAATGAAATAAAGTGAGAAGTTTAGAGAAAAAAGAGTAAAAGGAAATGAACAAAGCCTCCAAGAAATATGGGACTATGTGAAAAGACCAAATCTACATTTGATTGGTGTACCTGAAAATGACAGGGAGAATGGAACCAAGTTGGAAAACACTCTTCAGGATATTATCCAGGAGAACTTCCCCCAACCTAGCAAGACAGGCTAACATTCAAATTCAGGAAATACAGAGAACACCAGAAAGATACTCCTCGAGAAGAGTAACCCCAAGACACATAATTGTCAGATTCACCAAGGCTGAAATGAAGGAAAAAATGTTCAGGGCAGCCAAAGAGGTCGGGTTACCCACAAAGGGAAGCCCATCAGACTAACGGCAGATCTCTCGGCAAAAACTCTACAAGCCAGAAGAGAGTGGGGGCCAATATTCAACATTCTTAAAGAAAAGAACCTTCAACCCAGAATTTCATATCCAGTGAAACTAAGCTTCATAAGTGAAGGAGAAATAAAATCCTTTACAGACAAGCAAATGCTGAGAGATTTTGTCACCACCAGGCCTGCCTTACAAGAGCTCCTGAAGGAAGCACTAAACATGGAAAGGGACAACAGATACCAGCCACTGCAAAAACATGCCAAATTGTAAAGACCATCAATGCTAGGAAGAAACTGCATCAACTAACGGGCAAAATAACCAGCTAACATCTTAACGTCAGGATGAAATTCACACATAACAATATTAACCTTAAATGTAAATGACACAATTAAAAGACACAGACTGGCAAATTGGATAAAGAGTCAAGATACATCAGTGTGCTGTATTCAGGAGACCCATTTCACCTGCAGAGACACACATAGGCTCAAAATAAAGGGATGGAGGAAGATCTACCAAGCAAATGGAAAGCAAAAAAAAGAGCAGGGGTTGCAATCCTAGTCTCTGATAAAACAGACTTTAAAACAACAAAGATCAAAAGAGACAAGGCCATTACATAATGGTAAAGGGATCAATTCAACAAGAAGAACTAACTATCCTAAATATATATGCACCCAATGCAGGAGCACCCAGATTCATAAAGCAAGTCCTTAGACACCTAAAAAGAGACTTAGACTCCCACACAATAATAATGGGAGACTTTTTAGACAGATCAATGAGACAGAAAGTTAACAAGGATATCCAGGACTTGAACTCAGCTCCGCACCAAGCAGACCTAATAGACCTCTACAGAACTCTCCACCCCAAATCAACAGAATATATATTCATCTCAGCACCACATCACACGTATTCCAAAATTGACCACATAGTTGGAAGTAAAGTACTCCTCAGCAAATGTAAAAGAACACAAATCACAATAAACTGTCTCTGAGACCACAGTGCAATCAAATTAGAACTCAGGATTAAGAAACTCACTAAAAACCACACAACTACATGGAAACTGAACATCCTGCTCCTGAATGACTACTGGGTACATAACGAAATGAAGGCAGAAATAACGATGTTCTTTGAAACCAATGAGAACAAAGACACAACGTACCAGAATCTCTGGGACACATTTAAAGCACTGTGTGGAGGGAAATTTATAGCACTAAATGCCACAAGAGAAAGCAGGAAAGATCTAAAATCAACACCCTAACATCACAATTAAAAGAACTAGAGAAGCAAGAGCAGACACATTCAAAAGCTAGCAGAAGGCAAGAAATAACTAAGATCAAAGCAGAACTGAAGGAGATAGAGACACAAAAAACCGTTCAAAAAATCAATGAATCCAGGAGCTTGTTTTTTGAAAAGATCAACAAAATTGATAGACCACTAGCAAGACTAATAAAGAAGAAAAGAGAGAAGAATCAAACAGATACAACAAAAAATCATAAAAGGGATATCACCACTGATCCTACAGAAATACAGTCTACCATCAGAGAATACTATAAACACATCTATGCAAATAAACTAGAAAATCTAGAAGAAATGGATAAATTCCTCAACACATACACCCTCCCAAGACTAAACCAGGAAGAAGTTGAATCTCTGAATAGACTAATAAAAGGCTCTGAAATTGAGGCAATAATCAATAGCCTACCAACCAAAAAAATTCCAGGACCAGATGGATTCACAGCCGAATTCTACCAGAGATACCAACAGAAGCTGGTACCATTCCTTCTGAAACTATTCCAATCAATAGAAAAAGAGGGAATCCTCCCTAACTCATTTTATGAGGCCAGCATCATCCTGATATCAAAGCCTGGCAGAGATACAACAAAAAAAGAGAATTTTAGACCAATATCCCTTATGAACATCAATGCAAAAATCCTCAATAAAATACTGGCAGACTGAATCCAGCAGCACATCAAAAAGCTTATCCACCACATTCAAGTCAGCTTCATCCCTGGGATGCAAGGCTTGTTCAACATACGCAAATCAGTAAATTTAATCCATCACATAAACAGAACCAATGACAAAAACCACATGATTATCTCAATAGATGCAGAAAAGGCCTTTGACAGAATTCAACAGCGCTTCATGCTAAAAACTCTTAATAAGCTAGGTATTGATGGAATGTATCTCAAAATAATAAGAGCTATTCATGACAAACCCACAGCCAATATCATACTGAATGGGCAAAAACTGGAAGCATTCCCTTTGAAAACTGTCACAAGACAGGGATGCCCTCTCTCACCACTCCTATTCAGCATAGTGTTGGAAGTTCTGGCCAGGGCAATCAGGCAAGGGAAAGAAATAAAGCGTATTCAATTAGGAAAAGAAGAAGTCAAATTGTCCCTGTTTGCAGATGACATGATTGTATATTTAGAAAACTATCATCTCAGCCCCAAATCTCCTTAAGCTGATAAGCAATTTCAGCAAAGTCTCAGGATACAAAATCAATGTGCAAAAATCACAAGCATTCCTATACACCAATAACAGACAAACAGAGAGTCAAATCATGAGTGAACTCCCATTCACAGTTGCTACAAAGAGAATAAAATACCTAGGAATCCAACTTACAAGGGATGTGAAGGACCTCTTCAAGGAGAACTACAAACCACTGCTCAACGAAATAAAAGAGGACACAAACAAATGGAAGAACATTCCATGCTCATGGGTTGGAAGAATCAATATAGTGAAAATGGCCATACTGCCCAAGGTAATTTATAGATTCAGTGCCATCCCCATCAAGCTACCAGTGACTTTCTTCACGGAATTGGAAAAAACTAAAGTTCATATGGAACCAAAAAAGAGCCTGCGTTGCCAAAACAATCCTAAGCCAAAAGAACAAAGCTGGAGGCATCACGCTACCTGACTTCAAACTATACTACAAAGCTACAGTAACCAAAACATCATGGTACTGGTACCAAAACAGAGATATAGACCAGTGGAACAAAACAGAGGCCTCAGAAATAACACCACACATCTAGAACCATCTGATCTTTGACAAACCTGACAAAAACAAGAAATGGGGTAAGGATTCCCTGTGTAATAAATGGTGCTGGGAAAACTGGCTAGCCATATGTAGAAAGCTGAAACTGAACCCCTTCCTTACACCTTATACAAAAATTAATACAAGATAGATTAAAGACTTAAATGTTAGACCTAAAACCATAAAAACCCTAGAAGAAAACCTAGGCAATACCATTCAGGACATAGGCATGGGCAAGGACTTCATGAGTAAAACACCAAAAGCGATGGCAACAAAAGCCAAAACAGACAAATGGGATCTAATTAAACTAAAGAGCTTCTGCACAGCAAAAGAAACTACCATCAGAGTGAACAGGCAACCTACAGAATGGGACAAAATTTTTGCAATCTACCCATCCGACAAAGGGCTAATATCCAGAATCTACAAAGAACTTAAACAAATTTACAAGAAAAAAACAACCCCATCAAAAAGTGGGCAAAGGATATGAACAGACACTTCTCAAAAGAGGACATTTATGGAGCCAACAGACACATGAAAAAATGCTCATCATCACGGGTCATCAAAGAAATGCAAATCAAAACCACAATGAGATACCATCTCACGCCAGTTAGAATGGCAATCATTAAAAAGTCAGGAAACAGCAGATGCTGGAGAGGTTGTGGGGATATAGGAATGCTTTTACACTGTTGGTGGGAGTGTAAACTAGGTCAACCATTGTGGAAGACAGTGTGATGATTCCTCAAGGATCTAGAACTAGAAATACCATTTGACCCAGCCATCCCATTACTGGGTATATACCCAAAGGATTATAAATCATGCTACTATGAAGACACATGCACCTGTATGTTTATTGCGGCACTATTCACAACAGCAAAGACTTGGAACCAACCCAAATGTCCATCAATGTTAGACTGGATTAAGAAAATGTGGCTACACCATGGAATACTATGCAGCCATAAAAAAGGATGAGTTTATATCCTTTTTAGGGTCATGGATGAAGCTGGAAACCATCATTCTGAGCAAACTGTCACAAGGACGGAAAACCAAACACCGCATGTCCTCACTCATAGGTGGGAATTGAACAATGAGAACACATGAACACAGGGTGGGGAACATCACACACGGGGGTCTTTTGGGGGGTGGAGGGCTGGGGGAGGGATAGCATTAGGAGAAATACCTAGTGTAAATGATGAGTTAATGGGTGCAGCAAACCAACATGGCACATGTAAGCCTATGTAACAAACCTGCACGTTGTGCACATGTACCCTCTAACTTAAAGTATAATAAAATAAATAAATAAATAAATAAATTCAGACCCTCACATAGAGGGAAATCTCTTTTTATGGCCTTATAAAGAAGTAAGACTAATGCAGGGAATACTTTGACTAATTTATAATTCCGCTAGAGAGACAAAGATAGTTTGCCTCTGGGCTTATTATTTTTAACCCTTTTTATCTTTAGAGTATTTCACAACTTTCCTTTGAGGAGTGGAAAGCTGCCAATTGTTCTGTCATAGAAGAAAAACACTAGCTATAGAAGGGTTTTAAGTCTAAGATATATTAATCATTTGTAGAACATTGTGCATTGTTGTAACAATGAAGTGTGTTTTCTGCTAGTGGCCTGTAACTAGACAACATGTAATTTTCCCATAGAGATAAAAGATAAGTTACAATAGGTCAAAGATTGTAAGAAATGTGGCAAAGTGTTGCTCAAGCTTAAAATTCTGGAGAGATAGTGTCTTACTCAAAAGTTTTAAACATCTGTTCTAGCAAGAAAAATAATGCTGATCTTTGCAAATATGCCCATAACTTGAAACATTGTGTCAGCATAACCCAATCCAAACAGACCATTTTTTGCTGAAGAATCATTACCTACCATTGATAGTTTAGTTATGAATTAGGACACGAAAACTGATTAAGGTGCTCTCTTAACTGCATTGGTATTTATTTTCCCTTCTGAAACTGAAAATGCCCTCTCACCAGGAGCTGCCCTTTCATAGACTTCAGTGTACAGTTTAATGTGACCTTCCCGCCAAAAAGCCCTCTTGGCATTAGAGGCCTGGGTAGAAAGGTCACAGCTGTGCTTGCTTTAAAGCATTTTTGGCCATTCCAAGAGATGAATCTCCTAGTATAGTTATCAGTGTATATTTTGGGATGAAAGCACATTAGGGTTCATCACACCCAGGTCTTCTGTGATAGAACTGGCAGATATCCTCAATTCCAGAGGAGACTTCTCTGTCTCCCTCCCCTTCCGCTCCCCTCCCCCTTCCCCTCCTCTCCCCTCCCCTTCCCTTCCTTCAGTTTTCCCCTCCCTCACTCCTTCTCTATCTCTCTTCCTTGTTATCCACTCAAATATTTATTGAGAATTTACTCTGTAATGTAGGCCCTTGGGATCAGTGGTGAACATGAAGCTAACATACTGCTGTTAAAGGGTGAAGTTTTTTAGCTAGAAATTCAATTTAAAAATTGTTCACAGTATTCAAACATATTTTGAGTTTATTTTAAACATAAACCCAGGAATTTAATGAATTGAGTGAAATATGAGATGATGAAACAAACAAAAATTCTAAAAACCCTTCATGATAATGGTAAAACGTGATAGAATTTGCTAATTTATAAGCAGGTTTCAAAATTTATACCAAATGTACTGTTTTCCCAAGGATATCATTTTAGTGAATGGTGAAATATCTTACTAACTTCTATCAGAATTCCTACCATGTAGTAACAACAGATTTTAGGTAGGGGTGTGTGTGCGTCTGTCTGTCTGTCTGAAACCTGCTGAGTCAGTATACTACTACCCTACCTGGCTTTGAAGGCTCTCCTTAAAATCACTCCAGCCTTTCTCTTTATCTCCCTTTATCCCAGCTGTTCAAGGCTACTTGCCTGCTGGCCACCAACAAACCATGGGCTTTTCCTCCTGTGTTAAGCTGTTCTCACTGGTTGAAATTCTTTCTCTCTCTCTCTATCAGTGGACAAACAGCTCCTCGTAAGTGCCCATATCTTCCTTGAATGAAGGCTTTACTGACCCCTCTGAAGATTTCTTTTTTTTTTTTTTTTGACCTTTTGCTTTAGCACCTATCACAAGTTATCCTGAGTGTGTATTTGTGGGTACCTGAGCTATTGTGTTTGTTCATTCAGAAACCATTGACCGACCCCTGTCTCAGGTATTGTGCTACAGGAGACACAACAGTAAACAGGCTGGACCTGTGAGTCATGGATTTGAGAATGTAGTCGTGGTTTTGAAAAGTAAAATAGTGTGATAAGTGCTTTCAGGTACAAGGTTATATGTGAATATATGACAATTAAATATGTCTCCTGCAAGTGGCCTGGAATTAGACAACAAAGTATAATTCTCCCTTGTGGATGAAAGGATCTTGAGGGGCTAGAGTTAGACATGGTCCAGGGTTAGACAAAGCCTCTGAGAAGTCAGAAGAGAGGGGACCACCCCTTCCATTGTAACAGGAGAAGGAGAGAAAGGAAAGTGTTGGATAGATGCTAGTAAATTAGTGGGGGAAAGTCAAGAGAGTTCTTACCTGAGGTTTTCTATTTTCTTTGTGAAGAAGAATGTAAATGTAACTGCCAAGGGAGGTGGAAAAGGAGCTTATGGGAAGGAGCTTAATCAAGATGCAAAGGTATATGGCAGCTTCTGTAGAGAATGGGAGAGAGAAATGACCAGAGACAATTAGAATGCTTACCAGGGAGCATGGTTTAAGGGCTTGATTCAAGTCACAGACCAGCGAGAATGGTATCTTCTCTGAAACTGTATGCTTTTCTACAGATCCAGTCTGCAAGCTGTTTCTTGCACATATAGCATAGAGGACATAAATAGCTGGAATAAATCAGAATTCAAGCTACAGCTCTGCAATTTGTTGCACAAGTCGCTTCCTATCACTGACCTTGCATTCCTCTGAACAATGTAGATGGGAATTCCCCACTCCCTGGGTTGTTAGCCCCTCAATATCAAATTGAGATTTTATAAATGAGAACATTTTAAACTACAAATGACCATAAGACCATAAAGATAATAGTTATGCTCTTACATTTATTATGAAAAGTCAATCAGTAAAATTTTTCAGTATTTTTCAATGAAAAGAAACCCAAAAATAAAAAACTGACTTCCAAATTAAAGAGGTCTCCAAATCTAATACAAGCTATAGATATAGTAAAGACAGAATAAATAGACTCTCTGATAGTATTGTTCAAAGGAAAAAAGGAAAACAATCTCCCAAGTGTCACTAACAAACTAAGAAAACTAAAATCTTCTGAAAATGCAAAAAAAGCAAAGTTTTAGGTTAAGAAGAGCCAACTAAAAGCATTAAAAATTTTTAAGAAACTTTATAAAAATATAGTCTTAGAACTAATGCAATGTATTAAGTGTCTTATCCTCAAGCTCTGTTTCTTTTTAGAAGACACATGATAGGATTTTATTTTTTAATTCAGAAAATATTCTTTCATTTCACATGTATTTTAAAAAGTCTAGGTAGAATAGTATTGCTCTCTAAAAAGCACTTGTTCAGTAAATAGCCTATTGAACTATACCTTTTTTGTCCGTATAGGCCAAGTGAATGTCATATATGGTAAAGCTAAAAGTAGAAAGCACATATAAGCTGCTTCTCATTTCTTTTTCACATGGAAATGTCTTTAATAAATGCAGTTGATACAGACTCTTTTCCTTTTAGTCTCTGGGCATAATCCTTTGGGAATCTGACTGACTCTGCTCATCTTGCAGCATGCCTAATAGTCTGAATGTTTAACATTTTTAAAGGGTAGTTGTTCATCACAGGTTCTGGATTATCTTTTCACATACCATTTCCATGCTTCTACTTATATCCCCCAATTAATCCAAATTACCAACTGACCTCCTCTTGAGACAGTTCCAAAGAATAAGCAGCACTCCAATTCCAAGAAGTAGCCGCTTGCCAAAGTTACATTGACAATAGGAAATCACTGCTGCTAGAGAGATACATTTACAGTGATTTCCTGGGAAATACAAGTTGATGCTGAATATGATCCTTAATCAGGCTGGAAAACTGTATAACATTTTGGCAGGTCTTATTTTAAATCTTCTCATTTAGGTCCCATTGTAGGCAAAAATTTCTTTCCCATGACCAGTAACTGCTTAGCCAAGGTATTTCCTTCAGGCACTTTGTAAAGTAGAATATTGGTGCTGTGGGGACAACTGTAGAGTCCCAGGACGCTGATTACTTTCCTGAAGACTTCTAATGAAGGAAATAAAGAGAGAAAAAAAAGAGGGGGAGGAAGAAGTATGCATTGAAAATGTAAAATAAGTTTTTAAAAAAAAATTAGTGAGTGTTAGAAGAGAGGAGAAAGTAGGTGGTTGAAGAGTTTGTGTGTGTTTATTAGAACTTACATGAACTCTGGTGCTGAAAGATAAGGAGAGAGGGTAGTGGACAAATGAGAGAAGAAAGGAGAGATGGGGCCAGTTTTCACCCAACAATGTCCTGGGTGTGGGCGGATATGACATTACTCATTCAGAGTATTCCTGAAATCTGGGCTTTGGCCACTCTGTCTCTGCCCTTTACCAGAGCCATGCCTGTGATAGGATGTTCCAACAGGAAGCTAGGCGTTTGCTTTAGAAAATCATTTTTCTTTATCACACTGTACTGCCGTGTGCCAGGACGCACCAGATGTCACTGTTGCTTTTTTATTTTGCACCATGGTGGCTAATGTGGAGAGTGGGCTTGGACGCTGGCAGCAGGGCATTCGCGTCATTGTTCTCTTTGCTTCCCAGGCCGTCATTAGGTTGCCTGCTCCACTTTGTGGCTCCCTATCCCAACCGCACCTCTGTTTCCCTACATATACTCAAGGAAAGTCAGCAGAGGATTAGGAACTTTAAAAATAAGTTTTTCTTGGCTATTAGTAAATATGGCACATTCTGTAGTTTCTATACAATGTATGCATAAAATAGTCTTGTATTCCATGTTTATTTGTATTTTGTTTGGCCCAGAATATTTTTAAACCATTATCAAAAGTTTCTTCGAGAAAAGCAAGTTCAGTTAAAAGTTATTAGAGTTACATGTAATGAATGTAGCATGATTATCTTGGTTGTTTTCTTGCCTACTGATAAGGTAAATACAGCTTTAATTTTTAGTTGCACAGTGCCACCTATTGGATCCATGGGATAAAAACACTTTGGTATTTAGCTGCTTTCTTTAATTCCACACTGCAGTTCATTACTTTCCTAAAACAGAAATACTGTAGCCAGGCTTGGGTATTCAAATTTTTCTTAATAATATAGATGCCAAAACAAAAATACACACAGCCTACAAACTTGATACAGATTTTTCATGATGGGTCTTTCTACACTGTACTTTATTTTCTTTGAGCATCTGTGTTTGTTTTGGAAATACAATCTGTGAATAGTTTAACATCGCCTTTCTGAGCTGAAAAGAGCTTTAAAAAGTGCTCTTGTTTATGATGTTCTGCCAAGTATTGTTTCTCCTCATACTCTGTTTTTTTCATTGCATTTGTGTGTACTTTTTTGTTAACTGTCTTTCTACCCTGCTACACTGTAAGTCCCTCAAAGGTACCTGTGGTACAAATGTTAAAGTTACCCAAGAGAATGGCAAGAATACTTGGAAAACTGATAATGTATTCAAATAAGAAGCCTTTTAAAATTTTACTAGTGGTATTAAGAAGGCATTGGTGGATACATCTTGATGTCTGCTTCTTTTACATGGAAAAATAATCAAAAGTTGTTTCATTTTGTTTCTTAATTGTTGGATATCATTTTAGTACTAAGCCTCATTTCTTAGAATGATATTCTCACTTGTAGTTCAAAATCAACCAGTGTTTACATACATACACAAGAGATACATTTTATTCAATTAAAGCAATTTTATTAAAATTAGTATCAGCATAGTATTTGGCACACCCCTCTTAATCCAAAAATACAAGGAAAAGGTTCACATTTTTCCTCAGCCTCCCTATCACTTTCATGTTGTGTAAACTCGTGCCACACAGAGCCAGAACCAAACAATAGCCAGGTGAGGTTTTTATAGCCAGTCTTTCTATCCTTTCACTTTTCCACTTAAGAACAGAAAACAAAGGGCAGACAGGGATATACTAAGAGCTAAATATTAAAGTACATTTGTAAACAAAATTTTTAAAATCTGACAACATTTCTGAGTAAATATAATTCCCTTGGTAAGGAAAAAAGATAACTTAGGCAATTTTTTGAAAAGTAATTTGATTTTTTTTTAAAGCCATGCACACCAAGATCGAACCCAAAATAAAAGTAAGGTTAGCTATTTATGAGCTCATGCACACTACTGTGGTGCAGATAAGCTGACATCTGGAGAGTGCAAAGGGAAATCTTTGATGCTTTTCAACATGGCCTGAGAGAGATGAAACAAGCCAGTGTAATTTAGAAGCCCTTGCCCTGTTGCCTGAAAATAAAATGTAAACAGTTAAAAAGCTTTTAACATTCTTTACTGTCACCTCAGTTTTCTGAAGACCTTACTTACCTATCCATCATCTGGTTTCTAAAAAAGTGAAAATTGAAAAAACTGTAAGTGTATTTAATAGCCTAGACACAGTCATGACTTGACTCCAGTTTCTTGTTAGACATTCATTTTCAGTCCTGCAAGTTTGAATCTGCCAGGACTGGAATGCATAGGTGTTCGTTGCCGACAGTTTTCACAGTAATTTTAGTCTGGGTCTAGCTTTGAGCAAATGATATCAGTGATAATAAGGTCAAATTTGCTTCCATTACTTTTGGCTTGTCTAGCATATAATTGGATCATATTTGGTTTCTAAAATCAGGGGATTTGTTACAGCCTTTGGACTTTTTGAAAATAAAAGGATGAGAAAAGTAAACTTGGCTGAGTGAATGGAAACTGCAGAATTTCTCCCAGTTTTAACTTCTGAAAGCATCTCCTGATCTCAGAGGTTGGAGTTGTGGAACAGAGCAGTAACTGGAGTCATGATTGGTAATTGTACTTTTAATCCAGAGGAAGCTACCTTTCCATTTATTGTTCTAAGAATGTCTTTTTTTTGTACCTGCATGCTTTTGCTTCTCTCTTGCCTCCTCAAATAATTTCTTCCTATTACCAGCTGAAAAGAACAAACATTTGTCACTATATACCTTTCTAACAAAAAGTTTGTGTGAAAGAGTGGTGTATACATCAGATATATGAATTTGTATGTGTGACTATGTATTTAAATAAAATTCCTAGAGTGTTGTAAAAATCCATTCTGCCTCTCAACTTTTAACCATTAGAGTATATCAGAGTCCCCTGAAAGTTTATTCTCTGTCTTCTAGATCATTTTTACAATAATGTTTTTACAGTAACTGACCAGGTAGCCTTCAGGACCTGAAGCCCATCTCATACTTGCCCTCCTGTCAAAGATGACTCTGTCCTGAGCTGAGTGGTTTTGAGAGAGGAAAGGCTGTTATGGATAAAAATTTTCCAACTACTTTTTGCCAGGCACAATGCTGTGCACTGCACATGTATTACTCACTTAATCCTTGTCACAACCCCTACCAGTGGGGCACCAGAGCCAGGCCCATGCTGTGGATCAGAGCGACCATAAACAAGAAAATCCAATCCGTCTTCTGGCTTTCTTGAGGCAAGAGGTGGGGAAGAGGGCAGTGCAGAAATAGAGGGGAATGATTAAAGAAAAAAATTAAATCATTCCCCTGATTCTTTTGAGTATTGTGTTAAACCTGTTTTTTCCTGCTCTGAGACCTCCCAACTGATTTCTGAAACCTCAGCTTTCACGTTGAACATCTGGGCAGGGACAATGGGGGATCTCGGTTTTCTAAGACTGAAGCAGAAAATGGCCTGATGCCCCTACCCCACTGACCTCCTGCTCTTCAGGCCTCGGTTCAAAAGCAGTCTGCTTTATTTATATCTTTTTCAGTAAAGAAAAATTTAATTGACATGCCGAAGCCTGCAATTCTCAAGCTTTTCTTTAAACGTTATCTTTAAGGAGATTTACAAAAACAAGTACCTCTGTGGCTTTCTCCCGAAAGCCAGAAGAGTTGGGAAGGCAGACTTAATGCTGAACTTTTTTACTTCTAAACTGTAAAAGATGCATCATGCTTTCTATGTATGTTTATGAGGAAGAAGCAATTGAATGATTTATTTTTTCAGTTCTGGCAAAGCATGGCCAGCTACACTGTGAGTATTCTGTAAAACATTTTTTTCTGATAAACTAACAGAAAAGGTAGAATCGACCTCCTTGCCTAAATAAATGAACATTATTGCATATTTCTTCAAATAGCTGCATTTTTGAAGAAATAGTCAATGTGCTTTGGGGGAACTACGTAGACAGCATACTGCTGTGCAAACTAGAACTTTTAAAATCAGACCCAACTCTCTTTATTTATAATCTATGAAGAAACTTAGCAAAATGTGTGACACAAGTTGTCTAGAATGTTTTTAATGTAAGAATAATTAGGTGTTATTACCATCACTGTACGTTCTCTCTCCACACACATATTGGCAAATATGCTTACGCACATAGACATAAATATACATATATTGATATATCCTTATAAATGAGATAAACTCAAATTAACTTTTGTTTGGGTATTCTGGACAACATCTTATGGCTTTGAATTCATATGTTACCAATAAAGACATCTTTACTGTCCTGGGGCAAAAGCTAAGAGCTGAGTTCCTTAAAAATTGCCACTAGGCCAGGTGCAGTGGCTTGTGCCTGTAATCCCAGCACTTTGGGAGGCCAGGGTGGGTGGATCACCTGCGGTCAGGAGTCGAGACAAGCCTGGCCAACATGGCGAAACCTCGTCTCTACTAAAAATACAAAAATTAGCCAGGCATGGTGGCAGGCACCTATAATCACAGCCACTCGGGAGGCTGAGGCGGGAGAATCGCTTGAACCCTATAGGCGGAGGTTGCAGTGAGCAAACATGCCATTGCACTCTAGCCTGGGTGACAGAGCAAGACTCTGTCTCCAAAAAAAAAAAAGTGCCATTAAAAGACTTTCCAAATTATAGTACCTAGAAATCCTATACTCACCTGTTCATTTAATTTTTCTTGCTTCTCCATAGAGTCCCCTTTACTTGGTAAATCACGGCGAGAGTGGACCAGTCAGATGCAACAGGTGCAAGGCCTACATGTGCCCATTTATGCAGTTCATTGAAGGAGGAAGGAGATATCAGTGTGGATTTTGCAACTGTGTGAATGATGGTAAGCAGTGCCATTAAAAGCTCTTTGTGAAATTCTTTATTAAGTAAAATGTATTATACTTTTTAGTTTAGGAAAAGCATACATTCTTTTTTCTATATAGCAGTACCGTCTTTATAATTTTCTAGAAGGAAACCAACTATGACAGGCTCTATTTGGGAAATTTAAGCCCCTTTTAACCTTAGGTAAGTACATGATCCCCACATGGAAGTTGAAATGTTTCTTAGAAAACTCAAATGTAGGGGGAAAAATTTTATTTCTTAATCCCCTTCCACAAAGCCTCAGTGGGAAACAAAATAAGATTTTTACCTCTTATGATTACAGATGATAAACTTGGGAGACTTTTCCTCTTTTGTCACTTCTCAAGGTTATTCTTGAAAATGAGTTCATTGATACTTAGGAAAAGCTTAGGTATAACCAAGGGCTTTAACACTTATATAGATATTTTTTTTCACTGTGATGTAAATGTTGGATTGTTTAAGGAGGAAGGAACGTTATTAAAAAGGGCTTTCCCGTATTCATTATATTTTGTTTTATTCCACTACGAATTTACTGATTTTGAAGAAAACTGCTAAGTTGCTGAAAGTGTTTTCACATTTATAACATGTCTCTGTACTTTTAATTATTTGTTGTTAAATGAGGTACATACTGAGGCTGAGAACATTCCCATATTCATTGACTTTTTTGAACCATGTAATGATTGTTAGAGTATGAGTTTTCTTTTCTGTTTCTTATCTTTGTAGACAGGCTTCCCTGCAGGTAATTAGATCTGAAGAACATATAGTACTGTCTGCCTGTGAACACATGGTTCTACCCATGGGTGCTGGCTACTCCCTAATGCCAACTGAGCTGGGGACAGTATTCCTCCTACATCATTGCATTCATGGCATCTTGGCTCTGTGAGCATTCTCTGGTGGGAGAGCGCTGCTTGCCTTCTTATTTCCCTGCCACCTGATCTTGCACACACACAGTCCATGGCTTTACCCAGCTTAGGGCGCCAGAGACTGACCTTGCGATTGCTTCTCATGCAGACCTTTGGTCAGTTCTTAAAACGCACCTTGCTGTGGAGTTGAATCATTGGCTTCTAGACTCATCCCAGACTATGGCCTAAGCCTCTTGGTACGTCTCTCTCCTTGCATTAACTATGGTTTCCACTCAGGGCAAATTGGATATCCCATTGAGACCAGATTCTGTTAGTTCTTTACCCTTACTTCTCTTTCTAAGGAAGATCTTGTTTCCCCTCTCAACCTGGATGAAATCTGCAACCAAATTCATGGCTATCATTCAGTCTTGGGACCTGGATTTCAGGAACCCTGTGACAATTCATTTCTCTGTGCTTTAGTTTTAGAGGAAAAATTCCTGAGAAGGGACAGAGGCTTCTCCCAAAGCATTTGGACAAAGTCCTCCAGCGAGCCCACCAGCTCCTCAGATGTCTTCACCCAAGCCCCCAGCTTTCTTAGAAAGGTGACCAAAATCATACCCACCATGAAGAGCAGCAAGGATCTTCACTTTGCTGTGACTCTTTCGCCTCCTACCCAAAGTGTCGGCTCAGGGCCTTAAAAGGCCCAGCCACTTCCAGGAAGAGAAAAACGACTCAGAATTCTTGTGTCTCAACACAGCAGATCATGTTCCCTCAGGTATCCATTCCTAGGAAGCTGCCATGTTTATTTTCCAATAGAATTATTCATACTAGGCTTAAATATGTGTCCCTACAAGGAAGCCAGACTCTCATAGATGTATGTTGACACCTGTCTTCTTTTAGGTTTAACAAAGACAGAGGTTTGTTGGAGTTAGAAAGAACCCAGCAGGCTTGCTTTAGTGGTTCCACTCTTATTTCCTAGCAAAGTGTCCAGAGATTGTCCAGTAGGGAGTATGTGTGGTCAGAGACATGCAGGAAGACAGGGGCCAAAGGGTAGTACATGATTTATGGTATGACTTGAATGTTGGCTTACAAAAGATGATAGACAATATTAAATGGTAATGAATATAAAATAAAATTTAAAGGGAAAACATTTCACATATTACATTTCTGTGTGTAGATGTGAATGAATTGTGTGTTATATTATGTGGAAACTACTGTACTATGCATTCTAAGATAGCCAAGGCAGCATCCTCCATCTCATCTAAATGTAACAAAATAGCAATTTAAGACCCTCAAAGTTTACTTACCACAGCTGAGCCTGTCAGTTTCTGCTTCTGTAATCTTTCAAGAAGTTGAATTTTCCAGATTCAGAGATCCATATGTGCATAAGAACCTTATAAAATTTACTTTAAAAGAAATGTCCATGATACAGTAACAACGTGGAACAATCAAGCCTCAGTGGGGGTTTTTTTTTTTTAAAAGAACAACCTCAGAAAACAGTCTTGTTATTCTTATGTCAGTTTCACAGCTAAAAATAAATAATGCCAAATCGTTGGCTGAAAAACAAGAAGCATTATTTGTATGGTTTTTACAAATGGTAATGTTGTTCTTTACAAAAAGTTTAAAACCAGAGCATTGGTAGTTTTTCTAAATACTTTTATTGGCAGTGGTTTAGTAGCCAGCCCTATTAATCTCAAGGCAACAGGAGTTCGTTTTTACAGAGATACCAGGCCATATTTGTCCAAGTGTTCAGTATGTGACTCATAAGTGTTCCTGTGCTATTGGATGACTTCCAGATCTTTGCCAGAACTAACCTTCTTCGACATTTGAATCAAATTAAAGTTCCTTAGCTGAGATCTTAGTGGTGTAGTCTTTCCCAAATACAGTAATCCTCTCCACTCTTAAGCCCAAACATTAAAAGATTACCATGCAAACTCCACATGGGTGAAGACATCTCTTAATTAAAGCATAATAAATATTGTAGTTCATAGTATAGTTCAAATAACGAATGTTTATTTCTGTTAGGTATATTAAAAATTCAAATAGTTAGAAAAGTCAGAATTATTTTTAAAAGAGGTAATAAAATGGGGACAATTGAATTTGGGTTGTGACAACTTAAAAACACCAATACTTTTATACCCTGTTTCTCTAGGATGGTGTAAATCATAAATGTTCTTTGTCATCAATAACTTATAGAATAAGAACCCTCCTCTTTTCCAAGACATGTTTTTAAAATAGTAGGTATTTACGATATACTACATTCCAGCTTTAAAATACATTTTTCCAGATACTCCTTTCCTCTCATAATAAATTTTGAGAACTTATTAAATTGTCTGTGTTTATGAAAACAAAATATTTTCTTTCCTATTTTGTTTTTATTAGTTCCACCATTCTATTTCCAACATCTGGACCACATTGGAAGAAGACTGGATCACTATGAGAAACCAGAGTTATCTCTAGGATCTTATGAATATGTTGCCACTTTGGATTATTGCAGAGTAAGTGTTCCCAGAACTTCAAGTGTTTATACATTGATGTTAAATTCAAGTGAATAACTTTCATATGTAAAGAACTGACTCTTGATTCACAAACAAAGCATTTTGGTGGTACCATGGAGTGGTAGAAATGCCTAAGACACAGATCCCATCTCCTAGGTTGTTAACATGATTCAACTGCCAAACCATCTACTGGAGGAATTATTTTTAAAAACTGAAATGTGGTGTCAGAAATAGAAAACAATAATTTGTTATGTCCTTGCCAGACAGAATATACCTGGTTCTGAATGCAGTAGTTCCGTACAGTGCCTTTGCCTCCCTTATTTTGTAAAGAGTCTAAGAAAAACTTCCCTTCCAAGAGAAAAGCTCAACCAAAATGGTTAGTAGGACTATTGATGTGTTTCTGTACCTACCTTCACTCCTGTTGCTACCACGATGGTTTGGACTCTCAGAATCCCCCTTACTCTGTCGGTCTCAGCAGGCTGAGATCCTGGCCTTTGATTTTCCTGCTCTATAATGTCACTGTGAGACATGCCCCCACACTCACTGCCTCCCATAAACCTCTATTGGTTATTTCTTTTCTAAAAAATTAAATTAAAAAAAATTTAGCTTTCTTTATAGGGCCATTCATTGCCCCCCGAACTATCACCTCAGCTGTATCTTCAGTTATACAAAACTTTTCACCACATACTCTGAACTCAGCCCCTTTGACAACTCCATGCCTTTATACCAGATGTTCATTTGACCAGAGTATCTTTAGTATCTTTCCATTCTCCTGTCACATCTATACATACCCCAACTGGCAAACCCCTCCCTATTCTGTAATGCCTGGCTGAAATTTTAATTGTGTATATGCATTTGCAACTTTCTCTGTCTTTATCATGGTAATTATTTACTATAGCTTCTGTTTTTTCACGAAATTTGGTCTATATCTCTATTTTAGCATTTATCCCCATGGAATTTAAACCTTATACATGTCTGCTGTCTTCTTAGATTCTGATATCCTAGTCATCATTGTGACATTTACCACACTATCTGCCATGGGATAGGTAGTTGATCAGTGTATGTGGAATGAATAAAACAATGAATTTGCGGGTATTACTATTCCCAGGACTAGCCATTTCCCTTGTCCAGTGTCACAATGACACCATTATGGGTACCTTGCAAGGCTTTAAAATTCTTCACTGATTTGAAAATCACAACTTCTTGCGTATCATTCAGATTTCAGCGCATATCTGAAGCACCATGTGTGGACTTGAAGAAACAGGGTCATTCTAACTTATTTTCTTATTTTCTCTTCTAAAAATGAGTGCCTGCTAATGCCCAATTCCCAGAAAACAGCTTCTGACCCACAGATTTCTTTCATAGATGTTTGCAAGGGGAGCAGTCATGTATTGAGTATAGATGATAATGAACATTTTTCCTAACTAGAATTTTTTTCAATTGACTGGCTTTTAAAATTTTTTCCATTAACATAACTTATTGCATTTATTTTACTGCTTTATATGATTATTTTGCAATATGTTACGTAGAACTAGTTGTTAAAGAAAACGTGATGCTTTATTAGTTTAAGATGTTGCAACATCTGAACATATTTGGGGAAATTTAGGAATATTTTTGGTACAAATGCTTTATTTTAAGCAAGAAGCATGTCCTAAAATACAGTGATTTTTGGACAGTTTATTTGTTCCTAACTGCTGTTAACTGAAGGAGAATCATTGGGCAACATGCAAACATTTAATGTTTTAATTAAATGTAAGAAAGCCATTGTAACTAATGATGGAAAATTTATTCGCCGGTCTTTGCAACCGTAGTATAAATCTAACCCTGCTCTCAGTTTCTAGTTCTCTGCCAAAAGAGCGACATGATCTTGATTATATGCTTTTTTAGTAGTAACTTAGGCAGAGAGTCAAATCTGTTTCTGGGAACAAAAGTCTTAGTATCTTCAAACTCTGTTATCTGGAAATATTCCAGAAGTCTAATTGATGGGAAATCTCACCCAGCCAGGCAAGGAACCAAATAAAAATTGTGCATTTTGAAGAACTTTTTGTAAGCATAATCTTCCGTTTATTATTCCAAGTAGAGTAGAGTTCGTAATAAATATGCTGTAAACATCTTCAAATTTAATTATAATTTAAAATGTAAATAAAGTATAATAATGAGTTGGCTTAGCTATTCAGACAATGAAAAGCTTATTTAATTTGTACATGTATTTTTTACACCATGCACTTGGAAAGAGGAATTACAAAATCACATTTTCCTATTCATCTTGGTTCATCTTAACGTTGATTTTAGATAGTAAAATTAACTTTATTGAACATTTACCATGTGCCAAGCTGTAGGCTAAATTCTTTCTATGTATTGTATCATTTAGTCCTCACGGTGAACCCATGTGGTGCGTACCATCATTACTTGAGGAAACTTAGGCTTAGAGACCGCGTAAGTGCCAGCTTCAGGCCATACATCCAGAAAGTAATGGAGCCAGACTGAAAACCGTATCTGTGTGATCACAGAAGCCCTATTCTCTAATCAGTACACTGTGTATACATGAGCAAGTATTAACACAATCATCCTGGAGTTCCCTCGGAAAAAAAAGGCCTCAGCTTTGTCATATAACTGAGAGTTTATCATTAATAAGTTTATGGAATAGATCTGCATGTAAAGTGTACTTGAAATGTGAAGTCTCCATCCAAGTCAGCTTTTTTTTTTTTTCTGAACAAAAATGTAGTCTCTTCACTTAATTTTAATTCACTTTGACATTACCAGATGCCTAACATGTCTAAGGTACTTGTCTGTGTGCTGTAAGGCATAACAAAATTAGCAAGATAATAAACCTGCTCTCAAGGTACTTACAATGTATAGACCTGATAAGAAATGTCTATAGTTTTCATATAAACTCAAATATGATAAATGCTGTAAGAATAGAAGAATCATAGTGCCATAAGAAAACAGGATTGGGAAGGCTTCATAGAGGAAGTGACATTTGAGCTGATTAAACTATGAGCCTGGACATGGGAACTAGGACAGTGAGCAGAAACAGTTTCACAAACATATTGACAATTTACTCAGATTTCTTTAGGGGGCTAGGCATACATTGTAGGTGAAGTGATGTGGACCAGGATAATTAGAGAGTATATTTCCCCTTCCCTCAAAACATATTCAAATTCAAATATTTTTTCAAACACTATGCCAAACAAAACACTTTTCCAGCCAAATTCTTGGCTTAGGCCCGCTAGTCTGTGACTTTTGGACAGGAGATATTTTGGAAATGTAAACTATTTAAATTGTTGGGAGAATGTGTATTGGGAATAATGGGAAGTAAAGCTGGGACATTGTTTTGAGACACAGTCTATCTTTTTTCCCCTGGGTCCAGCATTGTATCTTTGATTTCTTAGGTTTTTATACATGTTTGTTAAATGAGTATCATGGTAAGTCTTGAATGTCAGGCCATTGAAGAACTTACGTTAATTCAGTAGGCCATGAGGACAATTAAAGGTGAAGGTGGAGTTGTTCCATTCATTCATCCATGCGTTCATTCACTCAGTCAACAGTTAATGAGCACTCTTTGTGGTGCCATGCTCTGTGCTTGGCTCTGAGGACTCAGTAAATTTCCTATTCTCAGAGAAGGAAGCATTGTGATCTGTATTGAGCATCAGACAGTTAATTCTGATAGCAGTCTGTATAATGAGAGGAGAGATTAGAGGCAAGGGAGCATTAGAAATTAATGTAGTTGTCCAACTATGAGAAAATGAGGGTAGTATGATAATTCCCCCAAAAATTAAAAATAGAATTACCGGTCAGGCGCGGTGGCTCATGCCTGTAATCCCAGCACTTCGGGAGGCCAAGGCGGGCAGATCACGAGGTCAGGAGTTTGAGATGAGCCTGGCCAACTAAAATCTCTACTAAAAATAAAAAAAAAAAATTAGCTGGCATTGGTGGTGAGCACCTGTAATCCCAGCTATTTGGGATGCTGAGGCAGGAGAATCACTTGAACCCGCGAGGCGGAGGTTGCACTGAGCCGAGATCGCAGCACTGCACTCCAGCCCAGGTGACAGTGCGAGACTTCTTTAAACAACAAAAAAAATTGAATTACCATATGACCTAGCAGTTTCACTTCTGTGTATATACCCAAAATAATTGAAAGCAGAGTCTCAAAAAGATATTTGCATATCCATGTTCATAGCAGCGGTATTCACAATAGCCAAAAGGAGGAAGCAACCAGGTGTCTATGGAAGAAGAATGGATAAGCAAAATGTGGTATATACGTACAATGGAATATCACTCAGCCTCAAAAAGGAAGAAAGGTCTGACCCATGCTACAACATGGATGAATGTTGAGGATGTTATACTAAGTAAAATGAGCCAGCCACAAAAAGGATAAATATGGAATGATTCTATATGAGGTATGTAGAGTAGTCAAATTCATAGAGACAGAACGTGGGATGGTGATTGCCAGGTGCTGGAGAGAGGAAACAGAGGTTGTTTAATGGTTACAGTTTCAGTTTTGCAAGCTGAAAAGCATTCTGTGATGGATGGTGGTAATGGTTGCACAGCACTGTGAGTGCACTTAATGCCACTGAACTGTACATTTGAAATGGTTAAGATGGCAATTTTTATGTTTTCTTTGCCACAATTAAAAATAATAGAAAAAGAGAGAAATTGAGGATCTAAATTTGGCTACTGGAACTAGAAGAGCCACGTGGGCCTTCACGCTTAACTGGTTGTGGATGCTAAGTGAGGTGGACAAGTCCATGGCGACAGTGAGATTTCAAGCCCAGGTTATTTTAGCTTATCGTGTTTTTTAAATAAGTTTCTTGTAGGAAAGACCAGTATAGTTGGAGAGATGTTGTCATAATCTCTTAAAATTTTGAGTCTAATGTGCTGGCAGAACTTTTATGTGGATGTGTGCTGTAGTTAATTGGAATGCTGGTCTTGAGCTCAAAAGAAATCATGATGAGAGAGAATTTGAAGAGTTGCCTATATAGAGGTGCTGGTTAAAACTGAGCAAATGAACGAGATTTCTATGATGGACATGGGTGGGAGGAGAGAAGTTGGATAAAGATGAGAAAATGAAAAACAGAAGCAACGGTTAGAGAACTGGGAGAGGAAATGATGCTTCAGTGTCCTGGCAGCTAAGAGAGCCAAAGTGGTCTGGTGTGCCTAAAGTTGCAAAGAGATAGAAGAGATCTAGGATAAGAGCTGGATTTTTATTTCAAGTCACTGTAGTTTGCAATCTGGATGGTTCATTGACCTTTAAGAGAGCAGTTTTAGTAAGGTGGCATGGAAAACCAGCATTTTATAGAGTACATACATGTTAAGCTTGGCTAGACAAAGCCAGCTGGATTGAATGGGTAGAGAAATAGATTAAGAAAGCTAATGATGAAGCCATGACAGTTATCTAGGCACAAGATGACAAGCTTTCAGATGGTTAAGAGTAGGGATGGGCCAAAACATCGTTAAAGAATCATTCTGAAAGTGAAAACAATGGGACTCAGTTATTGAAGGAAAAGGAACAGCCAAATCTAATTTCACACTTTGAAGCCTTGAGTGACGTTATTCCCATATAGAGAAATGGGAAGAGAATGTGATTTAGAGGAACGATGAATTAATTTTGAATATTTCAAAAACCAGTTATAGTGAAGCACTGCTGTAGAAATGTACAAATTGGAGATATGGAAAATATTCCATGAGGAATTGGTAATGCTGATAGAAGAGATTAAAAGAACGGTACAGCATACTTGGGTTTGTCACAAAGAGGTTTTGGTTTAACTAATGGAAATGGTTGTTATTTTCATCCATTGTAAATCAGCATAAGTCTATGCTGTGAATTAAAGTAGGTGTGAATCAGGAATGATTTGCAATAAAAATTATTCACATAGCAGAATTCCTTCATTTCTTTGTTGGTCTGATTTTAGCAAAGGCTTGAAGTTTTCAGGATGATGATTTTTAAGTCCTATAATTTGTTTTTATTTAAAATGAAGGATTTTATTTTTAAAAATTATCTCTAGCCTTGTAGTGGATATAGAATGAATCAGTAAGATAATTTACAGACATTGTCATCCAATTTTAAAATAATTAAATGCAATTTTAGAAAATTTTTGTGATTTATTATAAAGTTAAAAATTAAGTTGGTCTAAATTCTTTATTCTGTATGTAGGTCACTAAAGTTGTTTGCCTGTGGCTCTCTTTTCTAAATATTTTGTAAGATGCAACTGAAGGATCACTTCCTAAAAGCTGTTTGAACACCAGCCAGTAAAGGGACCAACAACTAAAAAACATGTTCATAGCAGCTGCTTTATGTCACAGTGATTATTTTAAACAGATAAAGAAAAGGCCTGACATTCTGTGTTACCGCAAACATGTAAAAAACTAGGTCAGTACTTAAAAATATAGTACAGTTTTTAAAAGTATACAGTTATATTTTCATAAACAATTTCATATCTTTAAAATGGAAAGAGCTGATAGAAGAAGAGAGTCTAAAACAGTGACATCCAAGTTAATGAAGTTTTATTACAGTTTCAAAAACAAACACTGTTATATGTATTCTTTTTTAGCATAATTTGTTAGTGTGCCAAACATATTTCAACCTGTAAGGCAGAGTGTTACAAGCAAGTCTGGCCATAATTCTGTACTTTCCCTTCAGCAACTGTAATAGTAAAGCTTTGCAAAAGTGAACCTTCTGTGCTAGATGTCATAATGGTGTCTAATTCAATACTGACCCAGGTCATGCCCTGGAAAATAAACAACTTCTTTTATCTTTTTAATAGCATCTGAAACCAGATGCTCAGATATTCTGGAAAAATGATTTAATTCCACAGATGGTATATCCTAAATATTAAATGAAACATCTGATAACTTTCAAGAGTTTCTAATGAGTATTGACATTTGATTATGCAATGTATTTACTTTATATCTATGTATGTGATGTGTTTGCTTTCCTATAGAAGAATAAGCCTCCCAACCCACCAGCCTTTATCTTCATGATTGATGTTTCGTATAGCAACATAAAGAATGGACTTGTCAAGCTCATATGTGAAGAATTGAAGACCATGCTGGAAAAAATTCCAAAGTAAGGGAATTGTCATTCTTTTTACAACTTATACATTATTGCCTAATTAATTTATTGGCCAGAAGATAAGTGCTGAATGACCAATTGATATTTTTTGCTAATGAGGACATTGGGTAATTAGTCATAAATCAAACAGCACCATTGTTTTGAGTCCTTAGAAAGAGTGATCATTTGTACAAAGCAAAAGAAACAAACTGATAAAAAAAATGCTATGGTAAAAACATTCAAAGTACATTATAAATTATAAGAAGAATCCCAACAGTGTGGTGGGAAAGACTTTGGATGTGTTATTCACTTTTCAAAGCATTGATTCTCCAGTGGAAACTAGTAGTTGCTGAGCATGGCAGAGTTCAAAGGGATGACAGGAAACTGAACTGTTGTCTTATGGCAGAAATGGTAGATTTTTAAGCAGTTTCCTTTTGCCCTTATGATAAGCTGTCCAACCCATTTGCAGCTTTACTGCCTCTGTGTCCTGTAACTTAACAGCCTGAGGTGCACCACATTCCTTGCCATTGCAAGAGGGCAGCAAGGAAAGGTGAAAAACTAATTCTAATAGCTAACAGATGAACATACCTTAGACCTTAGTCAAGACTTCAGACTATGCTTTAAAAAGGCTGTTGAGTATATTACCTGCTTTAATACAAAGAAGTAAATCAAACTGATGGCAGTCTTACCATAAGAAATGTAAAGTTACACATATACACAGCCCAAAACAAATTTCAGGGGAGAAAAAACAACCAGATTTGTTTTGAAAAATAAAGAGGAAAAAAATGTATCTTGGCTTGAATAAAAGCTTTTAAGAGAGGTATTTGGAAACTAGCAGGGAATAACTAGCACTATCCTTTTATTTTTCTCTCTTATTGCCTCTCCTAAAACTAATATCAAACGTGGCTATTTTAAAATTATCTTATAAAAACTAGTTGTTTAGGATGAGGAATAACATCTAGTAAGGAGATTCATGAGCACGGAGAATGCCATCCCTCATGCAAGGAAATATGAACAGGCTGGGAAATGTTGTCTGTAACCTAGTCCCTATGTATCCCACCCCCAACCTGTCTCCCTGAACATCAACAATCCTTGTTCTGGAAAAGGATGTTTTTCTGGAGGGTGGGGTGTTGGCTTCAGCCCTTAGAGCTCCATGAATCTTTGGGTGCCCATTCCTCTGTATTCTTTGCACATATGACTGGTGCTTTGGGAAATGTGAGGCTCAGACAAATGAACTCTGGACCTCCCAGGAGTACTTTTGTTTGTATCTGTGAAGCTGAAGTCATAATATTTTCGAAGATGGTTTGGAAAAGCAGTGGGGATGTTTAAAAAACACCAAGGCAATTTCAAACTAAATTCTAAAATGAAGAATGAGCTGGGAGCAAGTTGAAGATGGTGGCATAAGAAAGGCGTCTGATGCCTGCAGATGTGTTTGCAACTGTAGTTTCCCATACCCTATTCTTAAGGAAATTTGAGAAGTATGAATTTTCTGCTGAATATGATGTATTTTATTACAGAACTCTCTCACAGGGTTGGTTTAATCTGAATTTGAACTTGACTAGCATGAAAGAAAACTACTCTAATTTCTGGAAATGGTCTTTCTTTTCCTTCTCTCAAACTGGTTCAACTTAGGCTAATCTATTACCCTAGACAGTTACTTCACCAGTCCCTTGTTCCTTATCAACGCTGGTGATATGAAGCTAACAGCCTGTTGATATAAGTTATGAAATCACACTCTTTCCTTTGGTGTCATTATAACTTTATGTCCCATTGGAGCACAGATGTGTGACTTTGGCAAAAGATAGGAGGAAAAAATAAAAGGATACTGTTGGTTATTCTCTGCCACTATTCCGATCTCTCTTTTAAAAGATTTTATTCAAGCCAATTACCTTTTTCTCCTTTATCTTTTAAAACAAATCTGGTTGTTTCTTCTCCCCTGAAATTTATTTTGTGCTGTGCATATGTGTAACTTTATTTTTTTTTAAGGTAAGATTGTCATCAATTTGATCTACTTGCCAAACAGCTTTTTAAAAAGCACAGTCTGAAGTCTTGATTAACATCTTAGGGTGTGTTAATCTCTTAGCTGATCTTTTGAAAAAGGAAGGCCTCATTCTTTACTATTTAACTTTGAATTTATACCTTTGGCCTCTCAAGGTCGCCAGACTTTTCTGACTTCTCTGGAACAGGAAAGAAAAGTTTTGAAATGTTTCATCTGTTATTCAGATCAAGCTCTTTAGTTATTTTGCCTTTTTTTTTTTGTCTGTTTGTTTTTAATGCTGCTGTAACTAAAATGTTCCAAATGCTTGATCTTAAAATTTTCTGGTTCATCTAGTTACTAATGTCATCAGTATTGCTCTGTCAGGTTCATTCCATTAAAATGATGATGGGGCAAGCATTGAGAGAAGTAATCATTGAAAAAAAAAATTAACGTATTAATCTTTATGAAATCTCTTATATAACTTCACAAAACTTGTCTAGAATTAATAGGAAGGAAAGGCTGAAAATTAGTTTTCTTTTGGATATGATTTAATAAGGCAGTTATACCATTGAAGAAAATTTTAGGACAGTTCTGTTTCTCAAACAAATAAAAAAAAAAAGTTCCCATGGAGACCAGTACTAATATTTTGCAATAATGTAGGATGTTTTGATTAGATGCTTTTAGAAAATGTTAATTTAGATCTTAAGTGAACCCTGTGAATCCCAGGATACTCCTTTCCTGTCACTTGAAAATGTCCAAATCCAATGGGAAATAGTAATCTAGATTTTCCTCTGTAGATTTTCTTTTGTGTCTTTTGCCTTAGTTATTTCTAAATTAACTATTAAAAGAGAATAAAAGCCCTTTGTGATATGCTGGGATATTTTTCACTTAATGTCATAAAAAGTTTTACTGGGAAATGAGAGCTTAACTAGTGGTGTGCTGGTAAGCTCTCAAAAAAATAAAGCCTTAATTTGTAGTGTTAGCTCAATCCATGGTGTCAGTGCTTCTAGCCAGGCTGGTTCTAAACTATCAGGGTGACATTACTAAACTGGAGTTGGGAAGAAATGTATACTATTGGGTTATCAGTTGGGGCTCTAACTTGACATCCCAAATCCAGTTTTTCACCATCATGATAATCATCCTCAATAAAATATCGAATTCCCCACATTGTACTCGATCCGCAGGGAACAGATAACATAAGCTTTGGGTCCTGCCCTTTATTAGCATGTAGTTAAGGACTTGTAACTAAAAGGTACCTTATGCTAAGAGCCCAATGAGAATGATTTATAAGTGTTTAGAAGAGGAAATTACTTCTAATTGGTAGCATCAGGGAGATTTCACAGAGGAGGAAGAATTTGCACTTGGTTTTGAAGAGTAAGATTCAAATGAATCGGGTGGGGGTTGGGGTGAGTATGGATGCAGTATAGCATAGTGGTTAGTTGCATAAAGTTGCACCATTTAGGATAATTGAGGTGTGTGTGAGTGTCTGTGTATGTGTAGTTAGAAAGAATAGGGATTCTCATTTCTGAAAGCTTTGCAAGTGTTCAGAATATAAACAGTTTCCAAGTGCTTTTGGAAGGGATTATGAGAATCTATTTAAACTGCCCAGTGAAGAACAAATACCCTCAGTTAGTGAAGGAAGTAGAGAAGGAAACACAGTTCAGAGTCAGTACCTTATCAGCCTGTACTCTGTTGACATATCAAAGAAATTGGTAAGTCTGCAGCAGAATCAGCAATTTGAACTTGAGATACTTCCATCTAGATACTTCCATTTTCCTCTCCCTTGTACTCAAGTAACTCTTTAGGCCATATGCAAAATTTAGAAGCTGGGCAAACCAGGTTCCTTTTCAAAAAAGTTGTCCTTTAATCAAAATAAGTTATGCTGACATCTAATGGTCGAAGAAAGTGGCATGTATGTTTTGTGTCTTTCCCTTAACCATTGAGCACTATGTAATATTCTCCATTGAAAATTAGTAAGAGCATCAATAGTATCTACGTGTTTTCTTTTAGAGGAGAGAAAAATAGACTGTACGATGCACTCAACAAACATGAAACTAAAGTTTAGACCATGAAATTCTGAAGGTACTTACTATAGACTATAGACTGGAATGAGAACATTCATGCCTTTATACTTACAGGAATACTAAGGCCTCATTTTGGAATTCCTTAAAAAAAAAAAATACTTTTTGTTACAGTTTTGGAGCTTTGGAGCTTTTTAGTGCTTTGCCATGACCATCATAAATGGTCACCGAATAACAATTACACTGTCATTTTATAAATGTACATTTTATATATTTATACTACGTGTTTATAAGGTATATAGTTCCCCAAATCTAGCCTGTTTTCTGTTGAGATTATCTGATATATAAGAAAAGAATCAGAGAAGAGGAGCAAGTGTTTTCTCAATAAAAGCAGCTGTCCTGTTAGTAATATGAGTGTGGCTTCCTCATCCCTTGCTTCAAATATTCCATTTGTTCTTCTGACCTTCTGGTGACTTTTGAGAGAGCCTTGTTTATAAGGAATGTAATAAGCCTAGCTTATTCATGAAAAAAGCATTATTGTTTTCTGTAGACTGAAAATAAATATGTTACAGAAATATGAACAAGTATTTACTTGATTTTTACCTAGAATTTTGAGGATTTTTTTCCTTATCAGTTTGTTTATTTTTGTAGTAACTCCTATCCCCCATTGCCGTGACTAGTATTGTTTACACTTGGTAACAGAAAGTAAGACAAAAACTTTAAACATGTTTTTATGTATTTTATAGAAGACACACTTACTGAATTTCAGATAGAAACCTCCTTTTCATCTAAATTTATAAAGCATCTCAAACACGTTTTGCTTTTTTTTTTTTCCTTACAGGGAAGAGCAAGAAGAGACGTCTGCAATTCGAGTGGGTTTTATCACGTATAACAAAGTTCTCCATTTCTTTAATGTGAAGAGTAATCTGGCCCAGCCTCAGATGATGGTGGTGACTGATGTTGGAGAAGTCTTTGTTCCTTTGTTGGATGGTTTCCTTGTCAACTATCAAGAATCCCAATCTGTGATTCATAAGTAAATATCAAGTGTTTTATAATTTAAAAGTAAATCGGGTGTCTGTCTTTAATTGCACTGTGTTTTGATTCAATCATACATTGTTTTATCATTAGCAAGGGGGTTTCAAGACATGGATTATAAAACTCTATCATTTATGTTAAGTCTGTCGTTTTAAAATATAGACCAGTATCTAAGAGAAAGAATTTTTAAAATACTCATATTCAGACCTATCGGTTCTTCCTCTTTTTCTGGAAAGGTATCGCAAGGCAGCTATTTCCTATATATGGATGAATGTATTCAATGATGATGGTAATAACTGAAGATGTAGCCACTGTTCCAATAATTTATGGTCTAAGAGATCAGTAATGCAGTGAATAGAAAAAATATCTACAAAGAATGATTTTGTAAATGTTCCATTCAAATCATAGAATTTGGTGCCAAGCCACGCTAAGATATCATTTCCTAAGGAAAAATTACCTATAGGTGTTGGTGTCAAATAAATACCATATGTGTTTAGGCTTGAAATGTCAGTGATTTGTTGCTTGAAGTTTATTAAAATATGCTAAACATTTCAAACCTTTTGCTTACTCATGTCTTATAGTTTGTTGGACCAGATTCCAGACATGTTTGCAGACTCTAATGAAAATGAGACTGTCTTTGCTCCTGTCATCCAGGCTGGCATGGAAGCACTAAAGGTGAGAAGAAGCCACTTCTAATTGCTAGTAAATAAATTTTAAAAACAGAGAGACAAAAAGAAAGTTTCATTTATGAAAGAAAATACAGTCTTCATTAAAACATGTGGGTCACTAGAGGCTATTCCAAACTTCCACTCAAATCTCAGGAGGAAATGGCCAAAACCACAGATTGCTCCCAGTGTGTCCATGTCAGCACTGTTAGCATCTGAGCAACTCATTTTGCCAGGATTTCCAGTTTAGCTCCTCCCTCTGGCTTTTATATGAACTTTATGTGGTCTATTTTAAAATTAGTCCAACAATATCAGAACTACCAGATTCCCATATCACCCTTCCCAGCCATGGGATTTTCAAACATGCCAGGCCAAGGCCTTGTGACAGTCGGTGACAGAGATGTGAATGCTGATTGCCAGAAGTAGATGAGAGGTTGGCCATGTCTCCAGTTGGGAAGCTGAGTCCAGAATGACTCTGATCATTCTCATAGTAATGAAGACAGTAAATTGAAGAAGCCATAATGATTAAAAAGCACTCACTCTCACGCCTGTAATCCCAGCACTTTGGGAGGCCGAGGCAGGCGGACCACCTGAGGTTGGGAGTTTGAGACCAGCCTCACCAACATGGAGAAACCCCGTCTCTACTAAAAATACAAAATTAGCCATGCGTGGTGGCACATACCTGTAATCCCAGCTACTTAGGAGGCTGAGGTGGGAGAATCACTTGAACCCAGGAGGCAGAGGTTGTGGTGAGCCGAGATCGTGCCACTGCACTCCAGCCTGGGCAACAAGAGCGAAACTACATCTCAAAAAAAAAAAAAAAAGCCCTCACTCTAAATCATCATTATTACCTTAACACAAGAGTTAAACCACTTTGGCCCTGACAGCTAGTTTCTAAAATTAATTTTAAAATGTTTTTATTAAAGTTAAATTAACTTTTAACATAAAATGCTTAGTAATAATAACAAAAACAGCAACAACTGTATTACAGAACTGAGTTTATGAAACACTTCCCACATAATTTTATATCTAAATGTATAACTTGGTTCTAAGACAGTGATTCTTGCTTGGATTTTTTTAATCTGCAAGAGTATTCATTTATGGGATCAAAGACTATTGTGGATATCACTCAGAAAGTCTCAGAATATATGTTAATTTAACATAAAATTAATAACAAATATTATAAAGCAACTTGAAGATATTAGGGCTCACCTAACAGAAGCAAACAAATAATAATTGGTTGGTCTTCAGAAAGAAAGGAATTTGTTTTATTCCACGTTACTACAAACAAATATCTTCTATTTCAGTTTGAAAGGGTTGTTTTTGTTCTTCTCTCCTCCAGTAAGGTATCTAGAAATCCATATGTAAATGTTCCTGTACACAGTAAGTCATACATCACCCTACAAGTCTTTCTACTCTAAGAAGTTAGGACTGGGAATAATATTACATTCATGGATTTGTGTGTGAAAGGAAGGATGAGTAGATATTCATTAGCTAATATTTCACCAATTAAGAGAGCATAGTAGAGTTGTACAGCCAAGGTTCCAGAGGATCTGGGCGTAGAGTTCCAGCTCAACCCCATATTTCATTTCTAAAAGGGAGCAATGCTATCTTACAACAATGGTTTCCACATTGGCAGTCCACAAGAGGTCTAGAGACTGCTTGGCAGCTTAGAAAGAAAAAACATATAAAGCAAATTGTGTACATGCATTCTATGTATCTGAAATTTGATACTAATTATGATGCATTATGAAAATTACTATGTTCTTAATAGCCATGTTCTCCAAGGTTGCTCATGCAGTACAATGACTGCAGCAATCAGTATAGTCAGCCATCAGCCAGTTTACTAGAGTCCAGCTCATTTCAGCTGATGTGATGTATCTTCATATCTTTTGCATCTTATTTTTTGTTATATTTGCAATTTTATTGTTACAGTAATGCATATTTTTACCTTGACGTTTAAAAATGAGAAGAAACTAATATCTAAATATATAACAACTCAGGATAACTTCATAAATACAAACTTAATGAGTAGTATAATAGTGTTCTTACAAAGTAGAATGAACGATCTATATAAAAGGTAAATAACTCTTTATAAATAGATAAGGAACCATCTTTACAAAGTGACACTGTTGGACGTAATGTCAATGGCAGTTACTACTGTCCCTGCTGGCAAAGTAAACATTGTTCTCCCCAATGCCAGTTTCATGCAGAGGCTGCGTGATGCTCCACTGCTGTCCCTGCCCCTAGGCTGCTTACAGTGTGCTGGAAGAGATGTAACTCTGTAATACAAAACATAATGTTCGTTGGTTATATTTTTTTAAATGGGGATGGGAGAAGGGCAGAGAGTCCTGGAAAGCCCAGGACTGTGGCTGTTCAGCCAGATAACTCAGGATATTCTGCCCAGAAGACCAGAGATGAGAGTCTAATCCCCTGTGCACAGGGAGTAGAAATGGAAAGAACATAAAGTGAAAGCTTTCTTATTGTGTATTCAAGTGAAAACATTTCAGAACAGTACTCCCCTATTTGAATTATAGCTTTATTTTCTATCAGCTAGATGCCAAGTAAAATCTGTATATAATCAGTAGTAGTAAACTTCTTGAAGCAAACAGAGTAGACAAAAACTAACCAAAAATTGTGCTAATTTGTCATGAAGATAAACAGCAACTGTTTGGAAAGTTCTTATGCGTCCTTTTGAAAAGTCCTTGAAATATCCAGCTAAAGGCTTCAGTGCACTCTTTTCTGTTGTAAATGCTTCCATGTCCACAGCATCTTGTACTCATAGCACTTTTTTTCCCCACATAGTCTTTCAAAATCTTCATTTATTTCAAAATCTGACCTTCATAACTCAACTATAGATGAATTGCTGGCATTGTCTTTTAACTTGGCCAAAGAACAGTTTTCTGAGTTAGCTATTATTTCCACCATAAAATTGGGGGTAAGATTTGGCAAAAAAAAAAAAGAAGAAAAAAAAATTGGAAGAAAATGACCTTTAGTGGTTATGCTTAAAATACATGATGAATTGGGGGAAATTTATCTGTAAATTATCCATAATACGTACCTAAGTGTGATTGCAGGGGAATGCATCACAAACAATGCTCCTTGCACAAAGGTTTATGGAGCACCATAGAATGGAAGGTGAAGGTCCTTCCTTTTCAGGGAGCCCTTGATCTACCAGAGAAGACAGTAGGATACTTAAAGTTGTGATACAAATGTCATTAATTCTAGGATAGTCTTTTCTATAAAAAAAAAAGCAGATAGAGATAATAAGTTCTGTCGAGGGTGTTAATAACTTGTCTCTCAGAGGAAAGGGTGTCAGAGCTGAATTTCAGACTGAGTTCTCCAAGCCAGCCTCTCTCAACCTGTTTTCTGCCATGTTAAGAATGATATGTGGCATTCATTAATTCTGTATGACTCGCTCCTGTAGGCAGAGTCAGGCTTTGGTGAAAACATAAATTTTTGTAGGGAATAAAACATTTAATACATAGGAGCTTTATCTTTTATTAATTTGCTACTTATAAAAGACTATATAATTGTGTGTTTATGAAATTATGGATCTAAAATTAACCATTTTATAAGGAAAAAATAAATATGACTTTTTTTAAACAATATAGACCTTTTTTCCTAGTGGGCCTTGATTTTTTTTTCCCTCAGAGTTTTACTATAGGTAATTTTCTTTTGTTTTTTGAGATGGAGTCTCATTCTGTCACCCAGGCTGGAGTGCAGTGACATGATCTCGGCTCACCGCAACCTCCACCTCCTAGGTTCAAGTGATTCTCCTGCCTCACCCTCCTAAGTAGCTGGGACTGTAGACATGGGCCACCATGCCTGGCTAATTTTTTGTATTTTTAGTAGAGACGGGGTTTCACCGTGTTAGGCAGGATGGTCTCGATCTCCTGACCTTGTGATCTGCCAGCCTGGGCCTCCCAAAGTGCTGGGATTACAGGCGTGAGCCATCACGCCCGGCCTACTATAGGTAATGTTAACAAGACAAGTATGTTTAATTGTGATTAATACTGTGTACTGGATGATGGAATTCTCCCAACAATATTTTGTGTAGTTTAATGTATTGCCTATGTCATGGGATCACTGAGAATTAGAGAAGTTAAATAATTTGTCCAATGTCATTCGGATAATAAAATGGCTGATTCTGATCATGGCAGGTGGGACCCATGTTCTTTACTGCTATAGTATAAAATGGCAATATTAATATAAGTAAAGAATATCTAAATGAATAGAATTTTTGACAGTGAATGCCTTAGGGGAATTGGGTAGGCCAGGCAAGAAAAGTTGAGGAGAAGGTAGACTTTTTTTTAAAGCTTTATACCCTCTTTGATATTTGAATTTTTTTTAAAGTATTTTTATAATAATAAAAGCTACAGGCTTGGGCGTGGTGGCTTACACCTGTAATCCTAGCACTTTGGGAGGCCAAGGTGGGCGGATCACCTGAGGTTGGGAGTTCGAGACCAGCCTGACCAACATGGAGAAGCCCCATCTCTACTAAAAATACAAAATTAGCCGGGCGTGGTGGCGCATGTCTGTAATCCCAGTTACTTGGGAGGCTGAGGCAGAAGAATCGCCTGAACCCAGGAGGCAGAGGTTGTGGTGAGCCGAGATCGCACCATTGCACTCCAGCCTGGGGCAACAAGAGCGAAACTTCATCTCAAAAAAAAAAAAAGCTACAGAAATGATAAATTCACAGTCATAGAATTTCAGAGTTTTCAACATGCTTAACATTTTATAATCAATATTATTGTGAATTTTACTCTGATTTGGTCATTGGAGCTCATGTGTCTTTACTGGCCAAAACCTTGCTAGTCTCTTTCTCCTATGCAGTGTACATATACCTGTAGATTCGTACATGTGCTTCTTCATTTATCCTTGTGTTCTTATTAATGCTACATCTATCAATAATTTTCGGTGGAAGACATATGCAACAATAAGATCACAGCACACAGATTTTTTCTCACTACTGGCCATAGCAGAGACAAGACAGCAGGCCCCAGGTTACACCCCTTCTCAGTGTGTCAGCTGTGTCTTCACCTCTCTGACCCACTCCACAGAGCTTAGAATGTCACTCACTGAGAGAGACATTGGGACAGGACTGACCTTGAATTCTCTCTCTTTGTTTTTAAGAGAGCTATTCACAAACCTAAGTACCTTATTATTAGTAGCATTTACTGCACATCTTGCAACTGAGCCAGGCATACTGTGCCTTTGCAAATAACAGCTGCAGGCAGATAGCTGGAGAAATGGATTCCAGGCCAAGGGAACAGAATGTGCACAGATATGGAGGTGTGTAAAACATGTGGTGTATCCCAGGAAAGCAAGAAGCTTGTGTGGCTAAAACTTCCAGTGCAAGCAGATGTCAGGGGTAAGGACATGTTGGAAATAAGACTGGAAAGATAGATTCAGACTCAACTTCAAAGGGCCTTTAAAGCTATCATTTACTGTTTGTGTGACCTGGGGCAAATTGGATGAGTCTCAGTTTTCCTATTCTTTTTTTTTTTTTTTTTTTTTTTTTTTTGAGACAGAGTCTCGCTCTTTCACCCAGGCTGGAGTGCAGTGGCGCGATCTCGGCTCACTGCAAGCCCCGCCTCCCGGGTTCACGCCATTCTCCTGCCTCAGCCTCTCCGAGTAGCTGGGACTACAGGCGCCCGCCACCACGCCCGGCTAATTTTTTGTATTTTTAGTAGAGACGGGGTTTCACCGTGGTCTCGATCTCCTGACCTCGTGATCTGCCTGCAAACAATAGTTCCTGCTGAACAAGGTTGTGTTAAAGAAAATACATGTAAAGAGCCTGGCACAGAGCTGCATGCAATAAATGTTGGTAGCAGCTCATCTCACTGTTTCTCACCCTTCCTGCTCCCACCCAGATAAAGAACTGTGGACGTTATCCTGTACTAGAAAGCCTTCAGGATGTCTTCCCTCCCTCGCACCCTCCCCTCCCCTCCCCCGCTCCCTCCCCTCCCCTCCCCCCTCCCCCCTCCTTCCTTCCTTCCTTCTTTCCTCCTTTCCTTCCTTTGTTTGAGACCAGATCTTGCTGTCACCTAGGCTGGAGTGCAGTGGCATGATCATAGCTCACTGCAGCCTCAAACTGCTAGGTTTAAGCAATCCTCTCACCTCAGCCTCCTGAGTAGCTGAGACTACAAGCATGCACCACCATGCTCAGCTAATCTTTTTATTTTTGTAGAGACAAGAGTCTCACCATGTTGCCTGGGCTGGTCTCAAACTCCTGGGTTCAAGCAGTCCTCCTGCATTGGCCTCCCAAGGTGCTGGGATTACAGGCGTGAGCTACTGTGCTCAGCTCTTCAGGATTTGTAAGGATAAAAGCCACATACCTGATCAGAGCTCTTGTCTTCACTTCAGAGGCAGTGCTCTGGAGCAGTATGCATATGGCTTGGAAAAAGGCAGGGGTTGGAAGGACAATATATTGAATCATACTTAATTCCAGGAAATTTTGCTTAGTAGGTTACTTCTTAGCTCCTTAAATAAAATTTTAAATCTTGATTCTTAATGCTGACTTGACTGTCATGGAGCTTTGACTCTTCTTTTTGTTGCTTCCCAGAGACTACAGATACATAATCTTGATCCCACAGTTTTCCTTTTGGCATCATGCCTCATAGCTGGTTCCTGTTGTCTACTGTTGCCACACCACCACTACATTCTTATGCATTCTTCCTCAAAATACCACTGTAGCTTTAATCCATGTTTACTGAAGATTTGAAATAAGAGCTGCTCTTGCATCATCATCCTGGGAATTCTACCATCTACTTTACATTATGGGATTTACCTGGTTGTGAAAGACTATACTGTAGGCTAAATAAGAAAGTATTTCATCGTAACACATCATTTTAATAGTTTTTTTAAAGCGTCACAATACACAGACCTATCTTTAAATGTTGGCTCTCTTTCATTTACAAATTTTATGACTTTTGGCTTGTCCTCTCTCAGCCTCAGTTTTCTAATCTGTAAAATAGAATAGTACCTGCCCAAGGACACAAAGGTTATTATGAGGATTAAATTAAATGAATATAGTGCTTAGCTCATAGAAAGAACTTATATTTTATTTTCTGGTTCTCTTAAAATGTTCCTACTCAAGGCATTTTCTGTGGGTTTTTGGGGTTTTTTTTTAGGCAGCAGACTGTCCTGGGAAGCTGTTCATCTTCCATTCTTCCTTGCCAACTGCTGAAGCACCAGGGAAGCTCAAAAACAGAGATGACAAAAAACTGGTTAATACAGACAAAGAGAAGGTACTTTGTAACTCTTTGAGTATCCATATGTCAATTATTAAGAGGAGTTAAAGAGGCAGTGGGTTCTTCATGTAAGAAAAAAGGGGAGAAACTAAATCTCATAAATTAAGCCCAGGGCATTGCATATTACAGGAATATTTTGGATTACAGACAACTTAAAATATTTTATATTCCTAGAAAAACCGATGTCTGAAATATGTAAATTAAAATAAGGCCCCAGGCTGGGCGCGGTGGCTCATGCCTGTAATCCCAGCACTTTGGGAGGCCAAGGTAGGTGGATTACGAGGTCAGGAGTTCGAGACCATCCTGGCCAATATGGTGAAACCCCGTCTCTACTAAAAATACAAAAATTAGCCAGGAGTGGTGGCGAGTGCCTATAATCCCAGCTACTCGGGAGGCAGAGGCAGGGGAATCCCTTGAACCCGGGAAGTGGAGGTTGCAGTGAGCCAAGATCGTGCCACTGCACTTCCAGCCTGGGTGACAGAGCGAGACTCCATCTAAAAAAATAAAGGGTCCCAAACTTTTTCATGGATAATCAGCACAAGAGAGACTGAATGATAAGACTATTATAGACATGGAGGAAGTGGGGAAAACAGCAGATTGAAGATAAAGGGTAGAGGGAGAATGTAGACTACTATCTTCCCTTGGAGGCAGAGGTCTGAGGCATGAAGCACAGGTGTGGGGTTCTCAAAATATGCCTTCACCTAAAACCTCTGACAGTGTAGCAGTGAGGGGAATGTCTGTGGGAAGGATAAGGCTATGGATATAGGGACCCAACTAGTGGTTACACGGCAACACACAAGTTGCCTCATCTAAGTCTGTAAAGTAAGGGCTGCAGTATCAGCTCCATTAGGATTGATGGAGTATCAAATAAAATTGAACACACAATTATTTCACACAGCACGGACCTGGCACAGACTGGGTGCTCAGCAGGTGGCCACTGCACTGATGATGACCACAGTGTGTTTCTTCAGCCCAGTTCACTTAACGGGAAAATGTCTATTTTTCCATTTTGAAAATTCAATAAGAATTCAATAGAAATTTAAAATTTAAACCAAAAACATTTTGTAATTTTTATTTTTTCTTTTTTTGCATCTTTTTTCCAGATACTTTTCCAGCCCCAAACAAATGTCTATGACTCATTGGCCAAGGACTGCGTGGCTCACGGCTGCTCTGTGACACTCTTCCTCTTTCCTAGTCAGTATGTGGACGTGGCCTCGCTGGGGCTGGTTCCTCAGCTCACTGGAGGAACCCTTTACAAATACAACAATTTCCAGGTAAATGCCAGCAATTTGTTCACCTCGGTCTTCTACTCCCATTTTAATTTTGTTGTTTAGATTATAGGTTTAAAAAGCTGTATTCCCTGGTGGGTAGATGACACATATAAATTCAAGAGCAGATGGAAAACAAATTATACCGTTGGTCCTTTTTATCAGGAGAGTTCTGCATCTTGGCTTCAACCAACCTCAGATCAAAAATAGTCAGAACCAAACATTGCATTATATTGAATATGTACAGACTTTTTTCTTGTCATTATCCCCTCTAGTATAACAATTATTTACATAACATTCACATTGTATTGGGTATTACAAGTAATGTAGGCTGGGCACAGTGGCCCAATGCCTGTAATCCCAGTGCTTTGAGAGGTTGAGGTGGGAAGATCACGTGAGGGCGGGAGTTCAAAATCAGCCCGGGCTACATAGCAAGACCCTGTCTCTACAAAAAATTTAAAAATAAGTAACCTAGAGGTGATTTAAGGGATATGTAAAATGTGTGTAGGTTATATGCAAATATGCCATTTTATGTCAGGGACTTGAGCATCTGGTGGATTTTGGTATCTGTGGGAGGTTCTGGAACAAATCTCTCACAGATAACGAGAGACGACTGTGTGTGTGTGTATGTGTGTGTGTGTGTATATATATAGGAACCATATATATTTATGGTTCAGCAATTCCATACTTCCTAAGTGTTTGGTGATAGAATGAGCTCATTCATCCTCAGAGTTAAATATCAATGTGAGCTTTCATAATGGGGAAAAATATATTTTATGTAAAATATACTTAAGATAATATTTTTAAAAGTGACTGCATATTTGTTTTAAATTATTGGGATTTTAGGCGTCAATTCATTACACTTCTCTTTTCCAAGCCTGATTGAGAGAGATATTCAAGAGACAATCAAAATGTCAGCACTATAATGGACCTGAGTCTGCAGGCAAGTGGGCTTGCTGATTCACCCCTGAATTTGACAAACTTATACACCCCAGCACAGAGTGGGCGCAATTTGAGTTTCTCCTGTGGACCCCTGTGCCTTGAAAAAACACTGTATTGAGGGACAGAAAATATGTGCCTCCTGCAGGCAAGCTGCCTTCCTATGAAGAGGACCCAGAAGAGGCTGAGCTGTGCCCACCCAGTTCCTTTTCCCAAACTTAATCAGATGAGTCACTCCCCCTCACCTAAGGAGAAGGGGTCAGGGGTGTGCCTCTAATGTGTGTGCCTGGGCAGGCATGGAGGCATGGACCGGGAAGGTGTATTCTCCAACATAAATGACAAATGTTAGTCATCATCTATTTTTATTAATCATCAATAAAATTATGAATAGAGACTAGTTACATATTTATATTATAAACTAAGGGACTTGATAAGACCAAAGATTGTAAATGAAATAAAATTGAAAAAGCTTTAACAACTCTTTCTAAGACTTCTAGATAAAAGCATGTTTTTTCAGGTACACTCTAGAAAATAAACTCTTAATAATCATACAGAATTCTAACCCTTACTCATTCTACCCACATTCTGGGTATTGAGGTACATGAAGCCTACTGTGCTAATCAATTTTAGCTCCTTTTCCAGCTAGGGGGATAAATTTCATCAGAAGCTTTTCCCCCCCACTTTTCCAAAAAGGACTTTATCATCTTCCATTCCTGGCATATGTGAATTGTACGGGGGTTCTTGCTAGGTCCTTTGCTATGTACTGGTGTGATCATCTACATGGTAGTGACTTGGCTTCAAAGAGCAGCCTACCAAGTAATGTGTAGGCAGGGGGTGCTCTGCGGTATAATCATCCAGGCTTATTACTTTTTTTTTTCTATTTCTTTAAGTTTTTGAGTTATGTGCCAACCCCATGTCGTTCCTGATATAATAAAGGATATTTACTTGTACCTCAATGTATCCATAATTATTACTGATTCTTTCAGTGTCACTAAAAATGAAATGTTATGATGCAGCAGAGGAAAAGCCAATAACATGTAAATAGGCAGTAAAATATTTTATAATAAAAGAGTGTTAATGTTGCCTATGCTGTTATTCAGTTGTTTGTGTTTATTCCAGTTGTTGCAAAACTGAATCCTACTGTAGCATTTCTTTCTCATCTTCAACAATACAAATTTTAATAGTCTTTTCCATTCAATAACATTATAAGATAAAAATGATGGTCAAGAACTGTGCAGGTACCACCCAGTTGTATGTAAGCAACTAAAGGGATTATTGTAAAGATTGTGTCTATGATCTCCCTCTTTCCTCCTTCATTCCCTTTGTGTTTGGGACTGGGGGGAAGGGATGAGATGCGTGTGTCAGTGTCTGTCCTACGTGTCAAGTAGTAGTGAGAATTTCCTAAAGAGTTTCACTGACAGATGAGAAGCTTTAGAAGCTCAGCTAGTTTGTTTACTCTCTTGGGTGACCTCTGAGCTCAGTATTGTGCACATGTGCATATTATATAAATGTTGCTTAGTTGTGGAATGTGGACAGTTTTCAGAAATACGGTGATCATAGAGTAGTTAACAGGGCTAGGAGAGGGGGTTTCTACTTTCCCTGACATAGCTTCACAAAGCTCTGAATGTGGTCAGACTTTTAAAAAGCCCCAATTGCAAGGCCTTTCCCTAGCCTCATTAAACGGGTATTATACATTGGGTCTTAACCTTCTCTCTAACCCTAAGCCACTGAGTGGATCACTTATGCTCTCTTAATTTTCCCATTGCAATTAATAACCGATTTTCTCATCCAAGTGTTAAAATGAAAGAAAATAATAGATGAGATTTTAGTTTCAAAAGTTAAGAAACACTGTCCAAAAATGCTATATTTTCTTTAACCAAAGAAGTGTAATATACATACAAAAATATGCTAAATCGGGATTTTAAAAATAATTATTTTAACTCAGGATTAAAATGAGAACGTTATTTTAAGTATTTTACTGCCATCTGGTGGACATTGATCAGACTTTATTTTTTAGATGCACTTGGATAGACAACAATTTTTGAACGACCTCAGAAATGACATTGAAAAGAAAATAGGCTTTGATGCTATTATGAGGGTTCGTACCAGCACAGGTAATTATCATTTATACAATTCTTCGGGTCTCTCTTGAATAATTGTTTCTTTTTCAAATTAATAACAAGCCAACAAAGAAAATAACAGTAAAATAAAGAGAAGCAAAATTTTCCTTTTTCCCTTATCTTTAGGTTTCAGAGCCACTGATTTCTTTGGTGGACTCTTGATGAACAACACCACTGATGTAGAAATGGCTGCCATCGATTGTGACAAGGCAGTGACCGTGGAGTTCAAGCACGATGACAAACTCAGTGAAGACAGTGGAGCCTTAATCCAGGTGATTGAAAGTTTATTCCCACCTTTCATTATTTTAGTTTGTTGCCGACAGTGATCAGTGGGGAGACTGAAATACCATCAAATGTGTTAGTCTCTTCATAAAAAAATTCAACTCTCTTTCTTCAAAGTCAAAAGTCAGTAGATTAGAGCACTCAGTTGGGAGGTTTCTCCATACTCATTCATATTTGCTACTTATATGAAGTGACAATTATGTGTCATTGCATGCAAGTCCAGCAAACTTGTGGTAAGTAAAACAGGCATCAGCAAACTGACTTCCAACGGTATTCACTTCTGTTAGGCTTCAGCACCTATTCACATCTACCATATGTATATTAATTTGCCAGGGCTGCTATAACAAACACTACAGAACGAGCAGCTTAAACAACAGAGATTTATTTTCTCACAGTTCTGGAGGCTGGAATTCCAAGATCAAGGTTTCTGAGGGCCTAGAGGGAAAGATCTGTTCCAGGCCCCTGTCCTTGGTTTGTAGATGCTTTTCTTCTCCCTGTGTCTTCACATCATCTTCCCTCTGTTACATGTCTATATCCAAAGTTTTTCCTCTTATAAGGACACCAGTCATAATGAATTAGGGTGCATGCTAATGAACTCATTTTAATTAATTTACCTCTTTAAAGACCTCATCTCCAAATACTTAGGTACTAGGGGGTTAGGACATTTGAGGAGCCACAGTTCAGCCCATAATACCGTGTTAAGCAAGTGGCATAGGATTTGGCTTTGTTTAAAGTGAAACTGACTAGAAGCCATGGAGACTTTGAATTAAAACAAGAAAAACTATGACCACTAGATATACATGGTCATAGTTTCCAAACATTAGCATCATCTTTAAAGGATGAAGAGAGGCTGGCATTAGGTTAAGGAAGAACTTTTAATTAAAGTTTATTTTTTAACCACATATATTTGGGGAAGTGCTTCTATCTATGCATTCTTCAAATGTATATCATCAGCATAAGACCTAAGTCTATTGTGAAAGCTAGTTGTATGTTTTTAAGAAAGTGAGCCTTGAGTAGGGCTCTGAGCACGTGAAGGTATTGTTTCTGGACCTGGATCCCTGGTAATAAAACATGAGCTATGAAAAATGCAGACTAGTTGTAGAAATGTGAATAGATATTTACATGTGAATCACTCAACAATTTAAACCAGTGAAGTGCTACATTGAAACCCAGCAAATGAATGGGTCATTATTGTCCCATACTTCCTCTTGTTCATTCTTTAACAATAATAGAAAAAAAACTGTGGAAAATAGTTAGAGGTCTTTTATCTATCTGTACACAGTGTTTTGTAAATGCAAGTAAGATCAAGTTAGCTTGGGTGGATATGTTAATCAGAAAAACATGTGACCTTAATGTTGCTTCTACAGTGTGCTGTGCTTTACACAACAATCAGTGGTCAAAGAAGACTTCGGATTCACAATCTTGGCTTAAACTGCAGCTCCCAGCTAGCTGATCTTTATAAGAGCTGTGAGACAGATGCTCTTATCAACTTCTTTGCCAAGTCAGGTAACACTTTGCCAATCCTGAGGTTCAGTAAACCTTGCTTAGTAATTCAGTCAAGATATGTCAGTAGCTAAAAAGCACTGTAGTTTTGCAACCTTTTGGTGGGTAAATTCAGAACTAATAAAAGCAAAGGCTGAGAGAGAATGGTCAGCTTTCCTAAATCTAAATTAATAAGTGAGATAACTCAGTTCAGGGCCTGGCTATACAGACTTACTTAAAGTTAACTTCTGGGGTGGCAGTCTGAGTTGAAATTTAGGAATATGATGCTTAGACCCTTATTATGGTACGTGATCATGCCCTCTGACACATTGGGTTAATGGACGGAGACCATCTCTAATGTAAGACTAAACTTGCTTATCCATACCATGATAACTATGAAATAGAATAGGCCCAAGGTGGAATTTTCTTTGGCTTTCCTTGAGAAATTCTACACTAAGGTTTGGAAAAGGTAGCAATCCAGCCCGTAAGAATTCAGGACATCAAAAAATGACAAATTGGCCTGTCTTTTTTTCTGTGTGTACAATTCTAATATTCTGAAGGTAAATCTGGCCAATATAACCTTTTGCTGTAGGTAGGCCAATGTTCTCCGTTAGTTAGATCTTCATATTTAGTCAAGAGGAGACCATTAGCAAATGACTTGAACAGATTTAAATGCTATTATTCTTGCTGGGTGGTCTGAAGATAATAGCAACTTGTTCTTTTTTGTTTGATTATTTGAAGAGATCAGTGTCTGAGTTAAAACTCATGTCCTTTTCATTGTTTTGTGCACATAGCTTTTAAAGCAGTTCTCCACCAGCCTTTGAAGGTCATCCGGGAAATTCTAGTTAATCAGACTGCCCATATGTTGGCATGTTACCGGAAGAATTGTGCAAGTCCTTCTGCAGCAAGCCAGGTGAGCTACCTATTGTACATAGATGTTAAAGTGTTACAAACGACTACTCATTTCTTCAGCACATAGCTATAGAAGGCTTATGATATTGCAGGCACTTAGATCCTATTATAGTAAACAATGTAGATGAGAAGAAGGATGCAATTTGGGGGGCTGTGTTTTTTTTTTTTTTTTTTTTATAGCCAACATCTAAAAATTTGAACAAAAAAAAAATGGATGTGCATATTCAGTTGACAGTCACTACGGTATGTATAAACAAAAGAATGTTATATGTAAGAAGTGTCCTAATATAAACAGGATTCTCTTTTGTATCCAGAGATGGGTATTTTGTTATGAAATGTGTATGCTTAAAAACATTTTAGGCATATTAACACAGTTGACATGAGCTGATGGCAGTAATAACATTTTATAAACAAATATAATTTATAACTATAAATACAGGAATTCTTTACATTTAAAAGTTATTAATAGGTGTGAAGAGTTTTCAAAGAATTGACTCTCTCCATCATCTAGTAATTTGAAATTTTAGAAGATTCTTTAAATAAACCTCATTTAATCTCTCTCCTATAAAAGGAAAAGCAGAACCTCAAGTCCGCATTTATTTTTGCATTTGCTCTCTTGTTCACATTCTTCTCTATGTCAATAAAAGTTAGATGGCATTTTTTATAGCTATATATCAAATATGTGAATATAGAATTTCAACTAAAATAGCAATAGATGGGAAAACTTTCCAGTTCGTTCATTGTCAAAAGTGAGTGCTGAGAGGACATCTGAAGCCCCACCTAAAAGTAAATCCCCAGCAGGAAAGATAATGCAGATAAATTTTGGGTCCAAATTCTTAATCTGGGCAAAGAAAGAAAACAAAACAAACACATTTACTAGATGGATTTTTCATAAAAGTTCCTTTCCATGCCGTCCAAAGTGATTAAATTAGTCATCCATTCTTTTATCTCCTGTGTTGATAATCATATAAGCAACTCCTGAATCTATATGAGTATTCAGTCTTCTTTTATTATTCAGAAGATTTGCCATTTTAGTCAACTCAAATATCAGTACTATTTCATAGCATGCTTGTTCAAGTTACACAAAGCCCACCAGGTACACCTGGAATCTAGCCAGAATGTAGTCCAATCATGAGCACTTTAAACATTTACCTCATTTCACTATTTGTCTTAGAGCTATGGAAACATTATTCTGTTTCTGGAGTATCTCACACTTCAGGAGCATTAGTTGAAGCAGTACAGATACAGTTAGTGTCCTCTCTGGACATTCATTTGTTAACTTTGAAACAACTGGATTCAAAGACCTTAAGTTAAAAACAAACTTATTGCCTATTTATGGAAGAAAATAAAACCTGTCATTTTATTCTGGTTTAAAAGTTTAAAGCATTGTCTCTACCACTGGATAACCTGTTTGCACAATTAAATTATTTCTGGAGTTAAAACATTATGATTATAAATTTTCTCTGAATAAGTTGATAAGAGATTATTCCTGTTCTTATAATGAGGTTTTTCCATTAGCACTTTTCAAGTGTGCCTTTTAACCAATGATATGTTTTTAAAAAATAATGTAACTTAAGTACCTCATGATTAACCATCATGGAGTCTAGAAAATGTGGAGATTCTAAAACAGTATTGTCTGAAAACATAGAATAGTTGGACTTAATGTTCTCTTCAGAAAATCTAACTGTAAACTTGGTACTTTCCTACAGTTCACTTGTGAAAAATAATATCTATGAAGATGGAGAGATTCCTAAAGGAATTCCACTATTTTACCATAGAGCCCAAAGTTTCCCTGACCCAAGCAAGACCATCAAGAAGCTATTTGGATTATATGATACTGGACCTCAGTAGAACTACTTTTACTGAATTGCTGGAGCCAAAACTAGGCTGCAGCAAGAGAAGGCAATTAGGGTACAAAATCTAAGGAAGCTGTCATCCTGAGGATCATATGATAGATGCTGGGTTAAGACATTTGGCTGGGCATGGTGGCTCATGCCTGTAATCCCAGCCCTTTGAGAGGCCAAGGCAGGTGGATCACTTGAGGTCAGGAGTTCAAGACCAGCCTGGGCAGCATGGTGAAACCCCGCATCTACTAAAAATACAAAAACAGCTGGGCGTGGCATGGACCTCTAATCCCAGTTAGGAGGCTGAGGCAGGAGAATAGCTTGAACCCAGGAGGCAGACGTTGCAGTGAGCCGAGATCATGCCACTCCACTCCAGCCTGGGCCAAAAAAAAAAAAAAAGACATATAACTATAAACTAGAAACAAGATAAATTAGGCTGGGTGCAGTGGCTCACACCTGTAATCCTAGCACTTTGGAAGGCCAAGACAGGAGGATTGCTTGAGGCCAGCAGTTGAAGGCCAGCCTGGGCAACATATCGAAACCTCTACCTCTACTAAAAATAAAAACTTAGCCAGGTGTAGTGGTACATGCCTATAATCCCAGCCTCTCAGGAGGCCGAGGCAAGAGCAGGAGCTTGAGGATGCAGCGAGCTATGATTGTGCCACCATATTCTAGCCTGGATGACAAAGTGAGACCCTGTATCTTTTTTTTAAAAAAAAAAAAGCAAACTTTAAGGCTTATAAGCCTTACATAAGCAATAATTAAATCTAATAGCTCACTGTTCTGAGCTTAAATATATTAATATCATATGGGAGTGCATTCATTTCAAAAGGCAAGTCAAATGACCTTAACTGCAAAAGAAGCTTTTAAAAAAAAAAAAACACAAAAACAAACAAAAAATCTCATTACCACTTCTGTCACTTTAAAACCTAAAGAAGGAAAGAATTTTCCAAATTCAAGCAAGCTCGACTTACATGAATTACTGCTCCCACGTCACTCTCATACTTTACTCCCAAAGAATAATTTAGTTATTTATGGAGGGGGTCAGTGGGGTGGGGAGATTTTATAGTGGTAATCTGTGGCCACATTTTCTTCCTCACCTCAAAAACATTGAATAAGACTGTCTTCTTATTTTCTTTCATTCGTTAACTCCATTTTTTTGTTGTTGTTTTCATGATTCGATTTTCCTTCTCATTTACCACCTGTTTTTCTTCCCTCTGTCTCCTATAATCCAACCTCCTCTGATTAGACTTTTTAGTCCCAGTAGTGTCATTGTGGGCCAACCTCACCCCTTTGTGGTATTTAGGATCACAGATTTCTGAACTCTTAATATGACCTCATTAATTAAAAGCAACCAGTGAAATTTCAATCTGATATTTTAAAACCAAATGGACATGCTTTATACAGGAATCTAAGAACATTCTTGATCCTTGATCTTGATAACATGTAAAATGCCTAACTAGTAACTAGACCAGAAATAGCATCGGGGCCACATGGCTCTGGAATATGACCATGATCTATCTGGTTCCTACATCTTTTTATCATAGTTTTCCTTGGCTGAGAAAGTAATCCAGTACCAAATGTTGTTAAATGAAGATATATTATGCTAGAGAAAAAATTAGAAGAGAGTGTTCTACTCTTATGAATAAACATACATTTAACTGTCCTTGGTTCTTTGAAAGGAGATTAGAAGTCGACAGGGGAAACAAACTGCAAAGTAGAATCATTCTGAAATATGTTTGCCTGAGCCAGTTAGAAAGTTCAGTCCCGCAAATTCCTTACTTAGTACATCATGAGAAGAGACTTGCGATATAAATTTAAGATGCAGAATAAATTCTAACAGACCCTAAGGGACATTTTCTTTTCAGTGTGGATTCTGATAACTGTATATCCATTTTCATCATCAAGATAGAAAGCTAAGCCAGGCATGGTGGCTCACGCCTGCAATCCCAACAGTTTGGGAGGCTGAGGTGGGCGGACTGCTTGAGGTCAGGAGTTTGAGACCAGCCTGGCCAACATGGCGAAACCCCATCTCTACTAAAAAAACAAAAGTTAGCCGGGTGTGGTGGTACATGCCTGTAATCCCAGGTACTCAGGAGGCTGAGGCAGGAGAATCACTTGAACCCAGGAGGCGAGGTTGCAGTGAGCCGAGATTGTGCTGCTGCACTCCAGCCTGGGCAAGAGAGTGAGACTCCATCTCAAAAAATAAAAATAAAAAATAAAAAAGAGAGAAAGCTAAAAAGAAACCATTAATTTATAGATCAGATATTTCATTTATCTGTTTGCAAGTTATTATCTCGTATGTATAATTTTTCTTTTGGATATGTCCTTGTTCACTGACTTGTGCTATTAAGTGGAAGGAAGTGACATTCAGATCAGTCAAACTTGATTATTAGCTATTCTTTTTTTTTTTTTTGAGACGGAGTTTTGCTCTTGTTGCCCAGGCTGGAGTGCAATGGCACGATCTCGGCTCACCACAACCTCCGCCTCCCGGGTTCAAGTGATTCTCCTGCCTCAACCCCCCGAGAAGCTGGGATTACAGGCATGTACCACCACGCCTGGCTAATTTCGTATTTTTAGTAGAGATGAGGTTTCTCCATGTTAGTC